>NW_022145615.1:34046593-34646593 GCF_000002235.5 Strongylocentrotus purpuratus
ATTAAAATAGGGGGAAAATGGTACATATACCAAAAGTGATTTGACTACATAATATTCATAGTACTTTCATTTCAACATCGAAAATCATCTTATCACTACTAACAGTTCACAGGTATTAACAAATCTTAACAATAACAAAACAAAAACATTAATCTGTACATTTAATTGAAGTTTTGAACAATGTAATCTTATCAAACATTGCAATCCATGGTTTGTTTTAACATTAACAATGAATAACAATGCCCCAAATTGATTAGGTAGCTGCTAAGATTGAGATTAAAGAGAAGGTTGAGTTCTGGGAAGAGGTGACAAATAATTTGTGAGCGTTATCATTGTATTGTAATAATAATAATAATAATAATAATAATAATAATGATAATAATGATAATAACAATAATCTTTTAGTCCACTCCAAATTTTATTAAACCGAAATGAAAATTCTTTTTGCAAGTGTGGAAGAACATCAGATAAAACATCCTCCCTGAAAAGCATGGCTCTTCAAATGCCTTGATATTTTAAATATGGCATGTAACATCATAAAAATTGGGACAGATTTTTTCGCAACGTGTTTGTTTAGTCCCATATACATCGTTTTGTGTACAGTGCTTGTAACTTTACCACGACTTGGCCAAATTTCTTAGCATTTTGATGATTCCGGAACCTTGCAATACACATAGATACATATATGCTAGATAATCAATCTTTTCTGATCGATTCCATAACGTTTCTTTCACAATACAATCGCTTGACCAGAACTCAACCTTCTCTTTAAAGAAAAGGGACATAATGCACCCACCATCTCTGTTTTGTTGGTCAGAAATATGAGTGTTTACTACAGTCTCTCCCCTTAAAAAGAAAGAAAAAATAAATCTCTTCTTCTAACCTACCTAACTATACAATGTTTATCTACATAGATAATCTCATAAATCTTACAAAATTTAAATAGAATATATACAGTTTTCATAAAATTTCCCATGAACAAACCAGTTGCTTGTTAATTTTTACAAAAATATCCATGTCAAAAAGTACATCAAAGTTCACTATAATTATCATGTCTTGGCATCACCACAACTACAAGAAGTGACTCAGTACAACTAAAAACAAAAAAACAGATGTGCAAATCTACTCTTAAATTGGAACTATTTTTGGAGCTCAATGATTTAGCGCTCGAGCACATTCATGTCACAACTATCCTGCCCACCACATTGTGACTTTTAGCAAAGACTGCCCTCTTGTGTTGGTACAAGGGAACAATTGTAAACTTTGATGGAGTTGTACTATTTTGATTTATTTTTTCTCTCTCCTGAAATATACATTGTAGAAAGAATTTTACTGGAAAATGGAAATCTTGAAAATAATGTGCAAAACTCACTAAATTGTCAACCATACATGTAATACTACATTGTCCAGTTTGAAGGGGAAATACAATATGTGAATCTTTGGCGCAGCCAATCAATTAGAGTTGATGGTAAATGTTCATTATTGAGATCAATGATAAGGCTTACCTAAAAGTACCAAACACTGCATACCTGTATCATGCATTGCTTGAAAACATCAATGTGCAATCCTCTTTCATCATAACATCCACTTTTGGGAGTTGATGAGTTGATAAGTCGTTAGTTAGGAATTTTGTCACTCTTTGGTGAACATCAACTTGAATGTTCGAACAGGTGCTCTCTCTCTCTCTCTCTACTTTGAGTTTGAATTGAATCAAGAGGAACATGTGAGTGAGGCCCATTGTTATGGATCAAGAACCTGTTGCACAGGAAATGAAGTTTACCACATCAAACCATGTGTCTGTCTGTTAGATCATGTTGTCATGACTTATGTTATGTATGTTTCACCATCTTAAAGGCAGTCTTCAATAAATACCTGCAGGTTCTTAAACTTCTAAGATTACGCTGTGGATCATGAAACTATCCAGAAATGATCATGTATACTGGGAGGGTTGGAATCATTAAAGTGATAAGAAATTGACCTAATGTTGCTGAAAACTAATGCATAGCACACAGAAATGGGTATATGGGACTACACATGAGAGCTTGGTCCAAACCTGTTGAGCTATTTCTTGTTGTATTTCAAATATGAGGGCATTTAGAGAGCAATCCTTTTCAGGGACCATATTGTATGGGATATTCTTACATATTAGAATGAACAGAATGAGACAGTTGAAAACATATTTTTCATGATTACCAGAGAACCCAAGCTTCACTTTTAAGTTTATAAACAAAATTAAATGTAAGAGTTTTCTCTTTGTGTAGTTGAATAACACACCTTAATTATTCTGAAAGCCTTCTTCGCCAAGCCAAAGCATGACAATGTACTAATTGTTACTTTCAAATATGCATCAGATTGGCAGGATTTTAAAACTACTGTTTTCTACGATACTACAGCTTGCAGACTTATACAGAAACAACATACACATATCAACAATCGCTACAAATCATAATGATGGCTTCATATTGAGTTTTAGCCTAATATAAAGAGATCATCTGTAAAACACACACATGTATTTGGTACTTCTATGCACCATAGAGTTTGTTTTTCCTCTCACATCTTGAACCGTACTTTCAAACAAGAGGAATGAATGTCTTTTTGAAAGTGAACTTTGGGCATAATAGCAATAATATAATAAATATATACTTTCATCAGCTTTGCCATGATGATTACACCTATTTGATGGAATACAAAAGAGCTTGAGTTGAGTTTTAAAACGATGCAGAATAAATGATTTAGTTATAATGATTTATGCATAGACAGGATGAGACCTTATATACTTTGATGGCTGATGTACCCACACGTAGATCAATAGGTGGGGATACATGTATACATGAAGACTTAATATATCAACCTTGTATGAGTATGAGCTATGACTAGCATTTTTTGAAATATTAATTGTCAAAGTAAAATGAATGATTTTAAAAGGGAACGTTATCTGTATTTACATGTACCGTAATTCTTTGAGATATGAATAATAGTAAAATATCCTGAAGAAAAATTGATCAAAATTGGTAAAATTAAGCATCTAAATACTATTTTCTGTTGCAGTTTAGCTGATCATAACACACACTTCAATAAATAAATTGCATATGCAGCTTTATCTTCACAAGCTAAACTTGCAATAAGATTTCAAATATGGTTTTTAAAAATATATAGAAGAGCTACCCTTGCACTTTTTACATACATTGGTCAAATCGATGATAGCCGAACTTTGGAAAGTGCTACTCATTAGTATAACTATGTTTTCATTGTGGTGAATCACCATGGCAAAGCTTTACAATAGATACTTGTTTTTAGTCAATGCTACCTGCCATCATAATCTTCATCTTCATGACTATCAGGTTTCTTCCCTCCTTTTTTATTATGTGACATTTCTTGTAAAAGTCTAGCCAGCTGCATATTGGCCCCGTAGGTGCTCGATCTCGAGCCTATACACATTTGGTACTGCTTTGCCTCTAAACGAGGGTCACATATAATAGGATGATATATGTGGACCAGTCCCGTGTCGGGTCCGCGGAATATCGTCATGTTACTTTGCACAAATTTCTCGTAGAGGTCGACATCTTCCATTCCCCAACCCACGATAGCGTTGTTCATACCACCAACATCGTTCATATCGCCGTGGTAAAGGCACACCAGACCAAAGCCAAAGTGACGGAAGTAACCCGCATCGTTGTTGATCACCAGCTGGCTGCCTTGGCGTGGCTCGGAGCCGAACACGATGTCCGGGCTGTACTGACTGAAGACGACGGGGAAGTAGACGGATTTGCGGCGGTTGGTGTTCATACGACAACGGTTAAGGAATCCCTGCGATAAGTACATGTCTACATCTACAAAGAACATGAGAGCATCAGGTCCATACTGCCCAGCTCCAAGCTCAAGGGCTAAGCCACGACTGAAATCCCCCTGCGCTTGTATGATCTTCATTTCCTTACCAGGGTACACCTTCTGGTAATCATTCAGTGTCTTTATAATATCTGCTGAAGGATCGTCCGTTGCCTTCTTAAAGAGAATAAGTAGTAGTTTTGTATTTTCATTTGTTTTTAAGCACACACGTTCGTAGTTCCTCATAAACCGTTGGAATATTTCTAGCCTCCCAGACAGAGACATGATGAAGTGTATAGTAGCCTTTATCCTATCTGGACTTCGACCAAGTTGTGAGGATGCATCTGAGTTTGTCTTATGACCAAAGATGCTTAGTGAGCTCTGGAAACCGCCTGTAGCAGGAACATTACTTGCATAGTCATCCTCCTCCTCCTTGAACTCAATCCTATCAAAAGACTGATGAAGATAAGCATGTCTTCGGACGGATAGAGTACGACTCGTTCCTCTATGCTTCTTGTAAATCAATAACAAATCTAAGATATAATCTGCTCCACGATTGGGTGTGACACGGGAGTAACCATACAGGATTTCTTTGTACTCTATTGTCCGGCCAACTTTCTGGGAATTAGAATTGATCAACTTCATGACCTGCATTACGATGTCTTTGAGGGCAGTTCTGACCGACTGGGTGAGACCCATGCGAGGACTATCATGACGACAGTGGTAGACGTACCGCGAGAAGAAATTCCAGGGGATAACGTCTCTATGACTGTCTGGGATGTACTGATTCAGACTTATAGGCACCCCGTATCGCCGAGCGTCCTGATCAAGAGCTGTGACAGATTCCTCACCGTCTTCGTGAAGCAGTTCCTTGAGTTCCTGGATCTCACGATACTGTGTCATGATCTTCATGTGCAGATCGTTGATCTTGACCGACTGGAGGTAGTTGTGGAGACGATAAAGGTAAGGTGTTCGTTTGACGGGATGCATGGTGATGGCGTTGTGGACTTCTAATCTCTGCAGGTCTCCAGTGAATGCTGTGTCACCCACACTATAGTTGTTATAGAACAGTGTCTGCATCTGCAAGTGAAATAAATGATAAGAGTTCTTTATAAGATACTGTTTACAAAGATATAAAGGTAATGTACAAAGATGAATCAAGTTGAATATGCCTGACTGAAATAACATTGATATCTCAATTGGACAACAACATTTTTTGTAATCACACAAATGGATCTTCTAACACAAATTTACAATCAAACATATCAATCAAACTTGATTGTGAACATATTTTACAGTAAATCTCATTTAGAATGTAGTCGACTCAGTCAAAAGCTGATACTTTGACTTACAATCAAGTGTTTCTATCAAAAACAAATGCATAGAAACATAGTATTGACATGTATTCTAGAACCTTCCGCTAGGTTTGTGAGCAACATGATATGAGGGGCAACATTTTCATTGCTCCCCTCTCCCCTCCCCCCTGTGGCTGTGACGGAGATGCTATGAAGTTCCTTGACCATGAGATGTGAAGTACAGTATATTATGCAATTTATCAACCTTGACTTCCTGTGCCCAGCGCCTCTCCCCAAGTGATAGTTGCGTCTTTATTAGGCCTGTCCTCATCAGCTCGAGATTGCCAAATAGCCCACTATTTCTGATTTGGGAAATAACCCTGAAGTTAAATATCACGTCCTCATCAGCTCAAGACTTGACCTCAAAACTTGAAACTTGAGTTTGAGAAACTTTGCTCAGCGTTCGCGCATAGAACAAGTCTTTGGGCTGGTGAAGACGCACTGGACAAATAGCGGGATAGTTGGCAATCTCGAGCTGATGAAGACGGGCCTAATCAGAAGATATTCCTTGAACAAGGGATGTGAACTGAAGTACCATGTTTCAGTTACACTATAGAAATATCCTGTTATAGTATGCTGCCTGTCACCAATGAGTTCTCATGTCTTGAGAGAGAGAGAGAGAGAGAGAGAGAGAGAGAGGAAAGATAAGATGGTCCCTGAGGGTGAGTCAAGTCAAGTGTTCCCATGGGAGATATGACTGCTCATGTTTTGATCAGGTATCCTAAGGTGTTTGTACACCTACTATTAATAGGAAATCAATGTGATTGCCAGTCACAAGGTCACCAGGATTGAGAGTGTTTGTCTGTTTGTCAAACTGTCTTTACAAGGTTGTATGACACTAGCTCCTGCTAGAATTGTTACTCAACAATTACTTACACTAACCAGCATCTCGCTTCCACCCTGGACCCAATACTATACCTGACCTTAACCCCAAATTCCTAAGCCTAACCCTCCCCTAAAACCTTATTGCAAATTGCAACCCTAACGCTACTTTACAAAGTAAAGTCCTGAGCAATTATCACCGGAGCAAATTACACTTCAGAAATAGGATTTCAATTCGATGAATATCATCATTAACTTACTTTGAAATGGCAAATTATTTTAGAAAGAAATACTAAGATTAAAGTCCAGTTTGCAACATAAAAGAAATCATTCTTTCTGAGAGAATAATGGTGAAAATAGAGACATTCAATAAACATCGACTGTTGCCATGTTGGCAAAACATCTGTAGGCTATCAAACAAACAGTGCAATAGTTGGAAGTGGTCATTCAATCCAGTGGTTCTTAATACATTTAGAATAGCAGGTGCAGCAAAAGTGTACATAGTATTTCTGTTTTCTACTCCCAGACATGTTCAACATAAACTAGTGTACACTCTTTCTGCAAAAACATAAAATTTCATATAGCTATGACTCAGAACTATGAAGGAGTTGGAACATTTCTGAAGAAAACCTAGACGCAAGTTTCAATTCCTATGAAATTCTGCTACAGACCAGCAACCAATGAGTCACTAGAGGCATACCACGTACTGGCGCCGGGCTCGATACTCCTGAGAAATCGTACCACTTTGGAAATGTTAAACCAGGGTTCATCTCAGGTCAGATACCTGAGAAAACCTGAGAAATACATCAGTTGCCATGGTAACTGTTTTCAGAATTCTGGCTTACACTGAAGTTACATTACAGCCCAAAGAAACAGGCTTTTACTCATTTATGAAAGGCCAACATTTCTGGTACATGTAGAGTAGTAGTGATATGATTGATTGATGTTGGTACCTACATGTACATGTATGTACATTGAGATTGTTTGTTGTGTCGTCAAACATTATATGACCTATCTGCTACAGGAAGCTGCTACCTGCAATCAAATAAAGACAACTCAGCTTAATTGCATAGAACATTTTGCGCAATGGCAGCGGCTCGAGGAATCATTTCTCTCTCAAGGCTTTGCATCATCAGTGCAGCACTAATTGGATCAATAACTGATATATCTTTAGGTTTCCATCGTCGCTGCTTCATGGTAATGATGAGAGTCAAGAGACCTAGTTTCCATTCATCAAGTTGTTTACAATCAGTCAGGTCCACCATCAAGACAATTTCATTCAGCCACTATGAGCTTCATCAACTGTAAACAACCTACTTCTAATTTCCCCATTTAAAAAAAAAAAAAAAATTGATATAGGTTGTACATGCAATCAGGCCAGCAGGGTGGATATGTGCGCTATATAAATATCCAATATTATTATTATATTACAATTCTATCTGATATCTAAACCTATGTAATACAAGTGGATAGTTTCCAAGCATTGCCTCTAAACATAAGTTCTTTTTACAATCAGTGCAATGTTGGCAGACATGATTTTTGTGCACCATCTCCACTACCTTGGCGCATTCCTGGCTTGACTCAATATAGAGTCTCAAAACCATTTTCTTTTAATAACAGACATCTCTATCCCTCTGATAATCTCTTGCTACCTCCACTTCTTCATCCTCTCTCCCTCTCTCTTTCTCTCTCTCTCTCTCTCTCTACCACTCTTACTTTCTCTTTTCTATTTTATCCATTTTGGGTGCATGCAATGTGCATATAGAATTGCTTCTGATCTCTCTCTCTCTCCCTCTCTCTTTTCTATACCTTTCTTCCCTCATTCATGTACCGCTATAAAACCTGTGAACTACGTTATGAATCTTCACCATACATGCCAACATTTGAAAATCAGAAATCTGTACAAATTATGCTATTTTCAAAAAAAAAGAGGAACAATCCTAACTCTCCTATTCAATACTACAGACAAATTTGTACAGGAAGAGGAACACCTGCATTAAAATGATAATTATATTCTCCCAAAAAGAGGAATGTTCCTCTTTAATCTGAACAGTTGGCATGTATGCTTCACTGGAAAGTAGGGTGGAGCATGTAGTAGGTCCATGGGTGGAGGGAGGTCAGCTTGTCCACATCATTTTGTCAGAGAGAGAGAGAGAGAGAGGAAGGGACAAAGAGGCCCATGTTCCCCCCTCTCAAGATGAGAGAATGAGATAAAGAGGTCTGTTCACACCAGCCACCTCTTTATGAAAGGACCAATCACCCCACAAGGCCGGCCTGCTGTTCACTTATATTCTTTTGCAAAAGGTTACTCTCAACAGACAAAATATTTGAATTCTGCCCAATTTTCATTGAGAGGAGGGGACTTCTTCTTAAAATGTCAAGCTAAATTTACTCCCTTCACCACTCTGTGTTTACAGTGCCAGAATTGAATTCATCAGAAAAGGAAACTTGTAGTTACTGCCAACAAAATACCACAAGTCTCCTGGAACATGAAAATCAAAGACACTGTGATGATACTTGTCTCTGTCGTGTAAGCGAAGTTTAGGGAAAATCTGCCAAATTTAGTAAAATGAGTATACTCTACACAAGCCAATTACCATTCCCCCCCCCCCTCCCCACCCACAGACATTAATCAAAATCCTAGCCTCAAAACGAGAGAAATGTCTAAATTCCCATTTTCTATAATAATCTTTAATTAATTGAATTGATGGAAATAGAAATTGTACATTTCAAAATCATTACACAGTTAAGAATATTGCTTAGTAGATATATTCAAAATAATGTACACATAGAACAACATTTGTAATGTGTCTGTTTTTGGAAAATCTGGATAAGAGATTGGCTTGATGGAATGCAGATCTTGTGGAAATCAAATCATCGCGGATGAGAACGGCTCTGCTTTGGGAATAACGCCCGAGTCAATTGGTTAATGCGGACAGTGAATTTTCTCACACCGATCCAAATTGATGATCAAAGGCTAGCAAATTTTGAAGCATTTTGACACTTTCCTTTTTCTAAATGGAGATGAACTTTTAAACTAAGCTCGGCAAAAACTATTGGAGTCAAGTTTGAACCCAATTTGATTCAGAAGCTGTGATGTTCCATAACCTTTTGCAGCTCGTGTGATATATTTTGAAGAATTTTTATTTTTTAAGGACATATTTAAAAAAAATAAGAACACTCCATCAGCATTTTAATCTATTGCAATCTAGTCAGTGCTTTATCAAGTAACAATAATTTGGGGGTACCAAAAGATTTAATAAATCAACGTGACTGCAATGATTATTACTTAGAGTGAATTAATGGAAAAAAGGCTGATTAAGCTCAGCTGCAATAAAGTATTATTATATTCTTCTATTTAAAGCAAATATGAAGATGAAATTGCGCACAGACATGCAGAAGAACAGCCTTTGGCTGAAGTTGGTGCCGTGCAAAAATGAAATAAACTGAACTGAAGAAAAAATCCAAGGTAAATGATCATGGCAATCTAAAAATTGACCTATTTTGCAAAGAATATCTGAAAAACATGTACGAGGTAGGCATACTCTATGTTTTTTAAATTAACTTAGTGAAATATAATGCCAGTAACTTTGACACAATTTAACTGTTAATTCACATTAGAGCACTTATGAGAATGGTGTCATAAATACATCATGCTACAGTGGCCTAGTTCCCATCCCTCTGACGAGTTAAATAGAGAGCACTTTGGAGTCAAATTTGCCAGGATGTTGGGAGGATGAGCCCATGACCTTTGCCTACATGGCAAGCAGGCAACCAAGGAAAGATTGATATCATATTTATGATGACAAGTTGTACAGTGTCATATGGGGAGTTTAACACGATAAAGTGATAGTCTGCAGTCTGGGACTGAAATTACTCTTATTACAAAGATGGTGGTTTTCCTGGTAGATTTGTGGGGGTCGATTTGATGAAAGATTTAAGACAACAAATTGATTAAATCAATCTTTAGTCTTCACTACATCAATCTTCAAGTGCATGTAATAACGTTATTCTCATTACCATTCCACAAAGGCAGTTATTAAAATATGTACTCAATTCATATGTTGAGCATGGTGATGAATAACTAATACATGCAAATGCAGGTTAATTGGATCTTGAAGGTTAGAAGCCACATCTCTCAAAAAGTATAGTTCTACTCCAGGGAGAGACTGATCTTGTTTCCATGACAACTACCTTCTCTCAAGCTACTGTGAAGTCAATGAAAATATTCCTTCTCAAATCTTAGTTTCTTCAGGAAGCTGTAATGAATGGAGATCCCGTCCAAGAGGCCCCTTTGAAGTCATCCGTGGCACCGCGCGTCTTTTGTTTCCCCTAACGTAATCCCCTTAATCCCCCTCCGAAACCGTACAGCTCCCTAGTAGCACTAAGTCCTCCCTTTCCACACACAGCCCAGCCCAGCGAGCACGGCGGCTTTTGCTTTGCCGGCCCGTACTTTGGGTGAATAGTGGTGCTAACTTGACAACTTCTAGCCCTAAATCAATAAATGCGCAAACATATAACACAATTTAATTTAGTTCTTTAGGAAGATAAACCTTTGGACTACCTTCCTAGCTATGTACAAATTTCGGAAATTTTCGGAAAATGTCAATAATTAGATGAGAAAAGCATGATGATGAAAATCTTTCATTCGTTCTAACTCAGGATTTGCTTGGTCGATTTCGCTGGTTAAAATGGCCATGTCTTCAGTAGAGCTATCCCAGAACGGAAAACTCATTTGATGACTAATAGAAAGTTGCATTGGTCATATGTTGTGAATTCTGCATTTTATATGTTATAGCAAAATACATCTTCCCTGAACATGACTTAATTTGTCGGTGCCACGCATGGCTTCAAAGCCCGATGCTTGCATATTTTTGCAAAAGAGTGAATAGAGAACTTAGGGAAGCAGATGGCGTTGCGTAACATTTCGTACTATTTGGAATGCCAGAGAGGGACTGTGCATTGATATGGACAGCTGTTGATGGAAATGATGGCTGGAGAGGGTTACATTTCTTTTTGTTAAGCCAGGTTAATCTTGAATAATTTTCCCTCGGTAAATTCTTTCGAGACGGTATCTCCATTTATTACAGCTTCCTGGTTTCTTGAAGGGGCCAGTCTTCAAAACATTTTATATTGAATGTTTGGTGTTCCAAGTACATGTACTACATTCAAAGTAATATCCAATTCAATCCAATCCAAAATGTATTTGATTGTAGCTCCGTTTCCATGTAGTTACGAAGCACTGCACACACCGTACACATGTTTGGACCAATTAAAAATATCCCTTCCAGAAAGAGATCAGTTGAACCAATGCCATCCATTGTTCTCTAGTATTAATAAATAAATGACACCGATACCCCTTTCATAGCGGCCTGATTTTCATCTGATGCATCCGAACGCTGATGAAACGGCCACTTTGAAAGGTACAGAGGAAAAATAGCTGATAGAAAGAGGAAAAATAGCCGATAGAAAGAGGAGAAATATCTGCTGCCACTCTTATGCACTTGCATAGAAGAAACTTCAATTTTATCATTTATTTTGTCATACTCTAATCTTCCAACCTTTTTTTTTTTTGGGGGGGGGGGGGTGGGTTGCAAGGGGATTTATTTAATAGATGCTAGCTCATCTAGCTGTATACAATAATTTCTTTAGGTGGCATATCCCCCTAAATTGTTGTTTGTTTGTTCATATTTTGTCTTACTCATATAGTCATATTCAATCATTAACATCATAGTTGGATTGGAGTTCAATGTCGAGTTTCAACAACATTTTTAATTTAATTTCAGCAGCTAAACTTCTAGACAGAAAGATGAGGATCAGCTGATAAAGCACATTTGGACAGAAACATAAAAGGGGAGCCATGTTTTTAGAGGAATCAGACAGTCGTCATCATTTCTTGGAAACACACCAGTTATTCACCACTTCCAGAAACTATCTTACCACATGCATGGATGTAATGACAGAGAGGTGGATGTGGATTATGGTATCAGAAGTACATCATCACATTAACTGCTGAAAACATTATACTTTGTATACAATGAATCATTTAGTTTGCTTAAAAAGGGAAAAAAAATTAAAGATGCCATTTTATTCACTCAAGTTTGAACATTTAAACTTAAAAGGATATTTTGGAATGTTGTAACTGTGAGAAAAAAGAAATCAAAATCTGCTCAAAAAGCAGACTGCTTTAAAAAGATAGTAAACATCAACAGATCTCATTTTTTGAGAAATACTTCTGCTTTCTTTCTTTTCTTTTCTATTTTTGTTGGCAATAAGAAAGGGCTGTGGAGCTAGACTAGTCCAAAATAAATTTTGGTTACATGTACATACATAAATAGTATCACTTTGTATTAGTTGGAGCCTTTCCTGGATCTTTCTCATTGACAACAAGTAGGATAGAAATCTTTTAATCCATTTACGGCTCCTTTTAAATTTCCAAATCTCTTTTGGGCTTTCCAGAGCTGTTTCACTCTCTATCATATAGACTAGAGACGATAGGCCAATGATTCAACGACAGACAGTACTGCAAGTCTGCAAGAATAGGTACGGTACATGTATATTGACGACTTGAATGGACAACTGAATGAATGGTCCTCCTGGTATCTGTTACTACTGTGTGTGTGTGTGTGTGAGAGAAAGAGAGAGAGAGAGAGAGAGAGAGAGAGAGAGAGAGAGACAGAAGTATGGAGATGATGATAACAGACAAGACAAGATAACCCGTCTGAGAAAAGTGACCTTCTCAATTCTCTCCCGGCTGGACAGAGGGTTATAAACTAGATATGCCACGACAGTTTTCACAGGCAACGAAAATAAACCTTCCTGCCATAAACCAGATGGAGGGAGGGGGTGGATAGAGGATCGTAGATAGCAATGGCTTGGTTGAACTTGAAGGGAACCATCGCCCTACTTCCATCCCATCTCTTCCTACTTTTTTTCTTTTATTAAAGTGAATTCATCTCCACTATGTCCTATGAAGTTTACATCTCGGCCTATATTACAGTAGCCAGATCATAACATATAAATGCAAACAGCTTCTTTTAAAAGGTATGTATTTATCAGTGTTTGAAAAATAATCACAATGCATTACATACATGTAGGAGCTATATTTGGAGTTCTGATTGCATAAGTAACATTCTCATACAGCGGTTTCTATAACCAAAGGTATTTCACTGTTTTATATTAAAAAGTCTTTGTAGTTTTCAAGGGCTCTTTTTGAACTTTCTGGAGCTTACTAAATTAAATTTGCTCTCCACTCTTCTGTAATTTCTTTCATTAATCTATCATGTATCATATCTTTAATAGTTACATGTACATGGCATAATGATGAGACCAGACGATTAACTATTGATCATGCTTTGAGGGCTGGGCTCAAGACTAAAAGTGGCTCAAGACTAAAAGTGGCCCAGGACAAATGGGCACCTAAAATCTAAATCTGCCCCCCCCCCCTAAAGATAAGACTTGGCTTTAATAAGCAAACAGACTTTGAAAAGTTCAATGTTGACCCGTTTCCCCAACATTTAGTGTGGATCCTTGCTTGGGCGGGGGAATCAATCCAGTCTGGAAATAAGGCTACAATGTGCATTGTAAATTGCCATACTTCACGCCCACCATGGTAGCACATTGACCTACATGTATGTGTTCACATTTATCACTTTAATATCCCCAAAACATGACATTTTCCCATTATATGCAGCAGTATTAATAGAAAGGGGCTAATGTTACGGCACTCTGCTCCAGAAACTAATACTAAAAAAAATATCCACCACAAATGACAAAAGTTCCTAAACTTTTGAAAATAGATTGACCTACATATGTATTGATGTACCGTATTTAAAGCCCAAGTCCACTCCAAAAATAACTTACTTTCAATAGAACCAGAAAAATCAGACAAACCAATCAAAAAAAGTTTGAGCAAAATCTGATAACTAATAAGAAAGTTATGAATTTTTAATGACATGAAAAACTTTGAAAATCACTACACAAATTGGCAACTCACTCATGAGTCTGTGACGTATGGTCCTCACTATCCACTAATTATTTTCTTTATATTGATAATAAAAATTTCCTATTTTCACTCTAAGAATCGTATTTCTTCACACCAGCATCCAAGTTAGATTGTTAGAGATATGTTTTTGTGTGGATGCACAAATAAAGAGTAATTTTTGTCCAGTTAAATCATGAAAAATTGAATTTTGATAAAACTATTTATATAAAAATCAATAATTATGAAATCGATATTCAGAAAATAGTATCAATTCTTTAAAATTCATAAAAGTTTTGGGGAAATGTCATGCACGCATTATGATGCAAATCATATAACCTGGGCAAAGGCTTGGGAAAACAAGTTTTGGGGGATAAAAAGGGAAATTAATGGGATTAAACTATATAAAGCAATTGATAAGTTGTGAGGACATGACGTCACAAACCGATAACCATCTTGGCAAATTGTGTTGTGATTCTCATTGTTCCATAGTTTTACATGCTTTTTCAAAAATTCATAACTTTCTCATTAGTTATCCGATTTTGCTCAAACTTTTTTTGATTGGTTTGTCTGATTTTTCTGCTTTTATTGAAAGTAAGTTATTTTTGGAGTGGACTTGCCCTTTAAGTGTAACTCCCAACTATTAACACAAAGATAACTTTGCCATATAAAAGTAGCTTTCGGAAATACATGTCACAATTTGATCCAATAGATTCTCTCACAAGGGACAAAGTTATGCAAACAGTATTATGGACATGCAACAAAACAACATTCATACGGTAATCTTCACATTATTAATCATGTAAACTAGTGCAATGCACATTGAGATAAATGGGTGATTACACAAGCTTTGACGTGCGAAGGAAAAGTCAAATTCAAAATGTTCACTCATCCTTTCAAGCGATTAATCTATTGTTGTGTAGCATTGTTCAAACCCGGTCAAAGAGCCATTACAACCCATTATGCCATTACAACTATGGTAGGCCTACAGAGCATGGTGACAGGAAATGTTACGATTGATGAGATATTTTTCTCACCTTATCCATATCCTTTATGTGACGTACATGTACACTGTATACACTTAAGTGTTCATCAATTATTTTGTAACTACATTGTATTTTGTTTATGTGCTGCCAGTGGAGGCCAATTTTCTAGGTTTTGAATATGGATCAATAAAAGAATCTATCTACATTGTATCTATCTAGCCATACTCGTCGGTATAAAAAAAAAGGGAGTATGCCTTCATGTGTAGGCAGTCAATTATACAAATATGAGGTGGAACGTTACTCAAGAATTAATTTTTCACGAGTGTGAACAATTGTGCACTCTTCATGGGCTATCACCTAAACATCACCCTGAACCTGACCAAAGGGTGCTATACGAACATCATTAATCATCCTCAAACACAACACTCCCTCGTCAGTCCAGAGATGGATAGAGCATCTAAATTCAATCTGAAGTTGACATGCATATTTCTCTCTTGGATATGGAGTTGAAATGGTAGTACATTGTAGGCTTACATTGTAGGTACAGTATATATTGGTTTAGCTATGAGAGTTGTCCTCTGTATCCCTTCTCCCACTCTGATCTCTCAATCACCACCCCAAAAAATCACCAGTCAGTTAGAACATTTGGATTACCCTAATCATTTTTAAATCTTTGGAGATGGGCAAATGATAATATGAAAAATACAATTACTTTGATATACTCTACAGGTATGTCTAACACATTTATCTGGGTTATACTGCCATTAACCATACCACAGAGAGGACTTCCTATATTGCAAAGCAAGTCATGTCATAAATATATTCATCTAATCCTTAAAGGTAATACAAAGTTTTGGGAAATTTTGAAAATTGGGTGGATAGTGATTCTTTACAATTTTGATATATTTGAATGCCCCTGTGGATGTATTATAAGCACTAGAAAATTTAGCTCCTAAAACAGTTCTGCTTTCGAGAAATATTGAATATAAAAATTACCGGTGCTCCTGGGAAATTTTGATGAATTTCGAATAGCGCCTACGGCTGTACAATGTAAGCTGCGACCATGAAAATTTCAGAATATGTACAGTGTAGTTGTGATATATAATTTCCAAACGGGAATAGCTAATCAGTCAATTTTAGTCAAGAAACATTGTTTTAAAGCTTATTTATATTTAGACCTTGAGAGAGAGAGAGCTATACAACATTAAGAGTGTATTATTTACAATTTCATAACTTTAGACTCGATTTCAACCGCGACAATGATCACTGAATATTGTAGGATAGTATATGCTTCCAATATGTTCATTTGAACCAAATTCATGACCCCTTACCAAAACTGTGTATTACCTTTAAGTATGGTAATGTTTATTTAAAATGCTACCCCTAATGCAATCTAGGCGACAAGATGAACATATACAGTACGTGTATGAATGGGAAGGGGATATTCATGAATTAACCTGTAGATCTATCCAAAATATTACATAAATCTTTAAAATGTTGTATTCATCAAAATAGTTCACAGGCATTTCACCATCCCAAAGCTTTGACAATTAGCTTGGGATGGGAAAGCAGTCTGAAAATCATGAACAGCATGAGCCATGCCTTCAGATTCAATGGGAAGTGTCATGGCACTGGAGAACAAACTGCAGGGCGATTCTTAGTCACTCGTTAAAAATGTAATGATTTAAAGGTGTCTCACTAGCTATGTTCACACGAATGTGTAGTAGTTTAAACTTTAAGTTTGTGAAATCTCAATCTCGACCTTATACACAATGATCCTCTGACAATGACGAAGATTCACCAGGACATTAAAAAACAAGTATTCAAAGTTAACTACAAGTTTAATTGCTTGCTCATGGAACATAACGTTGAGTGAGGACCCCCCTCCACCATAGTTATTGTGTTGAAAATCTCCTATGTTTAAAACATCAAAGACAACTTAAACCTTCTAAACGACTAGTGGACTGCGTTCATACGCAAGGTCCCTAACTTCTGGATAGCTTCAAAGTTTAAAACCATGACCTATATGTAAGCTTAAAGCTAGCGGTCCATCATCATGTGAACCTAACTAATAATAATGATAATAATAATATTGATAATTTAGGAGTGCTACAAGAACAAGAAGTACCACACTCCTTACATAATTGGAGAGAGTGAAGAAAAAATGTCCAATACATTGAATTATAGAAATAGGTGAATCGCATTTAGTTACCGAGGGTAGAAGTATGATCTTTTGAAAGAGGCAAGACAGGCTAATTCTCTGATGGAGAGTGGGATATCATTCTATCATTTTGAAGCATCAACTGTAAACAAAAATTTTGGTAGATGAGAATCTGGATTTGGAAATAATTAGTTAAATATTTGTCAGTTGTTGACCGTAAGTTACAAGCTGGTGTGTCATTAAGATAATCAGATGTCACATGATACTATAGTGATTCACAACATGTCGATCCTCTGCCTGTGAGGGGTTCCTGGATTAAAGGGAGTGGATCGCCAGTTTCCATGTGCAGAAGGCCATAATTCGCTGACACCAGACTTGGTGGAAATACCATTAATGGGGGTACAATTTTGCACACAGCAAACCCATAGTCCAGTCAAGAATTACCCCCAATCTCTGGGAGAGCTCGAGAGTCTTCGGCAAATCAAAGCATTACATAAGGTCCAATGGTCATAAAACTCAAGGCTAACCCTGGTGATTGACAACACCTGTTATTGGGTAAACACCCGAACGGTGTCGAATTCCCCATGAGAGCCCACTACTCAGTGACTTTAAGAAAATAAGGACAAGTCAATGACCTGCTATGGTTGCTTGTTCTATAACAGCACTGTACCTCCCTATTCCCCATTTAGACAATCAGAATTCATTGTATTGCCAAACAAGAATCATACAGCTATAATAAATAAACCTACATGTAATCAATTTTGTTTGTGTGTGAACATTGTGTTATGAGATGTCACTTAGGCGAAATGCACATTTGAGCACCATTTTGACATAAATTTAAATTTTCTAAAAAATTAGGGTTGCCCTCTAGTCTTGAGTGTTGTATCATTTGAAGATCGCATCACTGGGTGAGGCTCATCGTGAGCACGTTCTGATGATAGTAATGCTCCTAATGTTTCTTTATACAATGTTGTTATCCAGCGTGTGCATCCCTTTCGCTATACAATGATTCTTTTATACAACGTTTCTTTATAAAAGTTTCATATAAATGATATCTAGTCTGAACTGGACATGCTACAAGGCTGGCTGTATGGATGGTTATTCAATACACCTAAACATTCAGGCACATATCACATGAGTGCACCTCTCCAGTGGAAGTATGTGAATGATGATGATGATGGGAAATACAGCAGGAAGTATCAAATGTCCTTTTTCCCCCAAGCCTTTATTCACTTTGGAGTCTTGAAATGTCATGAGTGGTAAAATATGAATTTTATTATGTTTTGCAGACTATATAAGACTATATAATGCTGTCAAGTTAATATTTCTAAAACTGGTTGAATATTTGGGCAGGTTCTCAGTACTTTGGTCATTTTGTGTCCCACACATTACCACCTATCACAGACTATAGGCGTTGTTGATGTTATTGTTAATATCATTATCATTAATATTTTCAATAACTAAAACATTTTTTAAACCATGCTACCTGTGTAGAATAATACATCTGAAATGAATAAAAAATATGTTGTGACACAACACAAGTAGAATTTGTGAATCATATAGGCCTAATTACAAAGCACAAACAAAACCACTGCTTCATACATACTATGTATGTACCAAGCAACAACAAAAAAGCTTTTGAAAGACACAGCTAATGGATTTCTGTTTGATGAAGTCGATTTGCTAGATAATCAGCCAAGTCAAAATAGGAAAAAGATAGAAGGCATATTTCCGGGCTTTGAGGCATAATTAAAAAGGAAATCAATTTTTTGTCAACTTGGTCAACCATCAGCTGCATCCAATGGAGGCCTACTTCACACATGGTGACTTTCACATTGCTTCTTTTATCATAGCTCATAACGAGCTTTCACAGCTGTACAGTGCATATATTGGGTTCTTTGCACACAGAAAAGATGTGTGCTGGAGAACTGTGGCCATGAGGACAGCCCATGACAGTAAGCACTTTACACATATACCTGCAAAGCACACGTAGGTCTGCAAAGCACACATTAGGGACTTTTAGATTTGCGTGGACTGATACGTGTGACGTCCATTCAAGGCAGTGCATTACAAGTACGTCGATCGTAGCAATCCACGTTGTCGTTCGACAATTCTAAAAGTCCCTATTCACAGCATCATAAGGCTACTATCAAACAGTGACTTTAAAGCTTAGCTTCGTAATACAAACTCTCTGACAGCTAGAGAAAGAGAGGGGGGGGGGGGGGGGAGATAGAGAGAAAGAGAAAAAGAGAATGAGAAAAAGAAAAAGATAAAGACAAATAAAGAGAGAGAGAGAGAGACAGAGAGAGCGCAAGAGAGATAGAAAGAAAAAGAGAGGGAAATAGAGAGATAGAGTCATAGACTCGTGGGTGATTACAGAGATGGCGGGACCAAACTTTCCCTTTGCAATCAGCCTCGACGACGTTTCATCGGCTCGTTACGACGCAGTTGATGAACGTCGAGATTGGCGGGTGATGAAGAAGAGTTCTTTGCACCTGCCTGCCTGTTCAAATAGTTGGCTTGGAATTGCTTTACCAAAAAACACTCCGCTCAAGTTGACTGGATTCTAATTGCTCGTTCAGACTAAATGAAATTCATCCAAAACTTGTACAAGTATAAAGAAATGTTGTACAGGAACCATTGTATAGGGTGTGCAAAGGGGATTACATAAAATAAAGAAACATCGTGTAAAGATACTATTTTTTTAGAAGTCAGTTGACACGTCAGTGCATGCTCCAGATAAGCTCCGCCCAGTTATACATACACACTGTACGTTTCTCCTACAATGCAACGTTCATACTAAAACGAGACCCTAAATTTCACTAGAAAAAAACAACTTCTTAGGCCAAATAAAAAACAAAACATGTTTAGCGTCCTCCCTTTTTGAAAAATAGGAAGGAGGAGGCCCTTTTTGTTCTTCTTCAAATTGGATGTTTGGTACATTTTTCCTGACATTTTTCAAGATAGCTGCCAGCATTTTAAAATTTTTAACTTCAGTAAAAGATCATTTTAGCAGTATGTTTTTCATGTTTTTCAAAATTGGCTATACCAAGAATTTTGGTAATCTGAAAGGGAGAAAAAAAATACAACAATTTTCTTCACTGATTCCATTAAATAAAGCAGTCATGCAGAGGAAGTTGAAGATGTGATTTTGAATGATCATCACAAAGTGCTGCAACTTACACTTGTCGTTCGTGTCAAAATATTTACAAACATCACTTGAAGAAGAAATAAATAAAGGTACATGTAGTTCAAAGCTTGTTAGTGCTTTACGATATGCTCATCACGTCTTCCAATACAATTATGTGAATGGTACTTTGCCAAGCATGTCTGATTGCCTTACGGAAACACAACTTTTTCCCCATCGATCAGATGATAAAATTAATTAAAATCTGTAACAAATTTGGAATTTGGTACTTGAAGTCATGAAATGCACTCATGCTATGAAAACAAATCAGGAAGAATTAGGGATTTTAGCTCTTGAATGCTCTAAAAGATCTCTGTACAAAATAGTAAAGTACTGTACATAAATACAAACTGCAATGAAATCCCATTGTAACTATAGACTACAGCATATTTACATGTAGCTCCGTTGAAGAAACATGTATGCCTATTGTCTACTTACTTGTTACACAAACTTGAATAAGATATGTTGGTAATAGATCCCTCTCCATACATTTATACTTTAACATTTACATTTTGGGTGATTTCTGACGCAGAAGTTTATTGTATGAAGTTTAGAATAGAAGCAAATTGTGGAACCATTAATATGGAGCATCAACCTTGTATACAAACAAATAAACAAATGTTTATTCCAAACTCATGTATGGTTTAGTCTTTAACCTGTATCTACTGCACTTCCAGGGGGCTCAACTATATCTTTGATTAAGAACATTGTTTGGAGGGGAGCAGATGAAGAAACAAACATTTTGGCTCACATAAGGCAAACTTGCATCATGTTTCATGTGCACTCTGAACATTCCACATTTTTTCTCAGCCTTGAAAAATGTTGATGACAATTTAATACATAGCTCACGTACCCATCCCATCCATACCCACATCTGCAGGCTAACCCCAACATGACCCAGCGGGCCGGGAGGAGGAGCGGCTAAACAAAGGTGTGAGAAACAGAACTGCTTGTTGACAGGGACAATACAAACCAAGAAAGCAAACCCAAGCCAAAGGAAGAAGGTGTATGATGTGTTGGTTACGATTTAGGAGTGTTTTCAATCAAAGCAACTTCGTATGATCCAAGGGGTGGTAGTATTTTGAAGGTAGCATACCACCACCACTGACTAGTTCAGTTTAGGTTGCAATCATAACAAAATAGTATTCAATTTATTGATTTTTAAAACATAATGGCCAATGGACATGACGTACCACAAAGTTCATTCTAAAAGAGCTGAATTTGTGAGCAATGTGAATTACTTTTTACTTTAAATTAAAAAGAAACATAACAAAGAGTAATATATCAATTAAAACAAAATGTCTTGTATTGTCTCTTCTCAGTGCTAGAAGGGCATTAATTTATATCATCTATCAGTAACTTTTTTTTCATAGGGGGTCCAGAATCCACATTGAAAATTTTAGTTTCAATTTCCTTCAATTTGTTTGGCCTAGATTTAACAAACCCCTACTGTTTGTGCACTGGATCTCTGTTGGTGTGCTAACTGCCTTCTGGCTCTGAACATCTGACCTGTCTTGCATGTATGTAATTTATTTAGCACTGTATAATAAATCACGGCCATGTTTTCCTCTACATGTTACAGAACTGCATGAATACTTCTTTGGAAGGTCATTGAGTCATCAAAAGGTCACTCCTTGTACTATCTAAACATTGGAAGAAGCTTCCTTGGTTACAGCCTGGTAGGCTAACAGACTAAGGGTGCATTTAAGCTTAAATTTTGAAGGCAGAATGAGCGATTTGTAACGCTCATCGTAAACGCTCATCATAATCGCAGTTCCACGGTGCACTGTTTATGCTCACTTCTCTTGCTCCTCCAGGCAATTCTCCTTGGGTGGCCTTCAGCTGGATTCGCAAACCTGTGTGCGCATGCTACGTAGACCCACTAGAGGTCAGTGCGTTGACCCCATTTAAACGCGTTTACAAATTGTAAACACATCTTTTTGTGAGTTTACTATCGGCGATCGTGATCGCCGTTTTTCGGTGATTCTACAAAAGTGAGCATGGACGCAACCGTGTTTTAAACTAAAGGCGTAACAGATGCCCGATTCTGGCCAGAAAAATGCAAGCATAAACACGCCCTAATACCTACCTGGCTGTACCTGGCTATGATCCCAGGCTTGGTAAAGACGGGAGCCTATACAGGTGGGTATGCTTACACTTACTCTCTAAAAAAAAATTGAGTGATCACGGACGTCACTCCTCTGGAGAGTGAAAATGTAGTGAAAATAGAGTGAACATTCACTCTTTTCTTCTTAGAGAGCACTCTAAAATCAATCAATGTTCACTCCTAAACAAGTGATCACGAACGTCACTCCCAAGAAAGTGACAATAGAGTGAAAATTCACTCCTTTTTTTAAAGAGAGTACAGCCAGGTGTAACCCTGTATTTCCTACTATGAGAACTCCATTTCCCGATTGAATTCCTAGGGATAACATGATCCTTGGTGGCAACTATTTCTTCCTTCCGTTCTGTCTTGAATTTAAAAATCATGTCTTTACAGTTATAACAACCAGGCCTCTGCAGACCACATTTTTCACAGGGAGCTAGATTACAATTCTTAGGGTGTGTATGCATGTCCAGCAGAACTCCACATTTTCCCCTTTTCTGAGGGGGAGGGGGAGGGGGAGGGGGGAGGGGTGGGAGTCAAAAGATAGAATGTGGGGGCGCATATGTAATGGGCCCATTAGAAATGAGACCGGTCTTAATTACTCTTTTCTTCAAAGTTCAAACTGATGTTACTTTACAAAATACATTATATTGTAAATTAAAACATGTTGTGAAATTGATGTGGTGCTAAAGCTAATTCTTCTGGCCAGATTCAATTATCAGAACTTTTCCCAGCCCAAGTACTCACATTCAAGGTTACTCTTAAATTTACAGCAATTCCTTTCAATCCCACCATATAACTCTACAACACCTTCAGATTGACAATATGTTTAGGGTTGGTGGGTGGAACTAGAGGTGAATTGGTAAAACAAATAATCATTCATCTTGTTGAATAAACAGACCACAAAGTCACATAGCAACACATTGATTGATCATGTGAGGAAATAAAAGCAGGAAACGACTTGATCCTGGTAGAAGACAGTTCACAAAAACAACTTTCTTTCCTTTCATCCCTTTTCATCTGATGAGAGAAAGAAGGGCGTTAATGCTTATAGCTAACATCTTTCTGGCTCTCAGAAGATACTGGCTTTTCCTGTCTCGTTTGTACTTTCAATTTCCACTTCTTACCACCTCTATAGGCGTGTCTGCACTATCTCGAGATTGCCAAATATCCAGCTATTTGAACTATCCCGATCGCAAACTATCCAGCTAATTTGCGTCTTCATTAGAACGAAGTAGCAAATTAGCTGGATAGTTGGTCGGGATAATATCCCAAGATATCTCAGTCTAGTTTGCGGTTTTCCGTGCTTACTCGAGGTCAGTGGTTGTACTAGCGCGCTGAGCGGTATAGATCGCATGTGCGAACCGGAAATCGTTGTGCATGATGGGATCGGGATATTTGACTCCGGACTTCGGTCTAATGAAGACGGTCGCAAACTATCCCGCTAGTTCGGAAATAGTGGGATATTTTGCAAACTAGACCGAGATATCTTGGGATATTATCCCGACCAACTATATCCAGCTAATTTGCTACTTCGTTCTAATGAAGACGCAAATAGCTGGATAGTTTGCGATCGGGATAGTTCAAATAGCTGGATATTTGGCAATCTCGAGATAGTGAAGACGGGCCTTATTTGACTTTACAATAAGCAAGTTTCTTTGAAACTATGATCGTGTGGATTAATCCTAAACAACTCTATACCAGCAAACCTAAGAGCCTTTACAGTTCACACCATGATTTCATTCTAGAGCCAAAGTAGATCATTACAAAAATGCTGATAATTCTTAAACCCTCACTTGCAATAAAAGCTGAAGGACTTCCTTTCATAGATTTTGAAACAAACAGAACTCTTGACAAAGCAGAACTCATCCATCCATTCTAGAGCCAAAAGAGACTACTTAAAGTAAAATCCATCTATATTTCCTCTTAATTTCCCTCTCCCATACCCATACTCAAGGCTGAAGTACTTCCTTGGAATCCTTTCCTAATCTTTTTAACTATAAACAGAGATCTTGAAATGCGGAACTCATAATAATAATAACTAGATGGAATTTTGACTGCGCGCAGTCGAAAATGATGCCTCCGCCATAGAGCAATTTAAACAAGTTTGGAGTTTAAATCTCCAGTGGTTCTTGAGATATCATGATAACAATCTCAATGTATGGAATTTCATAAGTTGACCTCTGTGACCCTTGACCTTTGACCTACGTGCTCCAAAATCTAATCAGATCGTCTTCCTATGGTGATACATACTATTCTTAAGTTTGAAGTTTTTACATCTCCAGTGGTTCTTGAGATATCATGATAACAATCTCAATGTATGGAATTTCATAAGTTGACCTCTATGACCCTTGACCTTTGACCTACGTGCTCCAAAATGTAATCAGATTGTTTTCCTATAGTGATACACACTATCACTAAGTTTGAAGTTTAAATCTCCAGTGGTTCTTGAGATATCATGATAACAATCTCAATGTATGGAATTTCATAAGTTGACCTCTGTGACCCTTGACCTTTGACATACGTGCTCCAAAATCTAATCAGATCGTCTTCCTATGGTGATACATACTATCCTTAAGTTTGAAGTTTAAATCTCAAATGGTTCTTGAGATATCGCGCTAACAAACTCAATACAAGGAATTTCATAAGTTGACCTCTGTGACCTGTGACCTTTGACCTACGTACTCCAAAATCTAATCAGATCGTCTTCCTATGGTGATAAATACTATTCCCGAGTCTTAAGTTTAAATCTTAAATGGTTCTTGAGATATTGTGATAACGGTCAAACGGGACGGACGGACGGACGTACGGACGGACGGACGTACGGTACGACGTACGGACGGACAACCCGAAAACATGATGCCTCCGGCACCACCTTCGGTGGCGGAGGCATAATGATAATGATAATAATAATAATAATAATAATAATAATGATAATAATAATAATAACTTTGTTTACCCAGGGATGCCTAATCAGCTTCAATGTATGTTCTTCCCGAGGGCCCTGTAATCATTGTTACCCGAACAATTATCAGATACCCGTTTACTCCTGGGTGGAGACTGGCAAACGTGGATCAACGTCACGCCAAAGACGTTAGTGCCAGGCTGGGAGTCCACCCCTCAACCTTAAGACTGAGAGTCATCTGGATATACCACTATACCACATCACACCCACTTATCTATCCACTCTTGAGCGACTATCAGAGACTATTGAAAATAAATACAACTACACTTCATTCCAAATTTTCCCACCCCATACAACAAGCTGAAGAACTTCCTGATAGACACATCAATCTACGGCTACGTCTACAAAAGTACATGATATGAGAAAACCAGAAAGCAATAATTCACCACAGACACAGTACATGAAGACTGATAGGCCTATAACATGTCATATGCAGTAGTATCCAGAGTTCCAGACCAAACTCACAGGAGCCTGTCTCGAAATATCCGACAGAGTTCAGAAGTTCAAGGTTACGTTTTGAGTCACTCACAAGTGGAAGTATAGATCTATACTGGAATGCATTTATCACAGCTTGGACATATCATCATCATCATCATCATAAGGCATAAAAAGGTCTTCTACCAATAACTTCCTTTTTAGAAGAAAACTGACAATTCTCCACATCATCAAACATATTTCAGGAAGAAATATCTAAATCAACTTTCTGAGATGTTCCGACAGTTATCATGCTGTGTCAAATGGCAATTACAGAGTTGTGGTCAACACTAAAGTTACAGCGCTGAAGGAAAACTGAGCCATATCAAGATATACATAGCAGCTCAACAAACAATTAAAGAATTACAACCCACAATAATAAAGACTCCTCGGAATGGAGGAACCTGGATTTACATCTAACACAAGATTCAACATCATTTAAAAGTTTGACTTTATACCTATCGTGATCAGAAAATACCTGGGAGTCGTTCTTTTATTTCTATTTCTTGTAAAATACCATGCTTCTTTGATTTGTGAAGACCTTGTTTATCTGTGAAGTGGACAAAGAAATCTTTTTGAAATCTTTGTGACAGGTGGCTGGCCAGAGATACTGGAAGTGGATAAAGATAGGATTTAAACTGATATTCATTGATTCACTGCTTCTCATGTTTAGAAAAATGCAACACCAAGCAGTTTTACACAAAGAAAACAGTTGTGAAACGAGGGGCAAAAAATTGGGGGCAAATGTACCTGGGAGTTGTGACTTTTACAGCTCCCTGAAATACCCAAATTCCTCTGAATAATGTTACAAATGGAAGAGAGAAAAAAATGATGAGAGCGAGAGAGAGAGAGCGAGAGATAGAGAGAGAGAGAGAGAGAGAGAGAGAGAGAGAGGGTGATAGGGTGATAGGGTGAGAGGGTGAGAGAGAGATGAGGGAATAAACAGGGGGGAGGAAGCAGAGTACTTGCATAACAAATAAAAGTAGAGGAGAAAACAAAAATAAGTTAATAAACTAATGTGCATGGTTTGGCAGAGTTGAGAGAAACTTTGCCAAGCTACAGTTTACCCTACATATTTTTATTTCAAGATGTAGGCCTACTCGATTTGCTAGTTGAATTGGTGCTACAAAAACAAAATGCCACACGACCAAAAACAAACGAGCAATTTCTTTAATAATGTAAACACGATAGCAAAGAATTTGAGGGAAAAAATCAACATGTATGAAGTATCTTGAGTGACTTTTACAGCTCTTGTACATTCATGTAGATCTCTATCTTTGGTACCTGCAGATTTCTCTGAATAAAGTTACAAGTGGATGAGACGATCGCAAAGAAGTTGAAAAAAATAAACCTGAGGCAACTTCAAATAACTTGTACATGTATATGTCACCTTTCCAAATATGCAAACATACATGTACATAATACAAACTTATTTCTATAAAAGGTTTTTTTTTTTGAAAGTCATTGATGTCATGTTCATAAAGAATACATGCATCAGGATTTGTGTTATTTAGTGAACATACTCTCGCTGAGCTCCAAAAAGTTGTTACCTTCTATGTAGCATGATATTAATGCCCTTATATCTTAGCGAGTACACTTTACATACATGTACATGTATAGTACGACACTCAAAGTCTAATTAATGGAATATCATTCAATCTGGCAAGTATAGCCTCAAGGCAGGATCGATACTTGCATGCAAGATGAAGTACTCTAGAGCTATTTAATCACTCTTTAAATATGCAAGCAAAACGATTCTGATTATTAATAAGTAAAGAAAACAACCCCGAGGCTGGGTGTAACCTAGGCCGGATTTCAAGAATTTTATTTCCATTCCTACGCCTTAGACAGATACATGCATACAAATTTGTGAGAGCTCCTTTTGAATGCATTATTAAGTTTTGAATGTATCTCCGTATATCAAGACATGGCGGCAAGTGGTTTTCTAGAAGCCTTGTATAGCTTCATTACAGGCCTGTGACTCTCTAAATAACTTTTCAATTATTCTCTCTTCATTCCCCCCCCCCCCACTGTTCTCTGTTCTTCGAAATCTATATCTTTTCTACCATTCTCCCCTCCCCCTTCTGTTTTTCTATGGTCTTGTCTACATGAACATTTATGTTCTATTGCTATCACTCACTCTCCAGGCTGTACATGTATATTTTCTTCATTTTCCAATTAACCAATATGCCATTTGGATCTTGCGAGTTTGTAAAATATAGATATATATATATATATATATATTGTCACTATATATTGTCACTAAAAAGAAGAGGAAGACTTCATCTAAAGCAAGTGTTTATAATTATACATGTATATATAGTTTTTTTTTAGAGTTCTTTTCTAGATTTCCATGGCTGAACAACAGCTTGAGCTTCCAGACCAACATCATTTGGATCTTTCCACAGCCAAATCTTTTACAGCTCCTGCTTTTTCCCCTCCTGAAACACTGGCATTCATCTTCACCTTAATAAATAGCATACAGAGCTTGTTTTTCAGTCTAGAATCAACTATTACCTTCGCTCAAAGCCACATTCTATGGTACCAATTTTCAATTTACATCACTTCCTCGTGCCAAAAAAATGAGTGCAAATTTGTTCTTGTCAAATGCCACAAGCTGATGTAAACAGGTTAAAGATTTTTGACATCATATTCAATTTCAGCCTGACATTGGGAGAAAAACATGCATTTCCTTTCCAGTGAAGGAACCAACCCCCTTTTTACACTAGACAAAGTCATCGCATAACTATACAAGTTCATGTAATTAATTTGTAATGGTCGTAGTCATGTTGTCACATAGCAAAACAGATCTCTGAGCATGGTTTCGAATGATAACTCCACCTGTAGTGTGAGTGTTGCATCATCATCACTGTCGTAATTCAAATAGTTGTATAGCAAAAAAGATGTTTGAGCATCGCTTCACATGAAAACTTGGAAAAGAATGAGCACCGACCTGTAGTGTGAATGATATATTGTACGAAAACCGTTTACCTGGCAGTGCGTCTTGTGAGCGCACACTGAGGATTGGTCAGCTCTCATCCAAGCTCGTACTAAACATATGGCAACTGACTTCTAACTTTAAAACTAGCTCCTTTCATACAACTTTTTTCACATGTATACGCCCCCTTTCACTGTACGATGATTGTTTAAATAATGTTTCTTCATAGTGTTGAATATGTTTTCTCTGGTATGAACAGGTTAGGAGCCATATTTTTTGGTGAGATTACATGCAGCTAGTGACTCACTATTGACAAGGGGATACTTAAGTGGTCAGGAACTTGGGCAAAAATAGCTTATAATCATTCCATTTGAAGAACTTGGCATCTTGATTGCTCTATCCTTCAACTCTTCAGGGATATTGTTAATTCTCAAAACCACTTTACCTGATGCAAAGCCGATGAAACGTCTATATCACTTCCAATCACTTCTTTAGTGTGATATTATCTACAAGAGCTATGTCAGGGTATATTTTAACAATTTTCATAAATGGTTTGGTGTTTCTCCCCTCCATGATCCATCTGTTTTTCAGTTTCTCTACCTCCCCTTTTCAATTTCTTGAACAAATTGTGTATCACAATACATGTATATCTGAACGAACATTTTTTCTGATGCTAATAATTTTGTATGTCTGATACTCACTCTGCCTTAATATAGAGTGTAATGCACTCCTTGTGGGAAGTATTTGCCCGTAATTGTGCAATAGGTATTTAATCATTGAAATTTTTTAATCAATTTTCAATTATTTCATATTTAATTGTGAATTAAAATTTATATTAATAGCATTGAATTTTAAAGAACGAGCAATACTTGAATATGAATGAAATCACACCGATCACCTAGTATTTAGCCAGTGCAATATGTGTATTTAAAAATTTTTAAATTATCAACAAATTTCAATATTCTTCGCGAATTTTCAATGTAATTCACTTTATTTCTTAATCTATCATGAAATTCAATTCCAATATTTCCGGTATGTTTTACCAATGACACAAAATCAATCCTTCGGCATGCCAAATTCGTAATTTATGGTTTTAATGATTAATTTCAATAGTTTGTTTTTAGAATGTTTCAGTTAAGATTGTCTTGCTTATTAACTGAAATTAATGATAGTTGCCATAATAATTGTCAGTTGATCACTTTTATTTGAATTTCAATGTTGATTGCCTAGACTGTTTTAATATATTATTTTATAATTGCTTTTATCATGTATATACATTGTAAACTTTTGTAACCATTGCAATTCAGTCTTTGGACTGCGAGAATGGATAATTATCAATAAAATCCTTCAATCATATCCTGACATACTCCGGTAAAATACAGACCAAAATAAAATGAAGAACCGATGATGCATCATATATGACAAGATACAAACATTCAAACAATAAAAATATTGAATTAAATAGTTAAACAAATTATAATGACATATATGAATAGATCAGCAAACATCATTCAATACTTCGGATTTCTGACTTTAGATTTTAGCTGCTGCATACTGTACTGGTACCAAGAACCAGTAAAATAAAATGCAGGCCAATTTCTGTGTTTCACTATGAATATGACATTGTTGCCAAAAGGTTTCCATACATGTATACCAGTAAAATTGTACTGATTTTCAACTTGTTTGTGACTTACAGCTGCCGGGTGTGTAATTAGGCACCAGGAGATAAAATTAAAATTTAAGAGACAACGATGTTGTAGCAAATACACCATGTAAAAGGTACCAGTAAATAAAAATTAGTACCAGTATACATAAAATTTGACTGTTGTTGAAGAATTTATGTGCAACCAAGTATAAATTTAATCCCAAAAACTAGTGTAATACTGTTGTTGCCAAAGGCCCGTCACAAGGGAACGGTCAAATTGCGCGCCCTTTCCCCCCTTTTTGGGCTTATCAAAAAAATCTTGGATGTGTCTGACTCACATTTGTAGAGAGGTTTCTCCCATGTGTACATCTCATATTGTGGTGAACGAAAAAGCACCTCCTTTAAAAAAAATACTTTGTATGGGCCTGTGCAAAGAATTATGAGGTACCAAAATGCCCCTTTAAAAATTCTTTAAATACCAGAATAGAATTGCACACATAATTGTACATGTAGGCGTAGCACACATACTGTAATATACAAAAACCCTCAAAATTCCAAATATTTGGTGGAGTTACATGTACCGGTAGTTGAAGTGGTTTAGAGGGCTATTGCAACAAAAGGTCATACACATGGTGCCCTGTACATACAGGAAAATAACAAATTGTCATAAATGAAAATAATTGGTTTATCAGATCACCACAGATAGTTTACTTATCCCAGATAAACAAATTTTACACATGCCATGCCAATATTCTTGAACACAGGTTTAACAGGATATTTAATAAAACAAATAGCTTCCTACATGCAAAACAAGATAGAAAAATAATATTTGTAAATAACCCATTTTTCTTGTTTCCCTCACTCTATAGGTATTACCCCCCCCCCCTAAAAAAAAAAAAAATCTCTCTCTCTTTGCACTACCATGGTTCCACAGTGAATCCAAGGTGAACACAAAATCTTCTGCAGACAGGCAGACACGTGTTTAAAAATAGCATCTCCTTCATGACATTGACATTAAGGTATATTTACAGGAGTGCATATAATTACGAGCCCGAGGTAGCAGAAGGAGAAGGGGTCCCATATCCCACTTCCTTTGTGGGAAAAGCACATTCCTCTGTCTACATGGCATGATCGAAGAAAATTTCTTTAAAGTAATATCTTGAGCTCATTTCTTTTTCATTGGATCCACGTCATAATTCTCACTGATAAAAATCACCAATTTTACACATGACTGACATGGATCACAGAAGCACCATCTGACGCGAGATGGAGAAGATAATTAGGTTTCAGATGCTATTTTCTTTCTTTAGTTGACAATTCAGCTATTACATGTAAGTCCGCTGACTGGACTGTTTCTGTGTTGAAAGCCCAATCAGCTGAGAAAATCACACAACCTTGACGCTAAAAAGAGAGAGTCCTTTCATTCTTACCCTGGTAACGGCTTACCCTGGCAATAAGAGTGTTTTCAGGGGATGCACGATTAGTGGAGACTTTGCACTCTCAATAGGATGTAAAAAGGGAGGAAAAATGATTATTGAAGAAAGAAAAAATGGAAAAATCGAAAAAATTAGACAGCTGTACCTGTACCATTGTTGTACTATTATTTTCAAAAAAAGGGTGGGGGGGGGGGGGGTAGATATTGTAATAAGACTCTGTAATGCTAAGAAAATCTTTGATTACATTTGTTTGTGTATAGTATTACCACCGGTATAACAAACAAAATGTTACCCGTTAACAAGCCCTCTCCCCCTCCTCTCCCTTTCACCCCCTAATGTCTCTGTCACTCTGTCTGTCTGTCTGTCTGTCTCTTTTTATCTCTCTAGCTTCAATGTTTCAAAAATTTCTTTTGACTCATTCACTTATGTATTCTAATAACAAGAATATCCATTTCTCTTTTTGAAAAACCTCTTTTGAGAGCTTCAATTAGTTTCATTTGGATTGGCAATGGATTGGCAATTGTTAGGCTGGACCCGTATAATTATTACTTTTATGATAGAATAACAGTGATGAATGTTTCTATGAGAGAGAAATTGATCCATCAGTTTGATTTGATCGATTGAATGACATTCAACAGAGATCCGTATTCTCCAAGCTAATCAATTTTATTGACCTGGCTCATGCAGATTCTTGCATACATCACTGAAAGGGATATATCAAAGAAGAATCAGATTGATTTTCCCTTCATTAAATAGTATTATTTTTCTCATTTTCAGAAAATTATCATAAAATCGTTCCTGTTTTCACAAAGTGATGTTAGTGAGGAAAATCCGCACGCAAATTGTATGCAATTTTCATTCACTACTGTCACTTCGTGAAAATAGGGACGAAATGTAGGGTACCCATAAATGTATACCGTATATGAAGTTTTAATTTGGCTCAATGATACTGCTAAGAAACTTTGATTACTGTGCATTGATTTCATGTTTATTTTTTTCTATATTATCATTTTTGTTGATGCAGGGTCCAAGCTGGTTGAATGTGTTTATTCTCTTGATATCAACTAATAAAGAATCAAGCCTCTAGTACATTTATGATAATTTACGCCCTTCTGACTCTCAGCAAACAAAATCTACATTCTACAACATCTATATCCAATCTATATTGACTTCTAAGTCTTTCCAATTGGTGTTTACTTGCATTTTAGAAACGTGATAGCCTGATAGCCCTATATGATGAACCTCAAGTTTACTGTGGAATTTTTTTCCCCCTTACATTTTAAAGCCAGACAAAAAAAACAAAACATAAAAGGCAGACACAAGTTCATTGACTCATGATGATGGATAATATGACATCCATGCCCCAAGTCCAAGGTCAGGAAAACCCCCAATTTACCTTTGACTTTTGACCCCTGGCTGACAGCCTATGTAGCAGACAAAGTAACAGAGGCAGGCACAGTGACAGAGAGTGAAGTGGTGTTTGCACTGTAGATACCACATCATTCAGAATAAAATGGTTTCCTAAGGAAGAAAGCTTGTGGAAACGTCCTTTAGTGTTCTCATTCTTGAGTCCCATAAAAATGTATACCTACCAATCTCTCGTCTCCCCCCCCCCAAAAAAAAAGGGGGGGGGGGATTTAGCATTGTTTGATGTATTTCACACTGAATCATACCATCCATTTTTTTATAAATATACCAGCTGAGGAAGAAACTATTAAATTTACTGGCACTAATCAAGAATAATTTGTTTTTAATCCAAGGCATTGACTAGTAGCTTGCTCAATGTCCGATGTTCTTAAATATCAAATATCATATTTGCATAAGCTCAATTTCATATTCAAATTATACTTCTAATTTCATCATTTTCCACAAGCTTAGTTACCCTGAAGACTGCTGCCATGCGAACACACTCCTACCATGTGAACACACTCTGGCCACAAATCTGGATTGAGAATTGCCTGAAGTGTCGGATATTGACTTAAGGGAATCCAATGTTGATACAACACTCATATTTCTTGCTCTATTGTTAAAAGCTTTGCTGGTGCATCTGGTATAACGGGCTTTATTACTTGACAAATTTACTCAGACTTGAACCTCTTGACTCTGCCATTGACGGCGAAAGATAACATTTAGATGAGGTGAGGTTCTCAAATCGGTCACATTTTGAATTCAGGTCTATTGATTTTGTGGGGTTTGAATCAAGAGTGCTCAATGACTATAGCATTACGCTTTCATCAAACAGGAAGAATATCTCTCATTTCACTTCACTTAACAATTTTGTATAACCTTGGGCTTATGAATCTTTGTTATCTATTTTGATTGAAAACAAAATATTGAAAAGAATAGCAACTGTGCTGATTGATGAAAGTGATCATTATTGTGCTATTGTCTGCTGAGAGCCAGAAGGGTTTGTACTCCATGATAAACAAACCGTATTAGAATTTTGTTGCCCTTCTTGATCTCTGAAGATGATATCATCCATATTCATTTTTTTTTACCTATTTATTGTAATTGTGAATTAAAATCTTAGAAAGAAAAGTCTTGTACTATCATATTTCATTTACAATCTTTACAATAGCAAAAAGGCCTACATGTATATGTATATGTAAGGCTACACTATAAAAATGAATGGAAATGTGATACTGACCAGTGTAAAGTGATGATAATACAGTATGGTTAATTGGGCCTTGAGGCATCTTGCAACTGAAACTCTTTGAAAATTATTAAAAATAATACTGAAAATAAAGAGCATCATAAGAAAAGAATATCTGTTGAAGGAGTGTGATGGTTTGATTTATAAAGTAGCTCTCTGACTCTGAGAGAAAACTACACCTTGTAGAGCACGTTCCATTCAGAGTGCAAGTTGCACTCTGAATGAAACGTGCTCTACTACTTCAGAGTTCCGTTGTCATTTCAAAATCAATGTCCATCTCTTATGGCCAGTGTACATTTGTAGGTTGACCTCCTTAACACACTGGCAAAAGATGACTTGACCTACATGCTCTTGAGGAATAAAATGGTAACAGGTAAAACGAGATCAAGTCAATATGACCTTTGTTTTGTCTAGCAACACGACTGAGTTATGGAGATGCAGGCGGGAATTGAGTAATATTGCAGATTCATTTAGTTGAGGCATAGCAGACTAGAGAAATGATTTCATCCTCTTGATTTTCAATCAAAAGCTTGTGGGTCGAGTCTCAGTCCAGTGGTTTATACCTTATAAAGGCAAGGCATTTTAGCAATCGTTGACTCTGTCAACCCAGGTTGATGAAGAAGGTAAGAAGAAGAAATAGAAGCAGTTTCCCACTTTTCCACATAACTTGGGGAAAAAGTAGTAGATTGATAAAAATATAAGGCTAATTGCTATTCCAAATACAAACTAATCCACTTTCATCTCCCTGTCTCTCTCTTACTCGCTTTCTCTATCTCTTTCTCTCAAAATCATGAATAAATAAAAACGAAAAAGTAAAAGTAAGAAAAGGAAAGACAGCGCAGCCACAAGATCCAACACATTTCTATATCATAATCAGTGTCATGACTGTCACGGTGACAAAGGAGGCAGATCTATGCCGGACCGTTAATCCTGATGTGAACAATTGGAAGATGGGGCCAATATATCATGGGCAAGCTGAGATGTCATAACAAATACCCTGGGAGTGGATTGAATATGGATTTATGAAAAATGTTCTCTGCAGTCATTGTAAGAAGAGCAAAGAAGATGTAAGTAATAAAACGATCGCTGCGGGAGAAAAAGTGAGAAATATGTCCGCTCAAAGACAGTTCACTTTGTCTATGTACTAGGTGAACATGGAAAGCAATGTACATCTTATCATATTGTTTCAGAAAATTATTATCAGTATTGGATATTAGGAAAGAATATGATGTGGATTCATAAGTGACTTTAATATGATGGTGATGACGATGATGATGATAGTGATGATGATGGTGATGATGGTGATGATGGTGATGATGATGATGATGATGATGATGGTGATGACGACGATGATGATGATGATGATGATGATGATGATGATGATGATGATGATACTGATGGTGATGAGGACGATGATGATGATGATGATAGTGATCATGACGATGATGATGATGATGATGATGTCGATGATGATGATGGTGATGACGATGATGATGATACTGATGGTGATGATGACGATGATGATGATGATGATGTCGATGATGATGATGGTGATGACGATGATGATGATGGTGATGATGATGGTGATGATGATGGTGATGGTGATGATGATGGTGATGATAGTGATGATGGTGGTCATGATGATGATGATGGTGGTGATGGTGGTGATGATAATACTAATATGCATTGTCTACCCAAGAAGTTGGTCTACCAATGGTAGCCTAACCAGTATCCATACTGTTCTCCCTAAGGGCGCTGCAATCATTATTATTCGATGCGGTTGGTTTCATGTTCTAGTTCTGGCTCCATAAAAACCTATGAACGAACAAAAAACCCACCAATGGTGAGAGGTCTGCTTACAGCCATCATGGGGATAATTTCAGAAAAATGTAATAATCGGCTAGACTCTGTAGGCAATGTCTGGCTGCAAGTTTGGTATCCTTAAAGGGACACACTTGCTTTTGTGGCTTGGTAATTGGTGTATTGCCAGTGGTTCCACGAAACGATATATGTATCCACAATTCAGCCAATACAATATAAGCCTGTATGTCAGATGATGAAATCAGGTACGATAAATGTTATTGTGTATGACTGAAAATTTATTACATAATTTACTGCCATGATTTCATTTATGATATATTTGATGATTATCTATGCATCCTATAGCCTTTACCTCATTTTCTCTTGAGAAATCAACTTATTTTTGGTAGACCTGAAAATCTTAATTAAATTCTTGATTAGTACAAGAACAAATAGACTCGGATTGAATTGCAAAAAAAAAAACTGCAAATATTCTACTCAAAGCACAAATCTACATGTCTGTGTCGATACGTGTACATAAATTGGATGTCATAAAGCCTTTCTCAGCAGTGTTTTTCATTCATCGGATCACAATGCAAACTTTATAATATCATTGTGTTCAATTTAAGATAAAGGTGTAGGCATACATGTGCTTCATATGATGCTACTTTGAAAACCTGTCTCCCACCTTTAAAAGTAATATACCTATGAAGTATGAACAAACCCTAACAAATTGATATTTGCACTTTTGCTCTTCTCTGACCTATCTCCAACTTAGCTCTGACAACGAGGTGGCAATATAAGCTAAATTTAGAGTTCATACGGCATAAATGAAATATCATTAGACCTTAATAAAATGAAACTCCTCATCAGATCCCCTGCGGGAATCCAGAAGAGCACTTTGCCTTTCTGGCTCTCAACTGATGATATTGGAAATTGTAAAATAAGTTGAGCATTGATGGATATGCACTGTTCATCCCAGCTGAGCATCAATTTTGCAATGTGTTGCTCGATCAGCTGCTTTTTATGGAGTACCGGCACATCAACCTTTTTCTTTGATGCTATGCAATGTTATCCTGTCCTTTCATTTCACAGCATTTAGTATTTTAGTGATGTGCAAAGTAGTTTATATTTTCATCTGTTTGGAGTCACGAGAGCCTTAACTCATACATACCGGTACTTAACACAGAATTAACACACTTATGACTCCAGACAATATACATTTTCTGTCACCCCAGATTTGTTTACAGGCATGGCTGCTCAGATGTTGGCAACTCTTTTCAAATGAAGTAGAGCGTAAAAAAAAATGTTTTCATGCCTGTGAGAAAAGAATGTCATCTACTGATTGCCTTCAGATTTAGATGTTTTAATAAAAGGTTCTTCTGAATTTATGCTCATGGTTGAAATTTTTTATTTTTTATTATGCCCTTTCTTTAAATTTTTGATTTAAAGCAGCAATTCAAATTGACTAATAAAATCAGTGTTTTATGTCAAATTTTTCAAAGAATTTAATCTATTTCTCCTATATTAAAGAAAAACATGATTTAAATGACTGATTTAAATCAGGAAAAAAAAAATCATTTATTACTCTGATTACTTCACAAACATTTCATGATTATCATCTTCTCATGGCCCCTTTCTCCAACTTTGTAGATTGCACATTACCAAACAAGAAACATGTATATTGAATTTTTAAAAATATACAATTATTTGGATAATCTCTTTCAACAATTGATACCCTGTATGCTATAACTGATCTCTGAACTTACATGTATGTGACTACATGTATTTTCAACACTATGAGTACTTGGCACACACATAATGTGCAAGCAGTAATTTTTAGCAAGATATGGCCAACGAAAGAACAACAAAAATTACCAGTCTAGACATGGATCCCTTTTTAATTCATGACACTTCCTATGAAGTGTATGATAAACAATGCAGATAACTTCACCGTTTGTGAACCAGGAATGCTATTAGGGAACAGCATTCAAGAAAAAGTGCGTCAGAAAGCCTGAGAATCTCTCAAATTAACTATTGACTCCTACATTGTACAGCCCTTTCTCACACAGAGTCATGATGGTTTGTTAGAACTAACAAATAGTCTTTATGCTCATCACGGACAGAAAAAAAACCTGACCATTGTTCTCCAAGAATTTGGTATACAACACCCACTATTATTTGCCATCTTTTGAGGTGGCATGCATGGGCTTGTAAAACTTCCATGACGTCAAACAGCATACAAAGACGAAATAAAGACAGCATGCAGCGAATGGAACCTAACATGCAGAGTGTACAGGAGAACAAAACTTTCATATGTCGTTTCCTAGCCGGATGGAAGCAACTTTTCAAATGATTTCTTTATCAGGATGTACATTGTATGTCAAACAGCATCAATTCAATCTTTGTACATATCGTCGCTGTTTTCACGAAGTGACGGTAGTGAAAAAAAATTGCATTCACTTCGTGAAAACAAGGATGATATGTATAGTTCCAATTTCCAACATATTGTCCAAAACAGTTTTTCTTTGTAAATGGTGCTTTAGATTATCTTTCTTCAGAAATAACTCAAACCAAACTTTAATCAACACCGTGTTTATAATCAATCCTCCTCCTATCTCCTTCCTTTTTCCTTCCTTCTAATCTTTACAAAGTGTTTAATAAACTTTACTTGTATCTTCTCTTCCCTCTCTTTCTACATTCTGTCTTTCCCACACAACACACAGCTGAATCAATCAATAGCTTAGCCACAAGACATTACACGTACATGTACAAGTATGACAACTGTCTACGAAAGTCTGTACATGTAGATGTAAATTGGGAGTGAGGGTATTTTTTCTGAAGTGACTCAAACTTGATCCTAAATTAACTCCTCCTCCTCCTTTCTTTATCCTTTCTTTCTTTGTATATAACCTTTCTACTACATTTTTTTTTCTCTCAGAGTCAGATCTACCTTCTGTCACTCTCATACAAACACAACTGAATTTGCACCAAAACAGGATGCATCGATACCTGTCTTGTGAATTTCCTCTTTACTCAAAGATACACAGATGTCTCAGTCCAGAGGAATTATCTCCAGAGTAAGATTGAGAAGTACCCCCAAGCTATGTCCTGCTATTGTCACAGACATTTCAACAACACAGTTTTGTTGGTGGGTTTAAAGAGAAGGTTGAGTTGGATCTGGGTAGGGAGAAAAATAATAACAATCTATGCCCTTCTTATTGTTTTACTCCATTATGAAGAACTAATTCATGAAAGCAATTGTCATCTCTTGATTGATAAGTATTGCTATTTAAAGGTGTTATATTTTAAATATGCTTGGAAATAGATAACAAGTTTGGCCAAATTCACATATCTGTATCCAGTTTTTTTAATTGTTCTTCATTTCCAGGGAAATTTAGTCTATTTTCATGATTCCCAAAGCTCATCCAAAATTAGTCCATTCAATATATAATCAGCCATTCAGAAAAATGCTGCAACCGTTTCTTTCAAAATGAAGTTGCCTGGCAGTGAAGGTAGTGAAAAAAAATGCATTCACTTTGCATGACGATTTTCCTCACTACCGTCACTTCGTGAAAACAAGGACGATATCATCTTTAAATTCTTCCCCAGTCCGCCTCTGTGACGAGAGTCGCAGGCTCATGCTGGGTCAAAATTCGGCAGTCTGGCGGTTTCTCTCCACAAACTACCCCAAATAAGATGAGAAATATTAGAAAGAAGGTCGGCAAGGGTTCAAGTGTGTGGTGGTAGTTTTCAGACAGAAACGTCTTTTATTACTCCCAATCTTGTACTGTAAACTACGAATGCAATCAGCATCAAACATGTCAGTCTACATTATGTATATTTATATGTAAAACAAAATAAAAATTCAAGTGTTTAATCCATGCGCACTAACATACACATACTTTAAAAATGCAACACAACCATGTTAAAAATTGTGTTAACATGGTCAAACAGCTATTATTTTCTTGTACACAAATAAAAGTCAGACACATGGAGGTCAAACTTTAATTCATCTACTAGCCAATTTGTTATAAAATGGCTAAATATATATCTACTTCAAGTCATTTACAAGTGGTGTTTGTAAATATCTTACATGTAGTTTTTATGTCTGACTTTCATGAATTTCTGATTCTAAAGAATGGTAGTATTTCTGTCATTAAGAGCTCATTAGGGCTTGTCTAACGTCAGGTTGCAATAACTCTATGGATACATCATGAATGGATGGATGCGGGGTAAGTGTTACAGCGAAGAAAATTGCTACTTGATGATGACAAGACGCTCGATATCACAAGCAAGGCCAATCAATAGCGAGCTTGTACAGCAATTGCTGATGGAATAACATAACAGGATAACTCACACAGCACTACATATATACCACAGGTTTCCATATTTCAATGTGATTGTTTTCAATAAGAAAAAATGGAGATTCATGAAAACTGCCGTTAGGAAATGGAGATTCATGATTTGCCTCTCTTAACCCAGGTGTAGCACATGAACAATGTACAGTGTAGGCATTTGTATCTGAAGAAGAAATAACTTGAATGCATTTATTGCTAGTATAGTGGTATCTGTGTACCCAGGCTAGATTATAAGGCATAATGAATATGGATTGTGATAGTCAAACCTGTCTATAGCAACCGCCCAAGGGAAACACAAAAAGTGGTCTTTATAGACAGGTTCCTTTAGTACATGTTTCAGTGAGAAACCATTTTCAAGGGAAACACAAAATGCAATCTTTGTAGACAGGTGGTCACTAAAGCAGGTTTGACTGTATATGTATGGTCTGCTTAGAGCCAGAAGGGCATTACTCCTATCCTTTTACAAAGAGTAACACCCTTTAAGCTCTCAGCTGACAGACATCAAAGCAAACTCATAATCATTTCTTTCTTATTCTCCAGCACATACATGTATACTACATTCATGAACACAGTGTGTGATTATTTAAAGACTTTTCACTCAACACGGAGCATGCTCATCAATGCAGTGCATTGTAGACTGTGTTATCTCTGATCTGATCTTCTCTTCTCTCTACATGCAGGTTGCTACATTTAGAATAAATAGTTCATGTCAACAAACATTCATGTGCACAATAGATGTCAATGTGTCTCGGTGAAGTCGAAAATCTGCAACCCAGTGGACGAACTTGTCCAAGGGACTTGCTTTTACAATTTAGACGTTCTCACGTGTATCAATTAATTAATTGCTAAATTTAGTTCATGGAAACAAAACTTTAAAAAACAACCCCCAAACCATTCATGTGCACAAAAGATGTCAATGTGTCTCAGTGAAGCTGAAAATAATTTGCTCCCCGCCTCCCAAGCTGGGTGGATGAACTATATCCAATGGATTTGCTACTTCAATGTACGTGTTCTAGTATTGTTACGAACCTCATAATATAATATAATAAAATACCTGTACAGAAGGTCATAGATTTTAATAAAAAATCAGAACTTCGCTAGTGCATAATTAACATACATACATGTATCATGCGCATGATTAACATACAAACATGTATGTTAATCATGCGCAAAATTAACATACAAACATGTATGTTAATTATGTGCTAGTGAAGTTCTGATTTTTGTATCAAAACCTACATGTATGACTGTCTGTACAGGTATTTTATCATTCTGTTTGGAAGTTGTACTGTTGTTACTGTTGTGTTGTTATGATTTAATGATATGATTTTATCTACACTGTATATATAATCTTTCACCTGTTGTAACAGTATCAATTAATTTGGGATTTTTAGCTTTGTGGAAAATTCATCTTAAAGCATTGTAAACTTACTAAACACAAATGCGAAGAGACTGGCCCCCGTATAGAATGAATAACATGAGAAAAAAAACTATGAAGAATTCTTTACAGTCTCAAAATGATTTCCCTGTCTCATCTTCATATAACACACAATATACAGAGCATCAGTGACTTTTTTTAGGCCTGAGCTATAAAGCATTCATACATGTACAATGTATGTAACTATGTATGCACTATTGCTGTGCATACAAGATCCATCAATATTAAATGTCAACAGAGAACAGACAAAAGAAAACAAACAATTCTGTATGACTTACTGAACAATTTTGTGCAATGGTGAACTTGCTATGACAACAATACCTTGAATTCAAAAGACATACATGTAGCCAGATGTAGGGGCACTTTCCAGGGTGCTTATTCATTTTCAAAGAATACATGTTGTCACCAATAAAGTAACTTCCATGTTAAAGGAATAAATGAGGCAAAATAATGTCTGACACATGGCAATTAATAAAACAAAGCTATCAAAGGGAACCAATATCTTTATAGTTAGGACATTAGTTCACTTTAAGCTGACAAGTACCAAGTAAACTCTCTGGATATAAGCAAATATTTGACACTCTTATCGAAATGTAAACATTTAAAATGGAATCTAAATTGTTCATCAACTGGTGAATAATACAATTCTTATCTTATTTCTTTACACATCTACTCTAGATCTAGATAAAATCCAGAGGATTAATATCATTCATCAAATAAATACTAGTAGTCTAAAATTGTCAGTCTTCAAGTAAATTTCCATCTGAAGTCGATGTGCACGCTGCATCATATTCAGTCCAACGTGCATCAAATCTGTCTGATGTTGAAGTCTTTGAAGGAAAGATTTAATTAATTTTTGTTTATCAATCGAAGCAAAGATATTTGCAATGAAATCAGATGGTACAGGAACTGAAATTGATACGTTACCCTACAGGTAGCATGGTGTAATAGGTGTATATTACAGAACCCTATATGCACTCTTCTCCTTTTAATTTGTACATGTACAAGTACCAAAATCACTTAGAACATGACTGAACTCTCAAGGTTGTTCATTAAATACATTAAACCAGCTGAAAACGAAGCCTCTGCAAAATAACATGGCATGGTGCATTTAACAGCAAACAAATACCTACGGGATCATAATTATCCTCAGTTACAAATTTAGACATACAATGGGTCTAATTTTTAAAGGTGTTTCATCATGCCATGTACATGTATGAATGGGGCTCAAGTCAAGGTGTTCTTGAACATGACTTGAACAGATTCAAATTTATAGATCTTAGACTTAAGAGGTTGCAATCCCTCAGTCTGAGGGGTGAGATACAGGGATCTCAGAAGAGCATTCATCTTGAGCTCAAAATCTACAGGGGAAATACAGTGCAAAGACACCAGATCCAAGCCCGTCACAAACGAATACTTATCAAAGCCGGGGTGTGGGTTGCTCACACACATGTCAAAGGAATCTGGAACTGACAACTTGAATCAAGTCTGATTTCTCTGCCTACATGTAAATCTTAAAGAGAAGGTTGAGTTCTGCGAAAGATGAAAGATAATTTGTGGAACTTTTTCATACTTTTTCAAAAGTTGGTGTGAAAGTGTATCGTCGAAGAGAAATGTCCCCTGAAATAGGATGGCTCTTCAAATGCCCTCATATTCAAAATGTGACAGGTAACAGCTAAAGGTCATGGAACACACTTTCATGCCACATGTTTTTGAATCTCATTCACACATTTTTGTGTATGGTACAATCTTAGCAAGACTGGGCCAATTTCTTATCATTTTGATGATTCTTAAACCTCACAGTATACACCAATACTGATGAAAGTGTTACATGATCAACCTTTTCCAATCGCTTCCACAGTTTCTTTCACAATGCAATCGCATGACCAGAACTGAACTTAAACTTTAACCTCTTTCGTCTATCATTTGATCATGCCTAGGGCAGCAAGAGTCTCAAAATCTTCTTTTAAACTGCTCTGATTTATTTGACCTTTAACCCTGTCTCTACCAAGTGCATGTGCCATATATAAAAGCAAGTGATGCTCTGGGCTATCAGTAACAAGAGAGATAAATGTGGAAGGTCATTCTGATTCCTGACAGTATTTCTGGCCTGAGTCTGTTCCAAGCAAAAAAGTAGATATGGGCCTAATCAAAATGTCTACACTTGTTTTCTTTAGTTCGTAGTAGCCTACTACCTAGTGCAAGTAGGCCTCCAATCAACTATTCATATACAGGTGTATATGTATTTTTTTTTTAAATTAAAAAAGCTTCTGAGTGCAAGCAATTATAGTACTCATTTGCATTTCATGCCTGCTCTCGCAGTTAGAAACACAATGAATCGCTGCGGTGATAAACTAATGAAATTTGTATAAAATTCCTGCCCTTGATCAAAATACCAAAAGGTACTCATAGCATTTGCTCTAACAGTTAGAAACACAATGAATCGCTGCAGTGATAAACTAATGAAATTTGTCTAAAATTCCTGCCCTTGATCAAGATGACTGTGATTCACTGGAAAGCTTTGAATTTGAAAGTGCAGCCAGCCCCTTTCATCCTATCATCAAATGGGACCTGGGATCAGCAGAATGAAATATATAGGAAGAAAATACATCGTCTGTTGAGAGCCAGAAGGGCGATAAATGCTTTGTCTGTATTCTACTATGGTCTAAGTGCTCTTTTGTTAAACGTGATCTACATCGTACACATACATGTAGGTTGGTTACTGTAAGTATTAAAAGAATACAGACCATATACGTTAACACAGAGTTAACACCCTTCTGGCTTTGAACAGACAATAATAAGGACTATATGTATTATCATATTTTTACAGCACTTTGGTAATGTCTGGTGATAAAACATTTATTTTATTGAACACACATATAATTTCCTGTTTCCACAAGAGAATATTATCAACTTTTGCTGCTCTGAAAATGCTACATATTTACATGTTTGGGATAAAAATGGAAAGGGTGCTCAGTGAAACAGGTGTTCTATTAGTACTAGACCCCTGGGCCCTGTTTCATTAAACTTGCTATCAATATTAATCAATAACAACTGCCACTATTCCTTAACACATTTGCTTACAGCCAATAATGCAATGATTTCAGTAACTTCAAACAATCATTGCAAACAAGTTTTATGAAACAGGGTCTAGTTATAAAGACCAGCCTCAGACTTGGCCCCAAATGGTGGCCCAAAAAGTGCCCTTTAGTTTGACCCATTTACACCAAGGTATAAAACGGTGGTGCCTGGCAGTCCCTGACTCTATTCTAGCTACATGCATGCTCTACCGAATAGGAATGTTGTGGCACTCTTCATGATTAAAGAAACACCCCCATTGCATGTGCTTGGTGTCCCTGGTTTCACCCGGCTAGCCTAAGACCCATTGTCCAGAGCGGGTCCAGGTCTACGGCTGGCCTCGTATCACATCAGGATGTGGTCTGAGACAGAACGGGTCAAAAACTCACTTTTCTGATTTCACCTCGCTTTCCTCGGTGTAACAGGGGTTCGGGTGTAACAGGGGTTCGGGTGCACAGGCCTGACCATGAATCACACCTTAGATAATTACTCTAATCATTTGTGGTAGTGTCCATAATGCACAATTCAAGCGCAAGTATGACTGTCAAAGGAAGTGTACTCGCTAGTTTTCTTGAAAACCAAGTTAATGAGCCGATGGGCTCTAATTTGACCACAGCCAGTCTGCTTTCACCACAACTACAAGCGCAGTTAATACACATTGCAATGGGAAACAGTGAGGCCTGCTATAGAGTATAGTATACCCTAGGATAAAAGGAAGAGCTCTACAGAGTTTTCACAGAGGGTCTACATGTACATTACATGTAATTGAAATTGATTGAAATTTGTCAGGTTCTGTAAGTGTGATCCCTCTGTTGAGATTTTTGACTTCGGGGGTCCGGAGTTGAAATTTAGAGTCCTATGCGCACCAGATTCTGTTAATCTCGTCCCTCGTCATAGGACTACTTAAATTCTTGTCAGCTTATCTTTCATTTTGTGGAAAAGGCTTCCAAAATGACCAAAACAGTCATACAAAAACTGAAATAGAATTTCAGGAAAATTTGCTAATGGCTTTGATTGATAACACTGACCCCTATTTGTAGGTCAAGTTCTCTACATACAAATGTGCAAACACCTGTAATATTTGTGACCGACTGTCAATCCCCTCTCCACATATTTCAGCTCTGATATCATATAACTCTGACCGTTCTTTCACCTCTAGCAATATCCTTTTGTATCTTTGAATGGCAGGTCTGAGAAGGTCTTGAGAAAGTGAAATGAGATACGTCAGGTGATTGATAGAACATATTGCTTTCTGGTGCGAGTTCAACTTTTTCTTTTTCATAATTTTTCACGATAAAAAAAAGTTATTACGCTGGCTGCCTGCAAGAAGGTCTTTTAAAGCTACAAGTACATGCATGTAGTTTCAATGGCAGTACCAGCCTTTTTGTTGACAGCCAACGTTCAAATATCAATTCCAAATGAAAATCTTTGCATGATAAAAAAAATAATAAAAGGACTGACTAAACAAAGTTTTCAATCTTTCTTGAAACAGTAGGCATATTTCTAGAGGAGATTGATATACCAGATTGGGGAAAGTGAAACCATTTATATGCTTCTACATGTATTTATCAGCATTGTGACATCACTTCACCTGTTGGTCTATGGATTACTACGAATTCTCCCTGATTACACAGTGGACAACTGGACATTCCAAAACTTGCTTTCTGTTGAGCGGGCAACCGTGCATACCGAAGACTGTGCATAGTGAAGGCTTCTTTCACTATTTACTCTGTAGCTAGCACAATTGTAAACGTTTGTGTACTTATTGTCTCAAATATAGATGGTGAAATCTTCAGTGTGCTCTAATGCTCTTAGTGATGGGACGCAACACCACCCCTTTGCACGACTTGACAACTGTGAATAAAATAGAGAGAGGGGCAAAGCAGATTTGCCACAAAATATCCTAAACCTTTGAAGTGTACTCCCATATATATATGAAAGAAAGCCTTATTTTAATCTTTTAAGATGATTCCTCAGACATGAAAAGAAGAGGTGCTTGTTATAAAATCTTTTTTTGGAATAGATGAAAAATAGAAAGTGGCAGAGGGGATTTGTTCCTATCTACCCTTTATAATACCCAGTAATACAACAATAAGACCGACACCAGACTGACTACAGACCAAAACAGCCAGAGAGCAGTCTGTCTTGAGTTGAGTCAGTCTACTCTAGAGTCGGCTTGGCAATAGTATTGAAGAAGAAGGGATTCTTTCCCCCACTTTGTTTTCACCACAGCCATTTTCAAACCATCCACATCAACTTTAAAGTCCTCCAAACTAAATTATGAGAGGTGGCACTTTTGCCAATTATGGGGATTCATCTACCATTATAACCCATTGCCTGCAGGACGGGGCCGGTCATGTATTAAGCCTATGGGAAAAAGAGAATTCAGGACTCAACAGGTTAACTGATTACAGCTAATCATGAACCCGTAGTGAACTTTCTCTCCTCAATCTCGTCTGGCCCTGGACAATTTCATTCTGCACACGTACGAGGTCCCCTATCAACCTGCTCTGTTCCAATAATTCACTATTAGTAATATTATTAGTCTGAATAAAACCAGGTCTATGGTTACTCACACCAATCTACTCGGGTACAAATACGTCATTTATCCAGGGTAATTGTGTGGAACTGGGAAAGACTTCTTCCATATGTTTCTTTTATTCAAAGGCTTTGATCATGCGATTGATTCTACCAGCACTATGAATGCATGCACATGTTTTGGAAAAGAAAAAGGCCTTTGTCAGCAAAGTACATGCACACTGCACAATAAACATTAACATCAACATACGTGTAACATTGTACATGTGTATGCTACCTGAATGACCTTGATTGACTTGCAATAAAAAAGTTTGAACAAGTTCTACAATCTTTTTACCTGTACATGCACACGTAGCCGACCTGGAAAGCAAAAGTGTACTTTTTCCTGCTAATTGCTACGGTTTCTTTCTAGATTTTCAGAAAACAAAGTGAGATTTTGTTGTGGGAGGAGGTGGGGGTTGAGTACTGGTTATGAAAATAATTATATAAAAGAAACTGTAGAGACTCTTGAATTGAATCCTCTTCTTACAGATTGATTTGCTCAATAGGAATGATTGTGTATAATGTCTAATAAGGTTTTGGTCCTCATAGAACATGGAATCATTAACATTGCATCATATAGACTCTGTCCAAAGTGATAGGAGTTAATGCCTTCTAAACAGATGCTGTTTAAATGCACACATACATATACAACCCCCAATTAATAGAAGAACAGGTACATACTGTAGGCCTAGATTCATTCATTCCCTATCATAATTTGCCTGGCTGGCCAGCACATTTCCGTTGTGGAGTAGCAGGGGACCCTATTTTTCCACACCTTGCCTCCCCATTTAGAGTCATTAGCCCCGTTATAGGGGTGTTATAGGGGTGTGTCACTGCACGACACAGAGAACTCCAGCTGAAAGGAACACATTTAAACAAGAACAAGGAACATAATTACTTGCAATAGAACAAGAACCTGAACAAAGATAGCACCTTCCTCTATACAACTACTATCCAATTTGCAGACATGTACGTATATCGGTACTCATCGACTGTCTTTTGATTTCATGCATGTTATAGCAAATTTAATTAATTATATTTTTTGCTCCACAAGTTTAAAATATTGTATTAGTGAGGAGAAGAATAAAAAAAGAAAGATATTGTATTAGTGGCCATGGAAACTTCATTTGAAGGAGTTAGTAGGTTTAATTAATCAGTTTTTTGCTCCTTTTGCTCCACAGGTTAAAACAAATTTGTATTACGCTGTAGTGAACAAAAGTTTTTTAAAAAAAGAGATTGTAATAGTGGCCAGGAACACTCTATTTAAAGGAGTAAGTAGGTTTGATTAATTAGTTTTTTTCGCTCCTTTTGCTCCACAGGTTAAACAAAATTGTATTAGTGGACAAAAGTTGTTGAAAAAAAAGATATTATAATAGTGGCCAGGAATACTCTATTTGAAGAGTAAGTAGGTTTAATTAATCAGTTTTTTTGCTCCTTTGTTCCACAGGTTAAAACAAATTGTATTAGTGGACAAAAGTTTTTTAAAAAAGAAAAATATTGTAATAGTGGCCAGGATTACTCCATTTGAAGGAGTTATGCCCTGCCCCCAGAGATATATATATATATATGCATTCATTGTCTACAATTTTGATTTAAATTACAACAAGAAGTTTATTTCATCTAAAGCAACTAGTTTCACATCGCTCAGAGTCAGAGGTATTTTAGTCCTCTCATACCAAAAAGCTTGAAATACCAATTTCCTAATAGAGGCTTTGGATCTTACAAATTAAATTATGGTATGGGAAAGAAACTGTTAAAAGAAAATGCATCTTTAGTTCCTTTTATATTTGCCTAGGAAAGAATTCAACAGTGGAAAACATTTAGGGGCAAAGGGCAGTCCTTGAGTAGAATAATTCAATAGTATGTTTGCAGACTCCGCCTTCACGTCCCGCCCATGTTTGATTGCGTACATAATGAAAGAGGAAAACTGAGCTCACATAATATTCTTTGCAGAAATACTTAAATGACTAAGAGACTGGAATCAGTTTAGCATCCTACTGGGTACCCATTTAACACCTGGGTGGAGAGTGGCAAATGTAGATTAACGGCTTGCCAAAGGACATTAATGCAGCGGCGGGACTCGAACCCCATACCTTGTGATCTGCAATCGGGTGACATATCCACTAGACCACAACACCTCTACATGATGATGATGATGCCACAAGGCATAGGATTGCATCAGCCAAATAGGAAAATAAGAACCCTCTTCTTCACCTGCAAACCAGACTAGTATATATATGTAGTATGTACAATAGTGCAAGATCTTGTCAAGATTGGGCTAGACTCCTGGATTTCTGAGATCATAATGGAAGAATCAGTTTCAACCTGAATGGCAGAAAAAAAGCCACATAAGAGCCAGCTATTTGGTCACAGCGTGAAGGCAGAGTCTGAGTATAGCCTAATGACCCTGATCTGCGTTGACATGCATGTCTCAAGTTCTTAGCACTTTTAGGCGGTTGTGCCGCTTTCGGATGGTTGAGCCACTTTCAGACGGTTGTGCGGCTTTTGGACTGTTGTACTGCTTTTCAGACTGTTGTGCCCCTTTCAGACTATTTTGCCATCAAATCTAGGAATGGACCCCCCAAATTTCAGACTCAAAGCTCAATGCAATATAGAGGCCCTAAAATTAGAGTCCGAACCCCAGTAAAAAAAAGCTAGTGTGGAATCCTGCATAAACTCATAATAACAAAGAGTTTAATGCCATTTTAGCTCTGAATGGATGATTTCCTATTTAAACTTGCCTAGTTGATGGCGTTTCCTTCTGCTGATCCTGTGACTGATATTATGAGCAGAAAGAAACGCAAACAATTTCTGCACCCATTACCATGCAAATTACAGCAAGAGTAACAAATGTGAATCATTTTTCCTGTCTGAGTGTCGACTGCAAGTCTGGTCAGATTTTTTTTTCCTTGCTAAACCTTTTCATAAATCTGCAAATGACAGACAGGTAGTCAGGAGTTGTTTGGTGAGCTTCTTTCTTTAAATATTTGTAGGCCTGCATTTTACATTAAACATGGAGGCAAAAGTCATGACCGGAATAGTGACTAAGGAAACAGTTTACCTTTGGATCTCCAAATCTAGTATTTATGGTAAAAATAAGGTTATGAAATATTATTCTTTAGTGTACGTTGGTACATTACCTTTGACCTACTAATGTATACGTGAACCTACATGTATGGGTTTTTAAAAAAGCACATGTACATGTATAAGCAGTACATGTATGTCTGTATGTTGTAGAAGTTTATATTGTGGAATATGTTCCCATTTCTACCCCACCCCAAAAGAATTTTAAACAAATAAGAGTACGGTAGTATGGCAAAAAAATTGTTATTTTACTGTAAAACCAGACAAATTTGTCAATGGTAAACAACGATCTATCTGAATGTTGTGCCAGTTGTGTGCAATATGAAACTCTTGTGACGTTGTAAATCTGAACCATTGGCAAAATTCACAAACATTTCATGCATGAATTTTTGTGTGGATCTTACAGTACAAGAAACTAAACAAAACCAACATGTACTGCAGTCTACAAGCAAGACGTAACCCAGAAAATACTGTTTGTCAGCATTTATCATTGCACAGGCCAGTTTTTGAAAGTAGGAGGGATGAAACACAACAATAATTTGTAAGGGTCAAAACAATGCTGGATATTACAAAACTACAGTAGTGAAACTTTTAGAAGTGTATTTTTTTCTCTCCAGAACTAACTTCCATTATCATCATTTTTTGTTTTACTGTTGTTTATACAGTAGCTACATGTATGTATAAAGGAAAGAGTCATAATTATCCACACAAAAAAAATACATGGAAACATCAATTTCATGACGTATGTAAAACTATCTAATTCCTAGGCCCTACTTTCTACTTGTACATGTACAGTGTAAGTGTATACAGTTTATCATAAAAGTATGATAAATGTATGTATGTAGTTTATCATAAAAGTAAAAGATATCAATTATTATTCTACTTTAAAATAAATACTTACCGGTAAGTATTGTTTAAAAGAGGGAATCAAAATGTGCATGAAACATTTATATCAGAAATAGAATCTAATATGGTAAAGAATACAGAAGTAACTTTATTCTTTTTAAAACTCTTTTCAGAACTCAATTGCGAAAGATTTACAAGTTTCATTGAAATATCATTATAACACCTCCATGTATTCATAAAACCGCTGCAAATCTACAATTGATACAAATTGGTCTGTTTAATAGTAACCCATAGGGTAAGGTAAACCCCCAAGGGAACTGTTGAGCAGCAAACATGTAATTTGCGTACATCATTTGTATATCATGACATACATGTATACCATGACATATGATGGCTTTGTGATGTTTCATTGTCAAGTATCATGCTCGGTCGCTCGGGGCAGTCAACCATGAACAAACGATTCAATAGAGTACAAACTTCTTTATTACTCATAATTGCAGATCATTGGTTAACAAGAAAGGGCAGCCTTTATCATATACAAAATCTGATTTTCTGTAGATTTGTGGAAGAAAAGGTTTCAACTTCATTATTCAAACTTGATTGATTATTTAATAGAGGAAAACGACACACTATTCAACCAAGCTTATGGATTCAATCTGTAGTGCCATTAACTCCAATTCAGTCATCTATGACTTTTTAGTGCCTCGATGATTGAAAGTTGCCATCTTTACCAAATAATGATGGAAATATGAAGAAATGCAACCATACATTAGGCCTATATGCGTCGATAGATGACATCTACTGTAGACAGACTAGACTTTGAAACAGAGCTCTTCCAAAGTTAAACAAAAAACAAAAAACAAAAACAAAAAAAAAGGAAAATTTAAAAACTCATTATTACTGATTCTCTCATTCCCGTAGGCTTGGTACAGGTCTTTACATGTACAGGTACATGTATTTGTCTGATGATGGGAGAGTTGTGTTCTGGTCATGATATTGTGAAAGATATTGTGAAAGAAATAGTGTGGAATTGATCAGAAAAGGTTGATCATCTAATGTAGCATATAGTATTGGTGTGTGCAGCAAGGTTCTGGAATCATCAAAATGATAAAAAACTTGGCCCAGTCTTGGTAAATTTACAAGCACTGTACACAGAAATATGTACCGGTACATGTACAATGTATAGGACTACACAAACATGTGGCATAAAAATCTGTCCCGATTTGTATGCGGTTCCATGCCCATATTTAGAATATTAAGGTATTTGAAGAGCCATGATTTTCAGGGAACAATTTTCATCTGTTGTTCCACACTTGCATAATAATAACGCTCACAAAATATTTTTCACCACTTCCCAGAACTCAACATTCTCTTTAAAGGGATCGTTTAACAATGTCAAATCTGAGATACACGGCCCTACGTGTTACCAGTGTCTGTGATATGGTGTCATATTGAAGCCCTAAAAAGGTTGAGCTTCAAAATGATCAAGCAGTGCCTCAAAAAAGTAAAAATCTTTGAGTGACCTGTTTCCCCCAATAGACTGTAGTGTTATGAAAAGCGTTTGGCAAACGGTTTTCAAAATTTGTAATTCCAATCATAAATATCTTGATAATCAGACAGGCGATCGGCTTGTAAAAGTCATGGGGTTCCTGACTGACCTACATTGTAAATGTTTATAATTGTGATTGCAGCATGAGCTAAATCCAGAATTTTATTTCAGAATCTGAGACAAAGTTACCGGATCCCTTCAAGTCCTCTAAAATCACGTAACCATCCTATTATACAATGCACTGTGATTTTGGGGTTTTATCTTCTGTCTTTCTTTACGATCCAAAGAAGAGACATTCCCTGTATTGTATTGTAATATAAGAAGATAGCCATCATGCATAACACACTAAGATTACTACGGAGGGCAACTACAATGGAAATCACTCAAAAGGTTCATCTGATTGTGGAGAAAGAACTGCTTTAAATTCATTAATGAAAAGCATGGACAATACCTGTTACCTAAAAATCCAGGACTTCAAGGCAATTTGGGCGAGTATACTATTACATGTACACAGTACATGTAGATCAAAGAACCCAATTTAATAGGCCTTGTACTGTAGGCTGTAGCTGTTCCTTTTCTTGGTACTTATAGACACAGCCAGAGACTGGCTGCTTTAGAGTCCACATGTTGTGGAATTGTATTTTTTTAGAGTCCGTGCTGCAGACATTAAACTGAGGGGGGGGGGGGGTCGAGTAAATATCCTTGCAAGCAAAAACAAAAGGAAACCACTATGTGGCCAAGAATATACCACAACCATACACCTCCACACCTCTGGGAAGTTCATCAAGTCTACAGAATAAAAGAGAACGTTTCCTATGGATCAATCCGCACCTAAATATGTAGCATTGAGCCCAATATGCTACTGTTGACAGCATATACCAAGTCCCCATTTCCTGTTTTTGGTCTGAAGAAATAAATACCATGAAGCACATTATGCACATCAAACTCTGCTTGGCCCCTGGTTCCATATATGGGGTTTCCTGCTGTGGCATAACTATTTCTATGATTGGATTCAACATGAGTGGCGACAATGTCTCGAAATTGGAGAAAAGTGAGGTTTTCCGTCTGCAATTGTTATCTCCTACAATACATGGAAGCCTACATGTACATAAACATCACTGCTTCAACAGATTTACTATAACATATAAAGCAACCATCCCCACCCCCTAAAAAAAACGGATGATGGTCATGTTTCAATAGTGGGCAGATACAGTAGATGATGGCATATAAATATGGCTAAAAAAGTAAAGTGTACAATGTACAGAAAAATTGAAAATTTAAACAGTTTTCCTTAGCACACTTCTATGACAAGTAACATCTGCCCTGATACAAAAATCTGTAAGAACAGCTTCATGAGAGCACAGTTTCCATTCTTTTCATTTTCATTACCAGTGAAAAAAATACACGGGGGCTCAGGGCAAAATAGCCCCTGAAAATCAGAAAGAGCCCCCTTAAATTTGCATAGAGTTCAATGCAAAACTAATTTTAGAATGTTATTTTCATGCAGGCAAGGTTGAAAAGTAGCCCCCGAAAAATAAATATTATTTTTTTCTCTGCAGTGTTCATTACACAGATGTACAGTTGTACATGTACATTGTATGTAACCTGGCAAGACAGAAATAGACAGTTGGCTACAATGCAAATAAACATCATGAACTTGAACCCATCTTAGACCCAGCATGGTATATCGATATGTATTAGTGTGACTTGTGAATGGTTGTGAGAGGAACACCGGAGTTGTCAAAGATAAGATGGTGAGCCACACACTACAGAAGAGCTTGTATAGATTTATGATAAATTCTGGTGCTATGAGACTCTAAACACAGGGTTGGATATAAATTCATGCTCAAAAGTGAATTCATATTTTTTCTCCACTTCAATATCTTGACACTTGCCACATCTTCTTCCCCTTTGACTCAAATCCCATGCTATGATGATTCTTATCTGTACCCCTAACCCCCCATTTAGACTAGTATTCTAGTCTGAATCACTCTGAACATCGTATAATGAAACGCATGTTTGAGCATCGATCGTTTTGAACGAAAATCGTACTACTTGGTAGGGCTAAACGTGAGCACGGACTGATGGTTGGTCAGCTGTAATGTAATGCTACGGTCACAAAGGTTCGTACGAAAGATAATTTCGTAAGAATCTCCCTGTTTTTCCATTGTCTTCCCAAATTTCCATTGTGTAAAAATCGTTCGCACAGCTTTCGTAGCAGTTCGTAATGGCATTTGTGACCCAGGCTTAACTGACCTCTTTTAAAACTAGCTCCTGTACATGTATATAATGTTCTCTAGTCTTTACACTATTTTGCTATATAATTATTCTTTACGCGAAGATTTTTGGTATAAATTTCCCATAGAGCCAAGTTTTCCCTTGCAAGCCAGATCCAAATCCAAAGCCACGGCAAAGCAATCAAGGAAGTCCAATCATTTGCACTACCTTCCTTACTATCTCTGACTGTATGGGTGGGTAACAGGAAAACTTGCATCAAATTAGGCCTAAACATAGGGACACGTCATGCTGTTCATGTCAGCCTTGCACTATCAACTGATTTTGCTTGTCGGTAGTTTGTACCCAAGTTTTCGCATTGCTTCAGTTCTAAGTATTTTTGTTTGAAAATATGTAAAAGCTAACATTGTAGTCTTTTGAAACACTATTAATTTTGTTTAAGATAAGAAAATTATTTTAAATGCCTTTGCTTGGCGTTTCAATCCTTCGCCAAAAAGGGAGAGTTGACAGAAAAAAAATCATTAATTTATCTGTACATGTAGACATACTTTGATTATTTACAGACAATACTTCTAATGACAATATTCATGTGACTACAGGTGTATAACAAAAGTCATTCTGAAAAAGAAAAGAAAAGAAGAAAAAAAAAAAAAAAAAAAAAGAGAGAGAGAAAGGAAAAAAATTAAAACAAATTATATTTTCATGAACACCATGAGAAATTTATGATAACATTGTAACAAAAAATTTCAGAAGTTACAGCTTATCTTCATTCAAGAAAACACTAAACAGGTAGCTTGTATATTGTACTTGTAAAACGTGCCAAGCATATAATAAGCAAGCTCTCCAATAAAAAAAATCTTATGGTCAAAATCATTTTTCACATGAATGTTGAGTACAAAGTCCTCTTTATAGAGCATTGTTGTACAGTCTCAGACCAATGATGTGGACTGATATTTATGCATAAAAGCTTTTATAAAGCCACACTGTACTAGAAGCACTGCCGCAAAAATCCCCTTTAGCGCCATCTCAGGTCAGCTGTAACAGTATGAGTCCAATGAGAAGAAGAATCAGGTAATGGGTTTACATGTATGTACTGTTCGTAAGTTGACCATGAGATGAACTTAATCAGTTCAGTATCCCTTTAATTAAAGCAGATTAAAGCAGATAAATGCCAATAGCTGACCAGAGGTGTACACCTTTCAGAGTCCACCTGTAGCCATGACAACTTAAGGAATTATTGACTTTGTCATTAAAAATTGATTAGCCAATAATTACTGGAGGTGAATAGGAGGTGGGGTGTGAGGGAAATAAGCACAGAAAGTGGACAAACGCAGAGCCAAAAGGCAGGTGATACATGTAGGTTTAAATTAAATCTGTATTTGCTTTTGATGATGAATGAAAAAAGCACCGGGCCGTCAAGGTCGACTTCTTTCACACGTACATGTATACCATGTGTACCATGCCTTGTGTAAAATATGTCAAATTAACGAAGTAACCATCATTAAAACTAACAATGTACATGTACATGTATCATTTGAATTATTGCCTCTGAAAGTTGTGGAATTTTTTTTTTTTTAAATACAGATGTCCTTCAAAATAGGCCTTCAAGTATAATTGCAACGTCAGATTTCACTTATAATGACACCAACATGAAATTAAAATGCATGCAGGTCATAGTACTTGTACCCATAATATTCAAATGACACATGATATCAATGTACAGTAAGATACTGTATGTCTCTGGCACTACATCTTTAATAAACTTTTTTTTTTGTGATGCAACAATCTGTCTCTAAACATTCTTTGTGTGGAACTTAATTAGGCCTAAATGAAATTATCTTGTAATATTCATTGAAATTACTCAATGAGAATTTGTTCAAACTTTTTTCAAACAACTTTTTTTCAATTTGTTCTGTAAGAATAAAGAAAGAGAGGCAACGTAAGTTGCTGGACACTTGTCTGCATAAGATCACTGAAAGTTGCAATACTGTACATTGTACATGTAGGCCCTGCATGATGGTGTACAAGTATCCTGGCTTTCATGTTTCAATGGGCTTTCCAGCTTGTAGTTCACTATAGAGGAAGAGCATTGAGAGCTCAGACTAGAGGATGATGATGAAGAAGAAGAAGAAGGCATGTTATGTCAAAAGGTCAAAGAGGTTAGCACTTGCACTGTCATGGACCTGAACTCTTACAAGCCAACCCCCACGATCACATTCCCAGATGTCTGCTCGAGTACCGATCTTCCATCCATCGAAGGCCTGACCAATGTTCTGTGGCTTTGGTTCAAGGGGAGGATTATAGGCTGCAGCTCCAATGTACATGAGCACAACATCAGCTACAACTGTACCTTCATTGGTAATAAATACACCAGCATCGCATCCATCCATCGGCTTGGTTTCATGAAGGCATGCCAGCTATGCCAACTGTGTTGATAGACATCCTCGACTGTTCTGTGGACACTGCTTTGGACAGCATATTTCAAATGCAAGCACTAACATGACTAAAGTCACTTCAATCCATGATGATCTTTGATCAGATTTAAAGATTTATCTCTATACAGTAAGGTTTGAAAAGATGGGTCTTTATGTATTGTAGGCATATAAATCAGCAGGACTCAACAGTAGAAGAGGACCAGACCCAAAATCCCAAATGCACCCCCCCCCCCATGGAGCCCCCCCCCCCCCACCCCACCAAAAAACAAACAATAACAAAAATTAACAACAACAAACAAAAATATATATATAAAATAAAAATAATAGATAAATAAATTGAAAAATAAATATATAAATAAATTAAAGCAAATACAGTACCAGTACACAACATGTAAATAACTAATGTGGTTCTTCAACCTTGCTGTATTTCAAAACAGAAACACATGAAAAGGCCATAAGTGATGATCGAAACAGGTGATTGCAAGTGTGTAATTGAGTAATTGCTCTTGGATTTATAGCCGGCAAAGAAATATTTAACCTGCACGATACATTTGTAATGTTGTACTAATGGGCAGTGAAAACAGCTTCAGTTGAATATCTGAAATCTTTTCAAGCATTTCAAATTATTGAAGCACACTTCAAGTATTCTCATATATACAATCATAAACATTACACATTTTTACAATGAATATATACTTATTTTTTCCTTCAACTGATATTTGTTGGAGGTTTTTACAAACATCTCAATACACTTCTATGGTACATTCATAAACATATATCCAGAGAGTCAATGAAAGACACAATCTTCCAATGTGTTGATCACTCAGCACAAACAGTGATTATAAAAGATACATTACAGAATAACCCATGTGTCTTCATGTATATACAGTACACAGAGTGATATTGGATGGAAGAGCTCTTCTGCCTGTTCTATTGACCCTTTGAGTGACTTCCTGACTCCTAGCTCTCTTCACTTCCCTTTTCCTCATATAGCATGTGTGTCAAGAATGGTACATGGTGCCATGGAGACCACAGACAAAAACATGTGTTGCTTCAAATTCAATAGCTTTGTGCTTCGTTACAAACAAAATGAGATGATTGAAGGCCTTGCATGAAAAATGAGAAAGTCCATTGTTAGGCTGGTATGAGATCTTCTACTACAAATAAGATGAAATCATTTGTTGATGATTATAGTAGTGGCCTCGCCGCCTGATACAATCATTTCAAAATTACCTTTATCAGTTGCTTACATGTGTACATGGTTCTTTCAATCTTTGCTTAACATGAATTTCTTTTTTTAAAAGCTTAGCCTGTATTGTTACTCACATCATTTCAACTTTGATTTCTAAAGATTTGCCAACGATCACATACAGTACAAGTAGTTACAAGAGACAAGAGAGATTCTATAACATTCACTATAATGAGCATGGTGTGTCAAAGAAAAGTAGGCTACACATGTATGATTGCACCCAAACAAGTGTTCAGTTAGCACTGGCCAATCATAAAGTCCAATGCACAGATTTCAAGGATAACAACAATCTATTCAATTACATGAACAAGCATTATGTGTAGATCTACACCGTACATTATGTGTAAAGATAATTTCTGTGTAGTCTACTGGTGTTTTGTCAGGCAGAAAGTCACTACCTGACAGTTCTGAGTCTTTGTTCCATTGTCATTGTACAAACACAGTAACTCTGCTACAATACAATACAATACAATAAAGTCATTTCTATAGCGCTCTTACAAATTAACTGTAGTTTCACAGCGCTTTACATTAATCTACAACAATCATTCTTCAAGAAAAAATTGGGGTCTAGAAACCGTACTGGATATGTCTAGTTTTGGCTAAGTTAATCGAGCCATGGACCTCCACGGATTGAGGTAATTAAAAGAAGAATTGGGTGGTTTAAATGGGGTAGGGGGTAGGGTCCAAAATGGGTTGGGACTGACTGACATCAATACTAAATCTGTACAAACATGTGTAAGAACAAGTCTATCTACTTGTTTAGTACAATGAATGCAAGCTACATGCACATACACTGTACATACACAAACCACTATAAGTTAGAAAAGCAGATTTATCAAGAAGGAAGGCGCATTTCTAGAGATTTCCTGAAGGATTTACTCCAGACTGTCACAGTTCTCATGGTCCTGTCACCACTTATGAAAGGAATAATGGCACTTACATAACAGGGCGAACAAACATACTGTCAAAGGGCGAACATAATGGGGACTTAATAATTATACAGGTAGTTTTAAGACATTAAAGGGCCGACTGACACTTTTCCAGAAAATGTCTACAACTTAATGGTAGTATCAAGTACTATCAACTATTTGAAGGTACCAGCATTATTCAGTAACTAAGTAATTTGGTAATACATGCATAAACAGTAGCCAGCATGTGTAGGTTTATGTATCCCCCCCCCCCCCCCACATGTTGGCCGCCACGTGCAAGTAGAAATTCAGATGCAAAGTAGGCTTGAAAAAATAAAAGTGTTGTGGGCACTGGGCAGCAAGATAAAGAGAGAGGCACACGCATGATATAAAATCATTATCTTAGACTAAAAAATGTTAAGATAGGCCTATAAATTTGTATAGCCAGCTACTTTAGTTCTATGATTTTACCAAACATTTGTTATAAAAGAGGAACAAACAACTATGGCCTAAAATTCACTATTTCCACAATACTCTAGAAGCTGAATCTTGAAAAGAAAGCTAAATTTCTGACAGAACTTGTAATTTAATTCAACCACTTATCATATTTTCACTTTAAAAGTGCTTTTTAAGACAATTTCTGTGATTCTAATAACCACTAAAGACATACATGTACATGTACTTAATACTGTACATGTAAGTCAATACAAAACTCTCTGTAGGCCTAGTCTTTTAAGTACCGATACACCTACATTTCCATGAAAAAAACATAATAATTTGTGCGATATAAGTGAACGCACTGTCCTCAATCAAGCTATTTATTCAGCAGTGTTTTTATTACTACCAGATGTTACAGGAAACCCAAATTTCCTGAACAATAAATCAAACAACTAACATTAGGACGTAGGAAAACAATGTTCCTAATGTTATCAGATGAATAAACATTATTTTAAACAAATTCAATACATCGTTTTCAGTCATTGAAAACAATATTAAAACTAGAGGACTGGAGGCCAATGTATTTTAGAACTACCGGTACATGTAGATGTTACATGTACTTGAAGACAAATAATGCTCTTGGGAGTTGTAAAAAACAGGCCCATTAAAGCAGATCCATAATGAAAACGTTAAAATGCAAGCCTGCAGAATGCCATAATTTATAATTAGACATTAACCTCAACTCTCATCCATCAAGTTTTGAAAAAAATAGCTTTCATATGACCTTGTTTATCAGAATTTAGTATCTGGTCAGCAGACAAGTAAACAGGGCATGCATTAATTTGTGATTTTGTGTAAACAGTAGCAACTACAAAAAGGTTTTTAATTATAAGACTACTAGTGCGCTTGGCACGATAGAAATGGACAGTGAGTAGTCAGAGGAAATATTATGCAATCAAAGCAAAGATAAGATAAATTAGAAACTTGCATTCCAGGTTGCTGAAAGTGCTGACAGTGTGGTTTGATATTTTGCAGGCCTACATGATGTACAATGTAAGGGCAGTTTTGTCTAAATTGGAAGACTGATCTTTGATTATGTAGAATCAAAACATGAACATATTTGCCATTAATGTTTAAAATCTTCTGCTGAGAATAACAGCCAAAAGGGCATTAACTATGAGTTTGTATTTTGATTATATTTTGTATGTCATTCTTGCAGTTGTTCATCAAAATCAGATTCAGAGACAACTTTGTCAAGAGAAATCTAACCATTACAGCAAACTACTCTAGAGGAAAGCAGAACGATCAGAGAAAGAGACTGGTGAAAGTTTGAATGAAATGGGACAATGAGAAAGTTATGAATTTTTAAAAGTTGTAATCACTATAAGTATGGGCACTCCAAATTGGCTGAATCAGTAATATCTCTGAGATGTAGTGGCAGACAACTTTCCCATTTGCTCCAACACACCAACAACAAAAAACTTTTTTTTTTTAGTGTACAACTCAGGTCCAGAGGACCTGTAATAATATGCTATCCATAATATATTTTGAGTAGCACTCCAAGGATGAAGGCACTTAACAGAAAAACAAAAATTAATGATATTTTAGTACACAACAAACAGGAGAGTTACCCACGACCAGTCAAAATAAACTAACCAAACTGCCAATTTGAGAGTAGCCTACAAAGACTTACTGATGCCATATTTCAACTATTCAAAACTTTCTTATTTATTGGTCCCATTTATTTCAACTGGGAAGAGAATGTCAAGAACTGGAGTGGACTAAAACTGCAAGAGTGCACCAGAATGGCAGAAGATAGAGTGAAATGGAGAGATGTTGCAATCAACCCTCGAACCGGGAGAAGATACTGAGATAGATAGATTATTTCAAACTTTCGCCATATTATTTCTCATATTTTTCTGTTTTCAGTAATTACAGGGGTTGGATTGCCCTTTGATTATCAAACTCTTCTGCTCCAACAGTTCGCTAGTTTTCCAAATCAATAGTCTACCGGTATTCATTATTCAAACATCAAGAGGCAGTGCAATTTTGCTAATACTAAATTTATGTTTACCGGTATATCATTTTAACCAAAAATATTTTTCAATGAACACTTTTCTGAAATTAATTAAAAGAAAGCTTACAATAAAAAATTTTAAAAATGTAATATCATCATCATCATCACACTTCTTCTTCCTCCGATCATCATCCTAATCATCTTTGTCATCATCATCAATCATCATCATTGTCATCAATTTCTATCTTACCTCATAGGACCAAGTACAATCAATGCCAGCAAACTTCTTGATACATCGTCCGACTTCGACATCTTCGTGAGTGCTCCACAAATTCTTTAGACAGTAGCTGACATGAGGTATCATTTTCCGGAGGGTGGCACGACTGAAAACCATCCCAGTTCCTCCCATGCAGAAATTATCATCAGATTCCAAATGCAATAGCCCCAACTCCTCCACTTTCCCTCGCCCAGCTTGCCCTATGAAATAAGTGTGACTGCTGTTCAACGATCGCAAGAAAGTTTCCATGCGATCACCTCGAAGGTACACATCATCGTCTGCTCGCATAAACCACTCGTATTTGTCTATAAAATTGTCATGCATGTATTTCAACATCATGAAAGATTTTTTCTGAGGTGGGTAAGCATCTGTTACACCAGGTAAACTTATGACAGGAAGATTCCATTCTGGCGGGACATTGGATGCCCCACTCGAGAAAAAAGCAACTTGCCCTGGAATCGTCTGCGCCCAAGTCCTGTTCACAGCCACAGCTCGAGTCTCTAAGAAAATGGCAGCCGTCATAACGCCGACCATTAACAGGTTTTTCGAAGGGTGATTCGGTTCAGGTGTCGATAGAAATGGATCGTTTCTTTGAAAGTTTGGTGAGTTGCACGAATTTCCCGCCGGGACCCACACCATCCGGAGCCAGGTAGCCAAGGCGAACCCGATCACCAAACTCGCCAGCACGTTGGCCAACTTACGGGGCCCCGAACTTCTGCTCGACCCCATCGCTTTCGGAACAACTTTGCTCAACTTTGACAACGAAGTTCCACGTTCTCTATCGGCTACCCGATGCAATCCACTGCTTTCATACACTTTACTAGAAGTCATCTACTAAATATCACTATATTCCAACGGGTAACGAATGATCATAACTTCAAAAACGGTAATCAACTCCAACAATTATATCCGAGGCTCTCCAAGCGCAACGCCATGTTTACCAAGAGTGTTGAAACATGCCTGCTTACGTCACCAAACTCTCGCTACTTATACTACGTTGCATGTGCATGCAATGTACTGGTATCAAGCTAGCTCTTGACTTGTATCTTGAAAAGGATTGATCGAGTTGAATACAGGCTCCCAAGTGATTAATTCTCGCCTCCGCCTCCCTGCCTCTGCCCATTGACGATTAGACTCGCCATTCGCGTGGTGTAACAGACATAATTTAATAATTATTAAAAAAATAATATAATGACGATCATGGTTCAGTAAGCTTGGAAGTCCGCATTGACTTGTCAAGTTTCTCAATATTTCATAATTAATGAGCGATTTTTTTTTAATGCTTTGAAGAAAAACAAAAAAGAGGCTATTTGCAGGATTTGATCGAGTTGAATATGATTCATGATATTTCATAAAATGGGCGATTTTTTTTTTAGTGCTTAAAAAAAAGAAAATTAAGACAAAAACAAAACCTATTTGCAGTCTAATTGACATTACATTCGGGCAACTGAGAAGAATAAATGTCTTGTGTTTAAGGTTTTATTAGGCACATTATTTATCATCATCATCAAAGTAGGCCCAAATAACTTTGTGCTTTTTCTTTGACCAACCCATTTCAACCTTTCTGGGGTATTTGATTTTTTGAAAGCTTAAAATCGCAACATGCGGCCTACTGTACACCTCCCTGGATTAACGAATGAAATGTAAGAATAACTTTCTCTTGTTTTTTCTCCTGAAAATTGAAAGTTGATTACAGTGATGACAGAAGAAAGAGGGGGGGGGGACCTCCTCCCCACCTCCTTCCCCTCGAAGTCAGTATCGCCATACCGAAGATGTCGAAGTGAAATTTAGATACCTTACATTTCATTTCATTATTCTCAAGGCCTTATTTGTTATCTGTAGGCCTATACTTTAAAGTCGTCCTCCTTTCACAGGCCTAATTTATTAATTGCACGCAAAAAGGGAAAACTTGGCAAATCCCAGAAAGGTAAGAGATGGCGCTATTCATAATAATGTTACAGTCAACACAAACTTGACTACTGCGTAGATGGGTGCTCTCGAATGATTGATTGATTGATTGATTTTTATTCGACAAGCTTCCAACATACAACAATATACAATAATAACAGATAAAAAAAAAGTCAGCTTGAACAGGATAACCCACGAAAGCTCGAGAGCTTATTTCCAGTGGGGTCCCTTACAGACATGTATAAAATTAATAAGTTAAAATAGTAATATGTACAGACAGATAAGAAAATTAAAAGAACTACTTGTTAAGATAATAATAATAACAACATTAAACTGATGATAGAAATGATATTAAGTACAAGAAGAAAAAGAAGAAGGAGAAGAAGAAAAAGAGGAGAAGGAAGAAGAGGAAAGTAATGATGAATTTGTAGAATTTCTATAACGTACGAAAACATAAGTATATACAACATGAAAAAGTATGAACCGACAGAAGAATAAAAATTTCAATCATATAACATGTCATTCACTTCTCTTCTCTGACTGTCAAGTATTAGGTATTCCTTTAATTTCCTCTTAAAATGATCATAGTTTCCTATTTCTTTTACACCATTGGGAAGGGAATTCCAATGTTTTATGGCATTGTAATAAAACGAATTTCCAATACTACCTACTCTTTCAGGTAAGTTAAAGTTGAATCGTCTATTTCTTGTATCATAATCATGTACGTCAGTAACAAGATCGAAGTTGGATCGAATATAATGATTCGACCTAGTATGATATATTTTATGCACATGATGCGATACGAGTTGTTTTGATCTTTGGTCGACTTCAAGAAAACCAGCTTTAGAAAGTTCGCTGTAGCCAACATGAGTTCTTGGACCAGAACAGTTGATAAATCTCACCATTTTGTTCTGTATAATCTTCAACTTATTTTGATCTGACTTGTTTATGTTACTATACCATGCAGGGTTAGCATAGTCAAATAAACATTGAATAAGAGCAAAACAGAGTGTACGTCTTGCTTTTAAATCCATACAACTGTGATATCTGTACAAAAATTTCAGACGAGAATTTGCTTTTTTTACAACTGATTCTACTAAAGATGAAAATGAAATTGCGCTAGCCAACTGAATGCCTAAATACTTCACAGACTCTTTTCTCTTGATTGCTTGATTATTGTGTGTCACTTTAAATTCAAATGACTTTTTAGAACTACTTTTAGAACAAAATAAAATGCTTTCTGTTTTTCCCAAGTGTAAAGAAAGCTTATTATCAGTCATCCAATCGACACACGTAGACAGCTGTTCACTGAGCTTTTCCTCAATATATTTAGGATCAGGATTTGAATAGAGTAGTACGCTGTCATCTGCGTACAATAATAGTTTGAAGTCTTTTATACAAATACACATATCATTTATATAACTTGAAAATAGAATTGGGCCTAAAATGCTTCCCTGAGGAACACCGCAAGTTATAGGCATTAGTTTGGAACGAATATCATGAATGGCCACTACTTGGTGCCGATTAGATAAGTAGGATCTAAACCAATCTAAACTTGCCTTATCAAAACCCATTAGTTGTAACTTCTTCAATAAGACGCAATGATTAACTGTATCAAAAGCTTTTTGCAGATCAAGGAGCACCATACCAACAAAGCGCCCTTGGGAAGTTTCTCTCCTCAAATAATCAGTCAAATGAATTAGACATGTTTCAGTCGAATAATCATGTCGAAAACCAGATTGAAATTCATAAATTATATCATTTTCTTTGAAGTATCTTTCAATTTGAACACAGACCGATTTTTCTAGAATCTTTGATGCTACGCTTAAAACACTAATAGGTCTATAGTTGCTAACATCAGTTTTATCTTTCTTTTTATAAAGTGGAGTCACTTTTGCTATTTTCATATCCTCTGGAAAAGTACTCGTCAAGATAGATAGGTTCATTAAGTAACTTAGAGGCTTAAATAAAACCTTCGCACCATCTTTTAGAAATTTAGCTGGAATCAAGTCTAACCCAGTACTTTTTGATACATTCAACTTACGTAACTCTTTGAAAACAAATTGTTCACTGATTGGTAATAACTCGAAGCTGTTTTCACGTACACCTTTTCTTTCGTAAAAGTCACGAATACAATCATTGTCTGCGCTGAAAAAGTCTTTGGAAGGGGGGAGTTTTGTCTACTAATTTGGCAGCCACATTTGTGAAATGAGAATTGAATTCATCAGCGATGGCCATCTTATCATGACATAATTCCCCATCAATTTTAATGACAGATTCTTGTTCTTTTCGCTTCTTATTTTTCAATCCTAAGCTTTTTAGATTCTGCCAAAGTTTTTTCGAATCTTGTTTATTTTCTTCTATCTTGTTTTGTAAGTAAACGAGTTTAGCCTTTTTCACCTCTCTTTGGACCATATTTCTTAATACTCTGTATCTTTTATAGAGCTTCTCATCTTTTGCTCTTTTCCTCCATTTTTTGTATACTATATTTCTCTCTTGAATTAGGGAAAGAATATCTTTAGTCACCCAAGTTTCTGATCTTTGTCTTATTCTTATCCGTTTCAGTGGCGCTATCATATTCAAATTTGAGATAAAAACATGTTGAAATATTGACCATGCCTCATTTACATCTGTACAGTCAGTTATTCGTGACCAATCAACAACAGATAGTTGAAGATTGAAAGACTCTTCTGTATATTTTTTCATGGATCTGATATCATTAGTCCTGTGATGACCTATAGCCAGTCTAACATTTTTCCGTGTACAGAAAGTAAAATAATGGTCGCTAATACCTAGATCAATGACACCACTTTGACTTATTTTATTTTTATTTTCTTTGGTACAACCAACATGATCCAATAGAGAAGAACATGTAGGTGTAACGCGTGTTGCCTCTTTAATGAGTTGACTAAACCCATGAAGACTCAACAAGTCAATATATTTTTTAGCCAGTGGCGATTTGCGAAGAAGACAAATATTCATGTCTCCTAAAAGAATTATTTCGTCATCCTTCTTTAATGTATCAAGAATATTGGACAATTTCTCGATAAACAAATTGTTTTTCGGAGGTCGATACAGAACGCCAACAACAATTGGTTTTGATCTTGGTATAAGCAAATTTATCCACAGGGATTCCGTATCTCCAGTACTTATAGCATCCATAATATTAAATGCAATATCATTTTTGATATAGAAACATACACCACCTCCAGAGCCAGAGGATCGATCATGGCGTATGATTTTATATCCGTCTATTTCAATTTCTTCATCATTTATGGAATTGTTTAACCATGTTTCAGTGAAAGCAATAATAGACAGCCTTTTTCTTTTAAAAAGAATTCTAAGTTCCGATATCTTGTTTAGAAAGATAATTATCAAAGAAGAGTAAATAAAAATCACGCAAATGTGCGGTATTGTGGAGAGAGGGGAAGAGAGAGGGAGAGAGAGAGAGAGAGAGAGAGAGAGAGAGAGAGAGAGAGAGAGAGAGATATATAGAGAGAGAGAGTTTAATGCTTAACCCTTTGAGAGCGAGACCGCGCACGGTGATTTTTTTTTTGTTTCCCTGTGACGGAGCGAATTCGGTTACATCGCCAGTAATGGAAAATTTGGTGGTGCTTTCTACTTTTATTGCTCATTGCGCCTCATTTAGACATTTTAGTGATTTTTAGTAAATGTAAAAATTAAAGATCAGACTTTTTCCTTTCTAAAAATATAAGTTTTGTTTATCAATACGAAAAATAAGGTCTTTTATTTTTTAGGGGAATTGCCGTCTTATTTTTCTGAAGCTTCATATCTTTATATCTTGTACCATTGTTTATGTTTGATTTGGTTTGAATAACTTGAACTTGAACTTTCCTTTTCAATACACTCACAATACAAATTGCGTAAGCACCGCCGCACGCGCAGATTGGTCGATACCTCCATTCATTTCCCCATTGTCAATGATTGTCGTCTGCTAAAGCTCGGCCGATTGATTGATTGATTGATTGATTTTTATTCGACAAGCTTCCAACATACAACAATATACAATAATAACAGATAAAAAAAAGTCAGCTTGAACAGGATAACCCACGAAAGCTCGAGAGCTTATTTCCAGTGGGGTCCCTTACAGACATGTATAAAATTAATAAGTTAAAATAGTAATATTTACAGACAGATAAGAAAATTAAAAGAACTACTTATTAAAGATAATAATAATAACAACATTAAACTGATGATAGAAATGATATTAAGTACAAGAAGAAAAAGAAGAAGGAGAAGAAGAAAAGGAGGAGAAGGAAGAAGAGGAAAAGGCCTAAGTCTTCGTTTTACATGGGTTTTCGACACATTTTGTAACTATATTCTGACCAACATTATGCCATGATGTACACTAGATGCCTTTTTTTAAAATGTGCAAATCAAATATAGGACTATTTGGGAAATGAATTTTGAGATGAACATTGTTTTTTTCTCGAAAACGAAAATAATATTTACTTTGAATGCTTTCGACTTCGTTTCTCATTAATTTGAAATATTAATTTTGTTTTAGATTTTGCCTCCCGCTTAATTTTGTTTATTTTTTCTCTATCTATATACATCTCTTAGAACCCTATTTTGATATGAGGTTGCTGTGTCAATAAAATATTTATTGAATTTTTGTATGCATATTTGATTTGTTTTGTTTGTAATAGAAAAAGCTAAATCAATGACAGAGATTAGAACAAAATCATAATTCATCACAATTATCTCTCTCTCTCTCTCTCTTTTTATGCCATCTATTTATCTATCTCTATCTGTCTATGTCTGTATGTCACTCTCTCTGTCTCCCTCCCACCCCCTACCTCTCTGAATTCGTCAGGAATTTCGTGAAATTGGAATTGTGCTTCATTGTGTTATATTTCCGCATCGCGTTGTTGTTGTTTTTTTTGTTGTTGAAAGGGTGTGGCTAATAAGGAGTTAATCGCCGTTGTCTTGTTAGTCTTTTATGTATTCAAAAATAAATGATATTGAAAATATAGTTATTCATTATAATCAATCAAGAAAGAAGTGCAAACAACGTGAGAATTCAATTTATTTGTCTTCGTTTCCATCTGTGTTCTCGTTCAACCTATCGTGTCAATAAAACTTTGATAATCCTCGTTTCATGATCAGTTCTGTAGATGGCATGTACATGTATACATGATGATGATGGTGATGATGCTTACAATATTGTAATCAAATAGTAATGATAATAAACATTGTTTTCTTCATCTTGCAATCGCTTTTCTTCATTGCCAGAAAACTTGTTTTTATGTTGCCTTGCATTTTTTCTTCAACAATGGTAGCATCTTTGCCCAGGGAAAGTCTCATATTCGTGGCTATACCGCCGGAGTTGCTCAAGACAATAGTGATATTCCATTTCCGTGGGGAGAGAGAGGAAGAGTAAGGGGTCGTTTTTCAGAACATAACATTTGAACATTTCATATGCCCGCTCAAACCAAGACCGGCCTTAGGTTGATCAAGATATTTTACTCAAACCTGCTCTAAAATGGTTACATGCCCTCGTAAAGGTATATAAGTTAGAGTGGTTGTTTGTATGGTCATGTATATTGACCTATTGACCTACGTTTAGGCCTACATCCTCTTCTTTCTAAACGGTAATCTTCCAGAGTAGATACTTCTTTACATTCTTTCGTTCCTCTTAGGGTGGGGATAAGCCTTTCATAAAAGAGGTCCTTACATGAATGATTCGCTAAATTGGTCAAGTTTAAAAAAATGAAAAGCGTATTGTCATGTAAATACACTAAATCGATAAGGCTTAGATTAGTATTATGATGAAAAAATGCCGCACTGGTAGGGTAGATAAATATAAATAAGTAATCAGGGTCGAAATCGAACTGATAATACGCAGGCGCGTAGCCAGGGGGCGGTGGGGGCGGTGGCCCCCCCCCCCCAAAAAAATAGAGAGAAAGAGAAGAAAAAAATTAAGAGGACGAAGGAAGAAAAATGGAAAAGGAGTCGAGAATCGTCTCCTTTCTCTAATAGTTTAATAAAACGTCAAAGCTTCCGCGCTTCGCGCGGATAGGGGGAAACTGAGTTCAAATCAAGGATTAAGAGTCGAGAACGGAACAACGAATCGTCTTCTTTCTCTAATAATTTAATGAAACGTCAAAGCTTCCGCGCTTCGAAAGAGGGGCACTAAATACAAATAAGTATTAAGGGTCGGGAAAGGTACAACGAATCGTCTTCTTTGTTTAATAATACGTCAAAGCTTCCGCGCTTCGCGCAGGAGGAGGGAGGAGGGGGGGGGGGGGACTGAATTAATTCAGACAAGGATTAAGAGTCGAGAACGGTACTTCGAGTCGTCTTCTTTCTCTAATAATATAATGAAACTTCAAAGCTTGCGGGAGGGGGACTGAATACAGATAAGGATTAAGAGTTGAGAAAGGTACAACGAATCGTCTTCTTTCAAAGCTTCCGCGCTATGCGCAGGAGGGGCGGACTGAATTCAGACAAGGATTATGAGTCGAGAAAGGTACAACGAATTCCTCCCTGCACCCATCCCCCTATAGGAAGCGCGCTTCGCGCGCTCTTTAAGTGATTCGCCCGCTTCGCGTGCTCACTACCGCCCCCCCCCCTGAAATGAAATCCTGGCTACGCGCTTGATAATACGACCCGTATTTACTAATATCTGAAATGCAGAAGGGTGCATGGAACTTGGAAGTAGCGTCAAGCAAGAATTCTGGCAAGATTATAGAACGGACGCGCGCGTACGCGTCCGTCTCCAGCTGCACGGGTATTTCGGAGCCTTTTTTCGATCCGAACACTAACTTAGAGTAAAGTTGAAATGATATCACTTTTTCTCGATTTTTTTCTACGTAACTATATTATTTTTTTAATAGATGAGATGAATGAATATATCTAAATAATACTTCAAAGATCTTTAGCACATAATAGCTAATAATAAGCTCGAAAATTTTGTCAACATTATTATAGGGATATATTATCTCGGCTTCTGTAGAAGCCCGTCGTCTCCAAAGTGTTAATATTATTTTGCTTTTATAATCTGAACCTACCTCTCTTCCTTAATATAGCATCTAGCCCCCTCTTAATTAATTTTGTCTATCTTATCTATATAACGACCTTTCACCCATACCTGTCATCAGATCATATTGCTATCAAATGAAATTGAATTCATACTATACTAAAGTATTATGTTTGTATTGCTTTACCCAAATGATTGTCGCTTTCTAAATACATGTTTCGGGCGGCGCTTCGTGATTCGTTCCCATTACCTCCCCACTTCGATTCGTTGTTAACACATGTATTTTCTTTTCAAAAGATAAATTATAAACAGAACTTTAACTTTTGTAGAAAGAATTTTTACATTTATTTTTAAGCATGGCTGTTATCACTTTTTCGATCTCAATAAGTTACCGAATTCGGGAACTCGTTGAAAATAATATCTTAGATGCAGTTATTGTTCACACAATTTTACATAATCACTCCACTATTATTTTTTTATCATTGTTATATCTTTTAAAGACAATTATTGTTGGAACTTGTATGTATTTTTACATGACTGCCTCGACAGGACCTTACGGTTTTATTTGCAGTTTCCCCAATTCATTTTTATTGATTAACTTTGTATAATTCCGGTGTTGTAGATGTTTCAATTTTGTGGGTGTTCTCTGTTTTCTATATTGGATAAGATCTGTATCTTATACTTTCATAATTTAAAAAATTTTTTTTTAATGGATTTTAAATAAAACTTGAAGCTTGAAACCCAATTAAAAGTATACACATATTTTCATATACGCAAAAAAAAAAAAAAAAAACTCTTACAAACCACGCAAAAAAATAATAAAATCATCAATACAATTCGAATGATGTTCGATTCTTTTTATTACAAAAATATTTCAGTATAAATACTTTACACTATGATACAATTATTCTTTCAACACCTTGAAAGTCAAATTCAAATACTTTGGGTTCAAAATTATTGTATTTTACACTAAAAAATAACAGTATATAAAACATGAACAATGCAATATAGGCTTAGAGAGAAGATAAATATGCTACAATACAAGTAATATCAATCCGAGAGAGAGAGAGAGAGAGAGAGAGAGAGAAAAGGGGGGGGGGGTTATTGGGGGGTGAACATTATATTTGCACATAATACCTCAAATGAAATATCACATGAGATACATAAAGTACATAGAATATGTGGAGTCACTGATGATAAAAGGTAAAAGACATAATTATATAGAGAGAAAAAGTAAGGTACATGATTGAAACAATTAAAATCCATACAGAGTCAGAATATCACCGTGATCACATTGAAAAAATCTGAAATAAATTTCCAACTTATCTGGGTAATACCACATTATACTATTTTACAGTTTTTTCCCCCTTGGGGTGACGAAATATCTATCAAATAGGTGGATTTAAAAAAAAACTTATTCGATCACTTTCATAAAAATAAAACAATTATGGTAGGCCTACCATCATTAAAGATCATTACGGTAAGAATAAGTGTGGCTCTGTAAAAAAGATATACCAGAAGATACAATATCATATGACCCAATGGTTAATACTTCCTTTCATAAGATATAGGCAAGTATATATTATGAGTATATAAGAAGTTCGTCGAATTATTCACATTTTAAAGATTTGTTTTATATTTAAACTGCTTTCCGTCCCGAAAATTGGTTTAAAATTTAAAAGACTAATCCCTTGTGAAATAATGGCAAGATGCAGCGATGTTATGTATTACGATTGCACTACTTTACACAAAAATTGACCCAAGGCAATTTCAATAGCCTTGTGTGTCTACTATTGAAATGTGCGAAGATGACAATGAGGTATTACGTAACCCGAACATGATTTCTACACGGCATACATAATATATTTAAGCTGCCCTTGAGTTCACTTTTCGAAAATACATGTAGTTGCAATCGTCTTTATATTATATGATACCTTTTACAGGAGTTCTATAAAAATATATGCCCGACGAGCGGGCGAGAAGTTGGTGGTGGTGGTTGCTATTACCCGACTGCTAAAGAAAGCATAAATGCTTGTAAGTAAGCTCTCATGATTTACTACAAAATAAACCAGGATAAATGGATACTTGTTTGTATTACACCTCTTACATTTTTTAATTAGTTTTTAAAATGGCTTTTGGAAGACAATACGGTCACGATTAAAATGAAACCCATGTTTTATGCTCGTTGCAAACAACCGGAGTTGACAAGTCTCATAGTGCACGCGCCAATTTTTGACGTATTGTTACCTATTTCCATTCTGAACTTCGCTTTACGGCCATGCCAAAAATGAAACTCATAAATTATGCTCGTTGTACAACACCCATCCAAACGATTCTGTGAAATAAATTAGTGCATGCGCAGTGGCGGATCCAGGGGGGGGGGGGTTGGGGGGGTTGCAACCCCCCCCTTGGGCGGCCCCAAAAAAAAAAAAAGGAAAAAAAAAGGAAAAAAAAAGAAAAAAAGAAAGAAAAAAAGAAAGAAAAAAGAACGCACGTTGGAGAGAAACCCTTTCAAGTGCAAATATTGTGAGAAGATATTCAACTCATCAGGTAACTTAACCAAACACATGATAACTCTGGATATAACTGTGTATTTAACTGTTACTTGATTTAAAAAGACGTTATCATGCACTGCTTTTTATGGTCTCCATTGTGTTAATAGATGCCAGGAAAACATCACTTACGGGGTTCAAATAAACACCCCAAAAAAAATCGGCTCGCCGCTTCGCGGCTCGTGGACGATGCTCCGCATCGTCATTATTTTGGTCAACCCCCCCCCTTAGCAAAAAGCTAGATCCGCCCCTGATGCGCCAGTGAATTTGATATATTGTTCACTTTTCATTAAAACACGAGGTGTCAAAGACCGCGACAGTCGCTGAAGTAGTCGCATATGCAACAAATTATGTAATCTCAATTACAAATATCAACTATTTGAACAATGACCAAAGCAATGTCTCATATCGGTTGCGTTAATGAATTGAGGTTTTCTGGTCTGTAAAGATGCAGCGAAACGTGTATGTCAAGCCTTGTGCAGGCAATATTACGCCCATACGCCAGAACTAGATCGAAACGGATGCACTGTCCTTTTAGCAATCATTATGAGGACACCACTCTCGCATGGAGCATCAGACGGCGCATATCACTGACGCACTTTACGCTACATCAGTGATCTCAGCCTCAATCTCGCTTTTATCTCTCACTTGGAACATATTCATGTTTAGCGCCTGCTTCCTATAAAGATCAAGAAAACCTCTTCTTCAAGAGAACAAAGTATTTTCCACAACCCCCGATCTAGTTGGTTACAGGTCTCACATTGTCACCATAAACACGAATGCGAGATGGATAAATAATACTCCCATATCAAATTTCATTTTGTTATATAGTTTGTTTAGCCAGTGTTGTGAAATCAAGTTTAACCCATGCTTACAACTGAGCTCCATACAGCCCGTTTCATGTCCTATCTGAGGGATTAATTAAGATTATTATGCTTCATGCGAAGAAAGTAGCGCATAATTATATACTATCGCTCATTTTTCAAAATAGGCTCACAGAGGCCCAGCGGAGAATACCACTTCACAGTCAGAGTATTTTTTTAGCTCATTGTGTCGAGATTTTTCTATACTTGGTATTGCTGAAATCGAAATATGAATTATCTTCCGTTTCCGTGTTCCAATATAATTTCTAGTTTATAAAACTTGATGATGAGCCTCCTCATTTTCAGTAATTACCAATATACCAACTGATCGGGCTGAGATTACGTAATCGCGTACCTTCAATACAGAAAATATCAAAAATATTTCGCCCATATACTCCATAGGGCTTTATCGGGAAACGACAGTCATAATGACCCGCATAATGATCGTCGGTATAGAACTTTTACAATGAAATTATGAGTGATAGACGAGTCTCCCATATTCGATTTAAACAATCCAAGTCCTAGAGATAACTTTGGATGGCGAGAAGGAAAGAAATGCTTATTTAAACCCTTTCCAAAGTTTTCTTTCTTCCTTCTAAATATCACAAACTATTTTATTCTCAAGCCCTTACGGATCAACAGCCAAGTTCAATCAAACAGAAGAAAAAGAACAAAAGGTGGATGTGTTGTGGTCTCCATCTAGGTAAAGGGACTACCCTGGGGGAAACAAAATAATACGGAGGAAGGGGGGGGGGGGGTCTTGATTTCTAAGCTAAATACAAAAAAATTCTCTGGCATTTAGGCTTTTCGGTATTTTAAATTTGGAATACAGTCTTTGGAGTTTCCATAGTGGTTAAAACATATATTTCTGCCATAAATGGTTTCGGCCGACGGTATATACGTTATGCTATTGATTATGCTAAAAATTTATCTTCTATCTCTCTATTCCATGCATCACAATTATGGACGAATTTCCACCATTTCCACCCCTTCCCGCTCCTAAATTGTTGCTTTCCAATGACGGATTGTAATGTGAATTTCATTAAAATGTTCAAGTCCGTAGAAGTGCAAATGTATTTCTTTCCTTAAATGTGTTATAAAAATAAAACAGTGTTGTCCAACGTCGCATATTTGGTACATGATTCTTTTTGTCTATCTAAATACAAATAAGGTATATTGTACATCTTCATCAGACTTTCTTTGATTTTTCTGTTTTAAATGTTCCTTAATTCTATATTCCAAGGGATCAGTAAATTTGTAAAGGGAATTTTTCTGCCCTCCAACCAAGAAACATATTTAGCTGAGTATCACATCTCGACGGACGGCCATGTTGTAAATCACATCAGGGATATGAAAACAAACATCTCCCTAATCCCAACATTACACTCTTTCCAAATTCGCACTTTAATTGATATCTAACAGGGTAGTTGTGCTATGTAGAGCAAATATGTCACTCCCATACATGGCAAAATTCTCTTCAAATAATAAATAAGTCCCTACAATCAGGGTTTGTGTTCACTCTCATGCAGTCAAGCATTTCACACACTCACTCATTTTCTATTTAATCTCAATGCACTTTTCAGATAAAGTGAAACCTGATTTAGCAACTGCCTGTTCAGAAAGGACACCTGTCGACAAGAGTCCACACCTTTTCTTTCCCTCGACATAGTGTTCCTTATTGGAATATGTATAAAGGAGAACCTGCAATCATGTAGAAACAGTACCTGCCTACAAAGACTGCTTAGTTTCCCCTTGGGTGGTCTTTCTGCACAGATTTGTTTATACTATTGCAAGAAGATGGACTACTATTTAAAGGTATAGACCAGTTTTGGAAATGCCCCCCTCTCAAAAAATGAAATGGAAGCTCTTATAACTAATCATGTGAAAGAATATGTTTTGACTAATAAGTGATACAAATTTTGCCAGGAAACCACCTACTAATTGATATGTTTGGTAAATTATCATATCAATCCAGCCTGGATAAATATCGCGTAGTCCCATATACATCCTTCTGTGAACAGTGCTTGTAACTTTGCGAAGACTGGGCCAAATTTCTTATCATTTTGATGATTCCAGAACCTTGTAGTACACACCAATACTTATATGCTAGATGATCAACCTGTTCTGATCGATTCCACAACGTTTCTTTCACAATGTAATCGCATGACCAGAACTGGTCTATACCTTTAAATGAAGTTACACTCAGCCTTGTTACATTGAGGACACCATCAGTCGTCAAATCGATCCTTTACAAGGGCTGACAAGTCAACAAGTGTTATTGATGGAAACAAGATTTGTATGCAACAACAAAATATTTTTTTCTTCTTTTAAAGCGAGCAATATATACATGATACATGGACAGCACAGACACATTCTTAAAAACTCAACTATGAAGGTTTGCCATCTAATGCTTCAGTTTCCCAAAGTAAATTGTTCTTTTAAACCTTAAAGATTTAAAAGGAGAGTGGGGGGAAGTGAATATAGGCTTACTACGAATCATCGGGTCATCGCGTCCTGTTGGGTGGTTGCCTTTACACGACCTTTCGTGAAACGAAAGCAGGTCATGTAAAGATGACGCGTCCTATCATAGACTTGCCATAGGTGTTTAACAGGACGACAGGTAAATTGGACCAGATCACTTGTAGATGAGAGGGGTCTATTTCACAAACATTACCCTCAACATTTCGTGCATAAAGGGGTATGTTTCCACAAAAGGTCGGGTAACTCATCTACCTGACCCGGTGATTCAAAGTGAGCTATAAATCTCTGCATTTTATGTACATTTGCTGCAATAAACTTGGATAAATTTTTTTAATGGTGTAAGAATTTGGGAATTCATAGCCTCCAGTCTCTCACATCTTTTGATACAAAATTTACATATAACTTTCAAAAATCGATTGAGTGTGCAGCTCACCAAAGTGCACCCCAAAATACTGCTATGCATAATACAGTGTCATCATAATGATAAATTAGCAGTAATTCTAAATCAATTTTCATCATGGGCTTCTTATAATGATATATTCTCTCATTTTTTTTTAGGTGCTTTGTGATTGAGGGGGGGGGGGGATCAATGTTAAATATTCATCTTCTTTTTTTACACATGCATTCAAGGATATTAATACATGTACTTCCTTCAAGCAATTCAATGGATTATTAAATCAATTGAAAACAAAATGTGAGCTATCAGAATCACAAGAGCATACAATATTCACCATCTAGGTAATCTTTACATAAATCACATACAAATGTGCAACACAATCGCAACCTTAAGGATCCTTTCATTTTGTCCACCAATATTTGACATGGGCATTGAGATCGACTTGAAAAAGTGTTAGTGACATTTGTTTGTCATAATTTAGTTTAGGTCCCGCCCCCCCCCCCCCTTCATACAACATTGTATTAATTGATCAGAAACAAAGCAAATACAAACTTGAAAATATTGTAGTATGTAACACCTGGCTGCCTCAACATAGATTTCCTATTCCTTTATTTTTCAGATTAAATCAGATACTTGTATTTAAAAAGATGTACAAGATCGCACTGCATTTCTTACTTTGTGACACCAAGGTATTATTGTAACATGGCCTTTAACCAAATGGCTACCAAAACTCTCTTACACACGTACCCACAGAGTTAATACAGGGACCCCCAAATTCCTGTAGGAAAGGAGTTAAGATTTCAACGCCAATGCTATATTCTTATACACTAGGAAAGTTATCCATCCATCTTACTAAAAGCTGACAGAATCACCTTGATTTCCCTTTTCACTTGACATACCTACCAATATCTTGCCAATATTCTTAACTCAACTCCAAATCTTGTCATCTTACAAAATTCTTATCTCAAGCAAATGCAGAAAATGACAAGAGATCAAATCCAAGAACATAGCTTACATCTAACCCTAAGACTGATTGAAAATGACATACAAATAAGACAGAGTGTATGAGTAAGAGCCCCCTATGTTACAAAAATAATTATTTACACAATTTAAAGAATCAGCTGAAGTCTTCATCATCCTTTGGGCTCTTGAAACCTAACAAAAGTAAAAATTGTAACTCTATCAAACTCGTCTCATTTGAATAAAACCATCAAATTTCAGAATGATATTCATAAAAAATCTATAAATTCTTTAAATCCTTTGCAATCATTCATTAAAAATACATTCCATAATTACAATACAAACTCTATGATCTCTTTGTCATTATTCTGGTTAATGCAAATGCAATGATCAAAATATTAAACCAATTTCGTGGGCAAAATTCACTCCCTTTCTTACAGTATCAAACATCGCTAGGTGTTCATTTCTGTCATACCGGTACTCAAGAGTTGTCAATTAATTTTGAACTATGGTATGTATAAGATATAAAAGGGAGGCATACATGTAAGTGCAAAAAGGAGAAGGGAAGGAAAATGGAGTATAAATATAGAGTCCAAAATCGCACAAATGTCAGATGAACATATGAACAATAATCTTTTCATGATGAAAATTATAATGAAAGTATGGCTTGTCGTATGAATTCAATGCATTTTGAGCATTAGCCTTTCTGCATAAAAGCAAAAACATATCAATATCCAATATAGCGCTATTACAGTTCAAATTGCACTTAACGAAACCAAACTTAAAGTAATTATGACCTCTATTCCTGGGTTTCTGTCCAAGTCATATGCACAGGTATATTCAAGTGTAGTCATAAAGAGTGTAAAAATGAAAAACTGATCCTTTATGCACATAGGCAAAAAAATACAATACAATAAATGTATAGTTGTACATCATTGTTAAAGATACACTTACAGATATGTAACATCAATAATAGAACGACTGTGGACGATATTGTGGGGACCCTCCCCTAAAGCTTGGTCTAAACTGGCCATGAGGTCTGGGGCCATACCCTCTTGGTCTTATCTCGGGGCGATACTGATGTTCAAAGTGTCTCATAGGTTCAGGCTCATATCGATGTCTTGATTCTAGAGGATCATGACGGTACTTATCCTGAAAGGCAGGACGATCACCACCCAATGTCTGAATGGTCATCCCCTGGTCACCGCCTGGCTTTCCATGGCCGTAGTCTATTTGCTGCTGCTTACCATGCCCATAGTCCATCTGAATAATAGGCCTTTCATTGTACTCCTGATCGCGACTTGGGCTTCTGTTGTATCTGCTGTGTCCTGGTGATCTATGTTCTGGTGATCTGGGTCCTCCTCTACGGAAGGGAGGTCTTTGGGAGAACCTTGGGCTGATGTTTCCTGCTTGCCCTGCAGCTCCTGCAGCACCTACTACAGATATGTTTGAGTCTGATCCAAAGTCATCCATTTGAGGAAACCTTTGGGAAATGGTTGGCTGGGAACCTAGAACCCGAATTGGAGAATCTGTGGAAAAGTCTTGTGAAAGTGAACGAGGCTGTGCACCTAAGACGGATATCTGTGAATCTTCAGGGTAGTAGTCGTCTTCAGGTGGTGTCTCAGGATTAGGAGTAGATTTGCGTCGTTTGAGAATAGATCTTAGAGGTCTCACTTCAGCAACCTCTTGGTATGGTGATGAGGTTTCTGGTATGGAATCGACCCGCTTCAAAGGGGTAAGAGATGTGGGCGATACTAAACTAGGTATACTACTTATTGGCATTGAATCAAAACTTTTGTAAGGTTCAGGGCTCGTAGGGGTATCTTGCTGTTCATCAAATGCAGTAGCAGTGGACTCTTGACTTGACATTCTCTTGGCACTAACTGGTGGTGGGCCAGGTGGGGGTCCAGGCGCTCTTATGCCTGATCCTGACAACTGTCTGGCGGTCGGTGGAGGGGGTCCAGGAGGAGGTCCTGGAAATGGACCTCGTATCCTTGGAGATTGTCCAAGTACAGGGACAGGCCTCGGTTCCTCATAGTCTTGGTTCCGTGTATTCTGACCTACCACAGCAATCCTCTGAAAATTTGGCGCACGATCATGCATGATTGATCTTATGGGCTGGGCAGGAGGGCTTGGAGAAGGGTCTGAAAGCTGTCGAACGATTGTAATAGGTTGTCCTACGGATGTTTGTCTTTGGACGTTAGCATGATTAATGGTTATTATTGATTGAGCTTGTACATTGGGTACTTGATCTGTCTTTGCAACAATCCCTCGAGGTGGCACGGCCGCAGGTACATTAGCTGCAGGTTTGGGTGCAGTTGGAGCTGGAGCTGGTGCCGATACTCGAGGTGGAGGAGGTGGCGGCGGTGGCAGATCCTCAGCCACAGGGGGCGGTGGAGGCAGCAGCATTGCAGCAAGAGGAACTGGTGGAACCACCCCTGATTTGGCTGTAGGACTTGATGGCACAGCTGAAGATGAAGGTGGTGGTGGGGGAGGTGGTGGTGGTGGTGGTGGAGGTGATACAGACAAAGGTAGCTCTGGTTTGGTAAGAAGAATAGGCTTTTTGGGTGTCACATGAGGCATCCATGGAGCTAGAGGGGCGCTTCCTGCCTTTTTTGCGAGTTGTTGTGCATTACGATCAGGTTCATCCTCTGGAAGAGTGTCAGAAAATCTTTCATCTTTGTCCTTTTCCAAAGGGAAATCAAAATCTACCTCTACTTCCTCTACGTCCGATTCCTCCTCTGGCTCTTTCTCAGCTAGTTGAAACATTAGTTGACCAATACCAAAAGATTGATTGGCTTTTTTAAGTTTAGATTTTTCTTCAGGAGTCAAGTATTCATTATCATCCTCTTCTTCTTCTTCTTCTTCCACCTCTTCATGTCTGTCCTGATTCTCCCTACTTCTGCTGAAAGCATTTGTAGAAGTAACACGTTTTCCACCTGTCCTTTCATCGTCTAACAGCTTGGGCGGAAGTTTACGGACAGGGGGAGGAGGTGGTGGTGGTGGAGACTCTCTTTGATGAAGCTCCACAATATTCCTCTGTTTTCCTGAGAGACTGCTCAGGGTACTCAAGAGGTCTGTGGATTTACCAGAGTCCGCTGGTACAATCCGACTACTGATCAACTTTGTCAAGAACTGCATTGGATTGGCTGGCATGACGGGTGCTACATTCTGTTGTGGAACAGGGTTTCTATACTGAGCCCCTCCTGGAGGCATTTGGGTAGAGTAATAAGGGTTATCTGCAGGTAGCTCTGAGGATGAGGGTTCTTCCATTTGTAAATGTTCATCTCTGAGGGGCGTTGCACAGCGTGTGACTTCAGAGTCTCTTGCTTGTGGGTTTGGATATTCAAAATCTCTGGAAGGCAGAGGCTTCTGCACGTTGTTGAAACCATACTGTGATTGTGGAGGATTATAGGTATCACCCTCATCAGAATTACCTGTGTATGTATTTGAATATGACTGTTCATAAGATGATTGCGTGCTGCTAACAGGAGGAGGAGGACGGTTGTATGAAGGAGTGTACGTAGCTGCAAGTGTCGGCTCGTAGGTTGATGCACCTGGAGGATTATATGAAGGAACTGCTGCAGGTGCTGGTGGTGCAACTGGTGGACTGTATACAGATGGCGCCGGCGGGTTGTACGGCGCATTGACAGTATTGTATGCTGATACTGTTGATGAGTTGTAACCTGTGGTATCATTGGGGTTGTATGGCACAGAGTGTGCTGGGTCATAAGGTGCTGTTGATACTGTTTGGTTATATGTCTGAGAGACTGTAGGAGTATAAGCAGGTGAAGGCTCTGGTGTATAGACAGAGGATATGGTAGAAACAGGTGGATAGGACGGTGTTACTGATGGTGTTGTCACTGCATAAGCAGTAGTTGCTGTCGACGCTATTGGGGTATATGCTGGTGATACTGGTGAGGCAACAGGTGTATATACTTGCGCAGGAACTGCAGCTGTTGGCGTATACGCAGGACTTGCTGCAGGAGCTGTTGCTGAATACACCGGTGATACTGTAGCAGGGGGAGGTGGTATATAAGCCTGTGTCCCTGAAGAAACAGTTGGGGTATAGCCTGCAACTGTTGGAGTATAAACTGGTGCTGCCGTTGCTCCTGTAGGAGAGTATGCTGACACAGCAGGGGAAGCGACCGGGACATATGCACTTGGCTCTGATGCAACAGAAGGAGTATAGGCAACTGATGATGCTGGGTCATAAGGGGTTGTTACAGCAGGAGTGTAAGGTGCAGCTGTAGAACTGTACGTGGTTGTTACTGCAGTTGGATTATAAACCGCCGAGGCCGCAGGACTGTATGTCGTAGCTGCAGCAGCAGGATCGTAAACTGCCGGACTTGCGGGAGAATACGCTACACTCGCCTGCGGTGTAAAACCGGTGGTCATGCTCGGGGTGTAGACGGGTGTGGCCCCTGCAGTCGTTACCAACCCACTACTTTGCCTTTGAGAAGGGAAGTCAAAGGGGCTTGCGTAGGAAGAATGGGCTGGTACATTTGGTGAGATTGACTGTATCTTCTCCCCCTGAGGTGTTGTAGCATTTGGAAAGTTAGGAGTGCTTGCAATGACAGAGATCTTCTGTCCGGACCTATCAGTTTTGGACAAGGACCTCTTCTTGGACTTTGAATCTGCATCTGTGGATAGAGTAAAATATAATAAGGACATCAATAAACTACACATCAGGTGGATAATAATAATAATAGGTCAATTTATATAGCGCAGCTACAAGATGAACGTACCCCACTGCGCTCAATACAAGGTATCATAGTATTACCCGACTTTAGCTGAGCTGCCATAAAAAGCAGAGCTGCCAACCTTGTGCGACCAAAAAAAGGAATCATGATGGCAAAAAAAAAAGGAATTTCAAGCAAAAAAAGGAATTTGTAAAACAAAACTTACAACCACGCGCAACACACTTCCAATGTAGAAATGTTCATTCATCATGCTGTTTTTTCCATACAAGCAGGTAATTTTTTGGTGGTTATTTTGGTACTATCAGCATTTCATTTTTTTTGAGAATATTTTTCTCTTCAAGTATGTTTTGAAATTAGTTTTCTATTGAATTTGTGATCAAATCACCATTTAAGGGAAGTTGTTTGACGTGCGGTATGTAAAAAAAAAAAAAAAAAAATTCTTAAAAAACATATTTTATGAAGAAAAAACATAAACGTAATTTGGAGGAAAAAACGTAGTAATTCCGGTAAAAACGGAATGGTTGGCAGCTCTGAATAAGGCACTAAAGCATTAAAGGAATTTCTCCCTACCAGGAACCCATTTACTTCACCTGGGTCGAGAGTGGCAAATGTAAATCAATGTCTTACAAAAGGACATTTAGTGTCGCGGCGGGACTTCAACCGCAAACCATGTGATCCACAGTCCGGTGATGTATCTGCTAGACCACAACACCTTTACAGACCAAAGCTACCCACAAACTACATATTCCATTTAAAAAATTCACTCTCTCACTACTGTTCTATATTACTTTTGACTTTTAAATTTAAAATTTAACAGTGCTGAAAACATTGTAATTATTATTTAAATACAAGCAATTGAATTGTGATGATAGATTTTTGTTCTGCTTACTTTTATGACGCCTCTTCCCACTCTTGGAGGGTCTTGATGACTTGGCAGGCACAGCAGCTGGATGTGAAGAAAAAATATCACAAATCATGAATGCCAGATAAACACATAAATATACAGGGTACATGAATTGATTTGTTGCAAATAGGCCGGTCCACAAGCGGTTTAAACATGTAAAAGTGACAGGTTTGAATTGTTATTGTACACGTTGGAAGTCAGGAACAACAGGTTAAGGATCATTCTCACCCAAAAATATTTATGAAATATTAGTCATAAATTATGTTTGAAAATGCTTAAATTTGGCTCAGATTACATGGGTTGAACATGAATTGATTTAGGACATATGTATTTTTTAAAATTTACACCAAGGCCCGAGTTATCTCTGGTTTAGTGCCCAATGGGTTAAGAAATGAAGTCTACTGGAAAATGGCATTACTTTTTAATCCATAATGCGCCTAGTTCAGACAGGGACACTTACTAACAGACAATCAATACCATCAAAAATAGAAAAGAAGCAACATTAACATAATAAAAATATCAACACCATTACTATCATTTATTATAATTAATGGCATTTCTTAGGGTCTTGTTTTATATATATATATATATATATATATATAATTACTTATCTAAAGGATTCTAATATTCAGAAGAATTTTAAAGAAGCTGTTCTTTCAGACAAACAGGGTGCCTCCACAAAAGCAGAGATGCCAACCCTATAGGATGGCTGTCAGTAACATTTACCATATTTTTCCGTAACAAATGGGGGTCTTCCCGTAACGCAAGACACCGCAGCATAATTTTCGCGCAAAACGTACACAAACACCCAATCACTCTTACTGCATTTCGAACCTACCATTTTTAAGTACAAAATAAAGATGTGCATAAAAACATTTTTAAAAAATCTATTTCCAGTCAAAGGATCTCCTCCTCGGGTACTCGCTCTTTTGAGTGAATCCATGAAAATATTCAGGAAGAAAACACCTCGTTCAAGCGTCGAATGGCAAATTCGAATCCACACTCAAATGGCAGAACTCGTATCCTACACACGCACACGTACACTCACCAGTACCACAGACACACCAGCCCAGGCCGCTAGGCCCGGCGTTCATGAACAACAACACACCGTATATCGCACTTGCAATGCGCCCGCTGAATCACCGAAGTCTTCGCTACTATACTATGAATGGGCATTGTGGGCGCCGTGCGCACGATCATCTACCCCAATGCTCCCCCCAAAAGGCACGACCGCATGTAGCATACGTAGCGGCCGTGTTGTTTCTGAATTAAACGAGATGGCGGCGGACGGACCATGTGCGCGAAAGTGCCTATCCAATGTAGTCAAATTCAGTGAACTTATGAGTTCGTAAATGCGTGCGACATGCAGCGCTGTGTACGGAGGCTATGTGATAAGGCGGCATTCGCTATAATGTACTTTTGTTTATCGTTTCCCCGTAACCTTTTGATTGTTTACCGTAACGCCGTAACAAGAGCATTAAAACCGTAACAAATACGGCGAAACCATAACGGTTGGCATCTCTGCAAAGGTGGCTTTTTTTCAAAAGACTTTTGAAAAAAGAAAAAAATCCCTAATAAAAACTAACAATGTACAGTTTGTTACAACAATCAAAATCACTTTACTTAAATTTAGATATTTTTTTCTTCCTCATAATGCCACCTCTAAAATTAGGAGTGAATTCTCACCTATAATCTTTCCTCCCTCATCTGTATCCGAGAGTTCCATATCTTCTAAATCTCTATTGACTCCATCTTGCTCCTGGGGAGGGGTAGCACCTGAAAGCATAAACACAGAGAGAAACTAGATGGAATTCGACTGCGCGCAGTCGAAAATGATGCCTCCGTTATAGAGCAATTTTACAAACCAAAACAGAAAAAAAAAATTGAATTCACGTTCAATGGTAATCAATTGACAGGTTCTCAGAATATTGTGATTACAAGCAATTTCTCATATACATATATGACCCTTTGATCTTTGACCTCACGACCATAAAATCTACTCAGTTCATTGGCTCTGCAAGATGTTCTGAGTTAAATAGTAATCCATCTGTCAGTTCTAATGAGAATGCGTTCACAAGCTATTTTTGCATACATAATGGGCCCATGACCTTTGACCTTTGACCTTATGAACCAAGAATCTACTCAGTTCATTGGCTCTGCAAGTAACAAACATGACCTAATTTTGGCATGAATCCATCAATCGGTTCTTGAGATAACGCGATCACAAGCTGTTTTTGCATTCATAATGTGCGCTGTGGCCTTTGACCTTTGACCTACGTGCTCCAAAATCTAATCAGATTGTCTTCTTATGGTGATACACACTATCATTAAGTTTGAAGTTTAAATCTCCAGTGGTTCTTGAGATATTATGATAACAATCTCAATGTATGGAATTTCATAAGTTGACCTCTGTGACCCTTGACCTTTGACCTACGTGCTCTAAAATCTAATCAGATCGTCTTCCTATGGTGATACATACTATCCTTAAGTTTGAAGTTTTTACATCTCCAGTGGTTCTTGAGATATGATAACAATCTCAATGTATGGAATTTCATAAGTTGACCTCTATGACCCTTGACCTTTGACCTACGTGCTCCAAAATGTAATCAGATTGTTTTCCTATAGTGATACACACTATCACCAAGTTTGAAGTTTAAATCTCCAGTGGTTCTTGAGATATCATGATAACAATCTCAATGTATGGAATTTCATAAGTTGACCTCTGTGACCCTTGACCTTTGACATACGTGCTCCAAAATCTAATCAGATCATCTTCCTATGGTGATACATACTATCCTTAAGTTTGAAGTTTAAATCTCAAATGGTTCTTGAGATATCGCGCTAACAAACTCAATACAAGGAATTTCATAAGTTGACCTCTGTGACCTGTGACCTTTGACCTACGTACTCCAAAATCTAATCAGATCGTCTTCCTATGGTGATAAATACTATTCCCGAGTCTTAAGTTTAAATCTTAAATGGTTCTTGAGATATTGTGATAACGGTCAAACGGGACGGACGTACGGACGGACGTACGGACGGACGGACGTACGGACGGACAACCCGAAAACATGATGCCTCCGGCACCACCTTCGGTGGCGGAGGCATAAAAATCGGTCATTACAAGACCACATAGTGATCAGATACCAGCCAGGCAAGCAGGCAAGAGAGTCACACAGCAGAAATGAACCAAGTGAGGTTCTTTGGCCTGTTTTGGAAGCCGTTTTGTGAAAATTGTTATCAATAACAAATGTTACATCTCTATGACAAATTTGCTCTCACTCAGCCAATCAAATGCCACAATTTCAGCAGATTGTAACAGTTATTGTAACTTGTCATTGATAATAATTTTTATGCAACAGGGCCCTGGCCTTTTGGGGTCACCTCTTTAAAAACTTAACATTCTATGAAAGAGGTTGAGAGAACCTACATCATTACAGGGTTTTCGAAAGGTCTAAATAAATCAACTTTTCTTTATCAAATTGGCAACAATCATTTGGATTTTCTACTCTATTATAGCTTTATTTTTTAAAGGCCCACTGCACTACTGGTAGCTACTTGCGCCCTCTATATAACAAACAATGCCTAATCGGTGACCATTGGTCCCCCATGATCCTCTTTTTCATATGTTAACTGAGAGCAGAGTTGATGAGATAACCACCTGTCCAGTGACCTTGCAGGGCAGTCTAATCCCTCCTGTAAACTACGGCAGATAAGCTTTAAAAGGGCATTAATTAAACAGGAGGGATAAAAGAATTGCCAATTTGAACACAAAATAGTGATAACAAATTTCACTCTGGTTGCCAGTTCAGTGACTTCAATGATTCAATTATTTTTGATTAAATAGCTCTTATTCATGAACAGTACAATTTACTTCCGCAAACGGACTCAAATTTTCCAGCAATTTTTGCATTTTCTGCTCATGTACAACTTGTAATTCAGAGCATTCTCGATCAAAAGATAAAAATAAAACATCACAAAATGGTAACACTAAACTGCTTTAAAATCAAACATGTATGGCTGTTGATAAAGTAGGTATTCATTCAAAAGTGTAAGCAATTAAAGGCCCTCCAAAGTGTTGGGAGCCCCAAAAATTTGATTGCAATATTTCACTTAAACTGTATGATAATTTGAAAGAGGTTGTCATTTAAGACAAATATCAGCAAGGATTTTCAAAACAATTGTGCATGAAGTCGAACATTGATGAAAGGATAAAACATTTAGGTTTTCTGTGTACAATGTACAACAGACAACCCAAATTATGTATTCTTTTATCAAGTTTTGTCTTCAAACACATTTTTTGAGGGAAATCTTTGCAGAAACGTGTCTTAAACGACATTATATTCACATAACAATACAATCTAAGTGAAATTTTGCCATCAAATATTTGGCGAATTAGGGGGTCCCAACTATTAAGAGGGGCTTTAAGCTATGCTTAATTTCAACTGCATTGACCCTTGACCCTTACCCGGTGAAGGAGCATCTGATGAAGGGGACGGTAGAGGGCTCATGTCAATCTCAGGTAGAACCTTCTTGTAGTCATCCAACCTCTTCTTCAAGCTCGTTACTCGGGTACCAAAATTCTTGTATGCCTGGTTAGGAAAAGATTCAATGACATTCATCTAAACGGGAGGTGCCCAATGCATTTTGACTTAGTACACTAAGAGATGAAACATCAGAGTACCTATTACTTGTTATTACTGCAAACTTGCAAAGCATGAATGTCCTACACTCTTCGTGCCCTGTGAATCACACCTTAATCTCTTTTCTAGCTATCTTTTTCATAACATTAAAGGGATCCGGTAACTTTGTCTTAGATCCTTTAAACAAATCCTTGGATTAGCTCATGCTGTAATGATAATTATAAACCTTTATGTCAGTCAGAAACCCCATGACTTTTACAAGCCGATCGCCTGTCTGATTATCAAGATAACTATGATTGAAAATCGAAATCAAAGTTTGCATTTGCCAAATGGTTTTTCATAACACTACAGTCCATTGGGGAAAATGAGTATGGTAAAACTGGTCTCTCAAAGGTTTTTTAATTTTTTGAGGCACTTCTTGATCATTTTGAAGCGCATTTTTTTTTAGGGCTTCAATATAACATCATATCACAGACACTGATAACATGTAGGGCCGTGCATCTCGGATTTAAAATTGTTAAACGATCCCTTTAAAAGGCATGTTCTTGAATATTAACAATTGCAAACACAAAAACAACCCTATTCTCACAAAAAGACATTACTAGCAATAAGCAATAAAATTAAGAAAAACATAGAGCTATAACCGGGCACATCACATGCTTTCCTCAAAAGGCAAATAAACTTAAGTTGACCATACATTTTCATACTAGACATGAATGACGATTTGAATGACGAGTTATTCCAAATTCCCTGTTCACGTTTTACGTTATTTAAACATTAAACATTCAACACTTGATTGTGAGACTTACATTTGCAACAATCCTTGCTTCTCCCATCTGAGCATCGAAGTAGATCTCACTCTTCTCTAGCAGATCCACCAGCTGCTTCCGGAGCTTGACTTCCTTCTCCATGGCAACCACAAACTCCTCCAGACGATCAGCTGCATCCTCAAACTGCTGGGAGAACATCTTGCCTCCAGCTCGATCTAATCAACAAAAACACAAAACAAATTAAGTCATTTATAGGGCAGGTAAATATCCACTTTCAACTTTGGATTACCCCTTGAAAGATCACAAATGCCGGGTATATTGTAGTTTATTTCAATGTATGACAGCAGCCTTCTTACAGATTGCTAAGACCACACTATGAATAATTATGACTCTACATTTTGATGATCCTTTCAAAGACCACTGAACTGAACTAAAATATAGTCGTAAGTGCATCACAAAGTTGGTGTTATTACTTCAGAATGAGAAATAACCAAGATAAATCCTTCCCAACTTGGATACTGACCTTTAGCCAGTTTGGTTTCCCTGAACCAAGCCCATGGTATGCTGCACAAAGGCCACTTCATTCAGTGTGGATCAAGGATCATTTTTATTTCCCAAGAACTCTTTAAAGCCCCACTGCACTACTTGTAGCTACTTGCGCCCTCTATATAGCAAACAATGACTTATCGGTAACCGTTGGTCCCCCATGGTCCCCTTTTTCTCATGTTAATTGAGAGCTTATTTGATGAGATAACCCCCTGTCAGTGACCATGCAGGGAGGTCTCATCCCTCTTGGCCAAACTAGTGCAGATAGGCTTTAAAGCTTATCTGTCCTAGTTTATAGGAGGGATTAGAGCACCCTGCAAGGTCACTGACAGGTGGTTATCTCATCAACTCAGCTCTAAAATAAGATAAGAAAAAGAGGCTCATGGGGACCAACATGCATCAATTAGGCATTGTTTGCTATATGGGTGCAAGTAGCTATAAGTAGTGCAGTGTGGCTTTAAATGGACCATGTGGTAGAGTGACTCACCTTTAAGCTGTGAGATAATGTCCACATTGGTGACGTCAAGGTTGAGATGTGAGAGCTGCTTGAACTTGAGCTCCACCTCATCTTCATACTCAGTCAGCTCATCTATCACATCAGGTACTTCTTCAGGCTGTACATACAATACAATAGAACAAAAATTACTATAGTCCAGAGATGCCAACCTTCATCAACAAAAAAAGTATTCTTAAGAGCAAAAAACAGTATTTTTGACAAAATCTCTCACCTTAACATTTCGCCCAATCGAGCAGCTTAAAAAAACGGCAGTACCACGGATACGTACACAGATCGGAGCGCGACGTGCATACAGTACACGTTGGTTGTTCGCAATGTGAGCAGTTTGAGGCCTGTATCACCATCCTGCGTGCTTGTTTGAAGACATAGATGCATACTACACTTACAACATGAAGCCCATGATCGGAAATTAAGAAAAACATCAATACAAAAAATATAAAATACGGCAAAAACGGAACAGTTGGCAACTTTCTGATTTTAGCCAAAAAATGTGAATGATATTTCTACCTTCAATAAAGGCTCAACATATATCTTTAGTCCAGATAAGTCCAGAGCTGCCAACTCCAACTGAACAAAAATACTATTTTTGATCGATAAGTACTTTCTCACCACGAACTTGAGTTAAATTTTTTTTATTGGGGGGGGGGGGGGGTTGCCAATTTGCAAAAGTTCCTACATACAAGTTGGCACGCACACGCAAAATACACACACAATATTTGTTTTTAATTTGAAAAAAAAAAAAAAAAATTATTGAGGAAAAATCGTACTGTCTTATTAACTTCTAATAAAAATCATTCAAAATATGAAAAAATAGTACTGCTGGCAGCTCTGTAAGTGATTTATGCCATATCCTCAATTTTAACATTCAGATCGATGCCCCCATACATACATAGCCTAAATTTCCCTGTGCTGCCAAATAAGCTTTTGATGTCACCTGTTAACTTTGACAATAATACTTTAAAATGCAGCTTTACAGTAAGTCTTTTGTGACTGAAAATGAAATACAGAGAAAATCAGACAAACATGATAGTTCTGTTCGAGTAAACAGGTGCTAAATTCAAATTCAAAAATAAAAAACCCTGGGACAGTCACAGTATTCTGAGATTCATTCGATCGTAGTGAGGTAAAATACCCTTTAAATCTTTTTACATTGGTATTCTGAGAATCCTTTTATCTTGTTTTTATCTCACTAACTTCACTAAGACAAGTCCATTTGTGATGCAATAACCAATAAGGTATGCTGTTAGATTTCACTCTCTTCACGGTCAGCCAACAGAATCATGTTCTGTCACTCTTGGGCAAGAGAGTGTGAATAGGTGTTTAATTTTTTTTCCAAATATGCTTTTGCTAGGATTTTTCCTTGAAAAATTACTGAGGTAGGATAACAGTCTTTTTAACACCATTACAAGCATCATTTCAAATGTGATATTAGTCGGCAAAATCTGAAAATACAACTTTATAACTCTACAAGTATGTGGCTGGAGAAATTTAGACTGTATTCAGTATTTTAAATTTATTTTGATCAGATAACCAGGAGCTTACTTCAAAGTATATATCACGTTTACTGTGCATCTGAGAAATAAAATAGAACCTGCCCTATTTTAACTTTGACCTTTTCTATTACTCAAAAAAAAGATGGGGGTTGTTTTTTATTCTGCAGTCATCATAGAGACGAAATGTTGCCTACCTGGAATTCAGCTAGAAATTTGGCATCAACTTTTGGCTTTGGTGGCTTCTTGGCTACAGCTGAAACATGAAATAGAAAGAAATAATCATTATCAGAAAAAAGGTAGCATGTTACAGGATGATATGAAATGAAATTGAATAATGTGTACCTGCAACAGTATGTGTCATTAAGGGTTTTTCGATTGTCGCGTCAACATAGTGAACTGTGACGTGATGACATCATTCTGACAATCTGTGCTTGCGCCACACTGTCTACAATATTAGTCAGGTTGCTTAGCGTCGAATTTATTGATTATCATTACCTGCTGGATACAAGCGCTATTTTAGGTACAGGGCTTCCTTAGGACTTACTAAACGATATTAGGGTAGGAGCCCCCCGGCAAACATTTCTTATAAGGACGTGGGGCCGGGGGCGTCCTCCACAACGACCAGAATTGAGAACCTTGGTTTTGACGGTCACCTCAATCTAGAATGTTGTTCTCTATTCATAGTAGTACATACCTACATGTAGCTAGCACTACCAGTACATGATTTGAGCCTATTCAAAGTGGCGCATGTGCGCAGGAAATATGTATGATTTACATCAAATCGAGGGTTCAGTGACACATATAGGTAACTCTATATTTTGCCAAAATGAGTATTTGAAATCAAAATGTTCAGAAAAATGTGGGCTTTCCAGGAAACACGAAGACTTAACTCCACCCAACACCCCATTGAAGTCAATGGCTAGTGAAACATTGACTCAACTCCTTAAGGCCCAAGTGCTCAGTGACACATAAACCACTTTTTCTCAAAATGGCCAAAATGGAGTTACGTCTTTGTGTCACTGGCCCCTCGACATTACGTCATCATATTCACTAATGCGGCGAGCAAACGTTGACTGGAATCGAAACGGTTTGAAAGGGAAGTGAGTGACCAAGGAGTGTCGACTACCTGAGTGAACACATGCTCTGGATTTGAACAGGGTTCTAATCAACACAATAAGCCATTTCGTAAATACTGTCTGCGCATGGGCAGATAAAGGTCATTTCTCATAAAATTGTAAAACCCACCGAGTTCAATAAGTGCTCATGTTATCATTATTCATGTGTTGCACCTGCGGTACTTTCTATATACAACATGGCAAACAAAAGCTTTTCATGAAGCACATACATGATCTTTGGCATTGATTAATCTAAAATACACAAAGTGGGACTTCTCCATGAGCAAAAGACCTGTGGATATTTGGGGTCATTTTACCCATGTGCTAACTATGAAATGGCCTTATTGTGAATGATCAAAGCCAGCACAATGAGATGTGATCTCATTCATGTACAATCATTTGTCAGCAGCTGGCATCTAGCCAAGCATACATTCAACAGTTAATACCAATCAAAATCTTGAGCAAAACATAAAGGGGTAGTGGTACCCAAGCAACACTTAACACACAATGTGACAAAATATCAACAGTAAATCTCAAAATATTTCCTTTGAGGAATTTGTTTTCCCCAAAAGGTAAAACTCAGTTTTAGCTTACTTGCAACATTTAAACACTAAACTGTTTTCACAAGATAACCAGAAAGTCAAACACTAAATGAAATATCTCTCAAACCTGCATGCTCTAAAGTGCATTCGGAAATTGAAAGAAAACAAATAAGAAAATTACATTGGAAACTTCTCTTCACAAAACTTGTTCGAGCATTCAAAATATTTTCCATGAGACTTCTACAAAAGGCGATTTACAAATGACCTCAGATGACCTACATGTACAATACATGTATAAGTGACCATAATTCCCTACCCTAAATATACTTGTCCAAGTTACATCAAATTATGAACACAAGGATGCTTTTGAAGAAAAAAATTAAAACAATGACCTCTGTCTATAACATAACACTTCTCAATTTCATTTTCAAGCAAGAATGTTATCGGTGATGCTATTGACAGAGTAAAAACTTGTGCTGTAACATCAGGATATCTCCAATTCCGTTTAACCGCCAGTCAAAACCGGACGGTTTTCTGTTAAACGATTATCTTTTAAAAATCTTTTTTTTTGTTTTGTTTTGACCGACCGACTTTGTCAGCAGCATGCCAGGGCAGTGTGAAAAAGCGGGAAGGACTTTCATTTAACTGCGAGGTGCATTTGAAGGCGACGATTTGTGCTTTTGAACTTGTCACATATAATAGTAACAATGTCGTTTTTCGAAGAATGTGTAAGATCATTAATGTAAATTACAAACAGTAGAGGACCTAGGATAGAACCTTGTGATACGCCGTGTGTAAAAGTTGGATGAATTATTATTATAAACTACATACCGGTATTGAGATCTATTACAAAGATTACTTTCAAACCACGATGACAGACAAATTGGAGTGTTGTTCTACTTTCTGAGTGGTGAGTCAACACACCGATTACTGAGCTGGGAGACATTGCTAGGCATAGTACCAGGTGGAGGGGCATAAATTAAAAAAAAAAAAAAAAAAAAAGGAAAAACGAAACCGTCCAATTGAAAACGGAATCCGCCATGGGCGGTCGGATACCGGACGGTGCAACGGTTTAACTACAGCACTAGTAAAAACATCACATCTAAAGGCACTGGCTATTCATCTGATAATAATATGTAAGTTTTCAAGAGAATATGGTTTTTAAAGGCAATATTGAGCCTGATAATTTGGACATTTAATTACTTATCAGGCTTTGAATTTAGTTGGTTAAAGGTAAAGTCTACCATGAAATCAACTAAGAAATATTAATCGACATGAGCGTCATGCGTGACTGATCTGGCGGGCGTTTTACAAAACTTGTGATCAGTGACAAATGACAGTTTTTGTTATAAGCTACTGAAATCCTTGCTTCTGATTGGTTATCAACAGATTTGTCACTGAGTTCTGTCATTTGTCATTGAAAAAAGGCTTTGTGAAACAGGTCCCTGGTGCGCTTTATAAGAAGCCATGGTTATTATTATTATTATATGAGAAATGAGTCTGGGAAAGTTTGATACGCAATTAAGAATAAGAAATTTATGAATGTTTTCTTGTTTTGAAGATCCATACATTAAGGCCACTATAAGATATAATCTGAATCTATTCTCCACCTTTTTATGTGTGATATATTCTATTCAAATAAAATTATCCCCATTATTGAGTTTTTTTGAAGGAAGATACATAGTTTTCTACTTCTTCAGAATTTACAAAAAAAACACATAATTAAATTAATAATTTGGTGACAAATTTCAGAAAACATAAAAAGAGAAATAGAATTTTCTGAAATTATATATATAAAACATACAAAAATGGAGGAAAAAAAGTTGCTAACTGGTGTAGTGATATTCAAACCTTGAATAAGCCATAATTTTCTTCTTCTTAAATCTCAGATTTGTTTTCAAATACTTACTAATTCTTACTGATTTTATTCTTCAAAGTTACCCATGCCAATTATGTTTTCCTTTGTTTTGATTTGATTTCGTTTATTTTGCATGTTTATGTTTTTTATCTTTTGTTACTATTTTTTGTCTGTACTTTAATTTGTATATTTTTTATTCAGTTAACACAGATTTTCTGGAAAAAAAATAGACGTTTAGGCTGAAAGAGTTACAGTCTGGATGCCCTGAAAAGACTAATTAGTCATGTGGCAGAACATGAACGCTTGGGAGAAGAGAAAAGAAAGAGAAGGAAAGAAGCTAGAAGAAGAAGAAGTGTGTGGGTAAAACCTTGGATCCAGCGCAGGCCCCTGCAGGTGCAATATGAACAGCTGATGAAAGAACTGCACGTTGAGGATGTTTCTGCATTTACCAATTTCATGTGGATGGAGCCACAGGATTTTCATTAACTTCTGACACGAATTGCACCGAGGATCACCAAACGAGATACTAACTACAGGAAGTATCTGGAACCTGGTTTAAAGCTGGCTGTAACCTTGAGGTTTCTGGCCACCGGCAACAGCTACAAGACACTTCAATATGGATTCCGAGTTGCCCATAACACTATTTCTGTGTTTATCCCACAAGTGTGCCAGGCAATAATCAATGAATTATCTGACGAAGTTCTCATATGCCCAGACACTCCAAAGGATGGAAACAAGTGGCACAATCCTTCTACAACTGCTGGAACCTTCCCCACTGCGTTGGTTTGATCAATGGCAAACAAGTTGCCATCAGGAAACCTTTCAAAGACTGGCAGCTTACTCTATAACTATAAAGTGTTTTTTCCCTTGTACTACTTGTACCTGTAGATACTGACTACAAATTCATGTATGTGGACATTGGACACACTGGCTTTGGCTCTGATGCTGGTGTGTTTAACGAGAGCCCATTCAAGGCAGCAATTGAGGCAGGCAAACTGAATCTGCGTGAAGCAGACCCTCTGCCTCATGATGACCAGCCACTTGAATACTTCCTTGTGGGAGACGACGCGTTTGCTCTCAAGACCTGGCTGATGAAGCCTCTGCCGCTTCGCAACATGACTCACCAACAGAGAGTCTATATAACTACAGACTTTCGCGAGCCCAAAGTGTTGTGGAATGTGGAAAATGCTTTAGAACTAGGACTAGGATCTAGGACGCCTTTATATGTTTGTAATACTTCGTCAGACTGCTGTAGGGTAGCGTACTATTGCGTAGGCATGGCGTACAGTAGCGTAGTGTTGCATAGACTTGCGTAAAAATGCGTACTTTCTGCATATAGTGTCTACGCCGAAAGTCCATGTCGCGTACCCATTTGTGTCCCTCAGCGAACAGATACGTAGGGTTGCGTACGCTCGGCGTAGTCGGTACGCAACACTACGCAAAGCCCGGTGTGAAAGCCCCTTAAGACTGCAAACCTTTGTATCATGAAACTTGCCAATTGTATCTATTAGATGTCTTCATGGGAAAAACATTGGGATTTGAACAAATTTTGTGTTTTGTATTTCCTTTATTTTACAGCACAAACTGGACCACACATCCACACAAATATAAAAAGACTTGACAAACTTACGTTGTTGTTTTCCTGTAGCCGCAATGAGTTTATCACAGAAGTCTTTCTCATAAATACTCCTCTCTCCCCAAATCTTGAAAAGTCGTAAGACATTCTTTTTGATGGAGTCATCCCTGCATTTATAAGAAAGTAAACAAAATCAAAAGAATTCTTGAGAAAAACAATTTCTTTCACACTGCACACTTCACTTAGGCAATATCTCGATTTCTGGTAATAGAATTACATATGAAGAGAAACTGCAATCTTATCATGATGATTTTTTTCAACCAGAAAACTTATGAAAATGTGCCAGAAATCTATTCAACTCAGCTGAAGATTACAACTCTTCTTATCTTGTACCTGTTGCATCATCTTTTCCATTCATTCAAATATCAAAGAGGAAACCTTGGATATCATACAGTACAATTCTAAATTCTTAAAGTTCTCCTTAGTTTCAAGATTGAATTGACATCTACTAGCAGGGTCACTCTTCTTTCTTCTAATGGTACTATTTATGTTGGGAGAAATCTGCACATTTGACTGAACCGGAGTCAAATTATATAACTAGATCAAAACACTCACATCAACTCGAGGCCTTTAATACTGGTAAAGAATGGATTACAATCTGATCAAAGAGATGGGAGTTTCATCTTGCCTTTGTTCCATAACCATCCCAATCAGATCAAAAGGATTCATATTTTGATTGCTGACATGTTGTATTCAAAACTTCTTTGTTGTTGATTGTTTTATGTCCTTTTTTTGTCCTTTGCCATGTCAGTTCAAACAGATTGGTTTGACTCAATTTCAGAGATTACAATAATATTCCCAATGAAAGATGATCAGTCATTTGCTTCAGCAACAACTACGCCAGGCTTGATTTTGTAGACAAAGGGTTATGGTAAAGGTAGTAAACCGAGTTTTAGATTGGGGTTTACGTTTAGAGTTAGGTATAATTTTTGGTCCAGGGTTGGCATAAATACCAAATGAAAGGGGTTCCATGTAGCTATACTGTGTTAAAAATATGAGCTTCAAATGTTACTTCTCTAATGAGATTTTTTTGCAATTTGATTACATTATCATTGAACAGTAAAACCTCTTGTGTTGAGTCGACTAGTTAACACACACGTATGCACTTAATTAGAGTAGGGCATATCTAGACAGGGTTTTATGTTATCCCATATTTTCTTCATACTTACCTATAGAATAACAGTTTAAGTATTACATTGTAGATTACTAGCAGGACCCGCGGAAATCCGCGGGATTCTAGAGGGGGGCGGGGGTGTAAATAGATATATAGAGACTGTCTAAATTAAAACCGCCAAGAACTTTATTTGCCATTCAGGCCATTAAGAAAATATACATGTTTAGCGTCCCCGCCCGCTGCCTTTTTGGGGGCCGCCTCCTATTTTTATTTTTTTTAATTTTTTTTAATTTTTATTATTTTTTTTTTGAAAGAAAAAAAACATGAAAAGTACAGCTAAAATGTATTTCTGATTTAAAAAAAAAAAAAAAAAAAATTGTCTGACGCCATCTTGAAAAATAGCCCGAATGTCAGGGAAAATGTACGGAGCGGCCATTTTGAAAGAAGAAAAAAAAAAAAGGGCCTCCTCCTTCCCATTTTTCGAAAAAACAGGACGCTAAACATGTTTTTTTAAAAATTTGGCCTTATATAAAAATTAAAAAAACTATCCAACTGTACCAGTAGTTATTCTTTAAGCCACTGGAACTGCGTAGAGTTCCGTAGTGTGGCGTACCGACTACGCAAAAATTAGGCTGCGTATTAATGGGAAAATAGTCCCTGCGTAGGTTATGCGTAGGCTGGCGTACAGGTTTGCTTATGGTTGCTTACTGTGTGGAAAGCTTTTACTGCTTTGTCGATCTGGCGTAGGGTAGCGTACTGTTGCGTAGGCATGTAGCGTAGTGTTGCGTAAAAAGGCGTACTTTCTGCGTCAAGTTTCTACGCCGAAAGTATGCGAAAAAAATTAAACATGTTGAATCGTTTTCGTTCATCTTGCGTACCCCTTTCCGTCCCTCAGCATATAGTAACGTAGGCCAGCGTAGTTGGTACGCAACACTACGTATTGACCCCACGCCAATTAGTGACCCGCAAGTGTCACAAATAAAGTATTAAAAATATGCTCATCTGACCCTAATTAAACGCCTAAACCCCCCGAGCTTTCGGGGTTTTTTGGCCCCTTGAAACCTGTGGACCCCACGCCTATATTATATATATACACTCAACTCGCTGCGATCTGATCTCTCCCCCCCCCCCCCCAACTTTGAAGAACGTAACCCCCAAGCTTTTGGGGGTTTATTGCCCCTTGAAACCCGTGGACCCCACGCCTATATTATATATACACTCAACTCAGGAACCGTGGAAATCCAAGGGATTCTAGAGGGGGGCGCAGGCAAAAAATTAAGTTTTTCATTTCGGGGGCTCCATTTCAAATTTTGGGGAGATTTTCGGGGGCTACTTTTTCAACTTTCGGGGGCTCTTTTTCTGGGGCTACTTTTTCATTAATTCATAAAAGGATAGGCCTACACTTTGTTGAGATTTGTTTAGTAGGCTAAGGACAGGTTTCAGGTTTCCTACTTCATAATTGCCTATTTAAAAAAAAACATTTTTCTAGTTCAATAACTAAGTTTTCATGCATTGATTTGATGCAAGAACTGTAACATAATAGACCCTAGATCGTGATTATTTCTGACCATGAATTTCGATAATCATTTTTCAAAGTAAAATTTTCACAAGAAAATCAGACAGTCGTTTAAAAACGTAGACATTAGTAATACTTTTACTAATTCTAAGCTCAGGTTTCGTAAATCTATTCACGAAACTATATTGAAATCGCGGCAATAATGATGCAAACCAACAGATAACAATTTCAAAGTGTCAAAATCTCTTCGACTCGAGCTCAGCTCAGCTGAACTCACACACACACACAGCGTAACTCCAGGAAGCTCGAACACCGGCGCCGCAGGCGTCGGACGCCTGCGGTGCGCGGAGCCGGTGTTGGAGCTTCCTGGAGTTAACAGCAGCTCACACACACTGCACAGCAGCAATGCACTGTGTGTTGACTGAAGGCAGCTTGCGACTGAACTGTCAGTCCAATGGTTTTCTTGTGAAAACTTTCCTTTAGAAAATGATAATCAAAATTTAGTATATATGGCCGTAGTAATCACAAAATAAGCTTTGATTTCATACCTCCATTCACGAAAACTATATAAAAATCGCGGCAATAATGATGGAAATAGGTTCCTATTAAGTTTGGACGTGGACAGGAAGCTTCGTGTGTATCTCTGTGGCTTGTGCAGCTACTACAAAGGATATCCTATAGAAAGATGCTTTACTCGGGTAATCCCGACCCTGTGCATAGTGCATTTAATACGCAACTTAATGTGGGTGGATAGTCATCGGTCGTGTGTCTACGGATGTTATGTTGAATATCCATGAGGTATCTCTGTCGTCACGCATATCCTGCATTATGCATATCGCGTCTGTTTTCGCCCTGGACGTCGACACGGAGGAGGACCTCGGGCGGAGTATAGCCAATTCGACAGAGTAGACTCTCCCGCGGACGACGGCACCGGTCACCGGTACCCCGAGGGGAGGGTTCAGGAGGAGATAGCTGCACCAACTTCGGTCGGCGATCTCATTAAAAAACAATAGAATACAAAGGCCGGCGGAGACGTCATGCCCCCCCCCCCCCCCCCCCCCCCCCCCCCCCCCCGCGGAGCCTTAGCGTATTACTATTATAGATAGTTATTTTGGACCTACTATTCTTCTTAAATCACTTTTTTTTAACCCATAAATATATCCCTGGATTCGTACTCACTGGCACAGAGCAGCTGCATCCTCTAAGACATTCTTGAAGGCATCCACAAAGACTGTCGTCCCTTTGCGCTTACTGTTCTGAATCACATCATTCGCCAAGTACATATAGGTCAGCTTCACGCGAGCTGATTTCACTGCAAGAGGTGGGATACAAATTATTAGAACAATTTAGAAATCTTTACTATATTGAACAAAAACACAATTTTTCCAATACTTTTTCAATATTCCTTCTGCCAATAATAAGTTTTGCACAATACATTTTGTATGTTACCATAGTATTTAAAGATTGTTCCACTCATGTATATGACAAGTTGAACCTCATAGGCCAGATTATAAATACACTGAGGTAACTCCCACAATAAATCAGTATTTGCTAAAAACTTCAGTTTCAAATTAGCAAGGATGCCAGCTACCACAGTGAAAAAAAATGTTGGTCAAATAAATAAACGTTGTCTGAAATTTCGTTCACATCGACAGCCCTTGCCTGAACATTCCATTGTCTTTGAATTATTATAATAATAACAATATGAACACTTATAATGCGGTGGTATTCATCACAATATTGTGATGCTCATGGGGCAGTAGAAAATAGTCACATAAACATGAACATGAGAACAAACATGAAATCATGTGATACACTACACTTAATACTTAGCAATATGTTACAGCTTAACAGTACTTATACAACATTGAACAACAGGAAAACAAATACTTAAACAATTTCGGGGGCTACTTTTCAAGCTTGCTTGCATGAAAATAACACTCTTTATTTTGTTTTGCATTGAACTCTATGCAAATTTTTGGGGGCTCTTTTTGGCATTTCGGGGGCTAATTCGCCCCAAGCCCCTGTGTATTTTTTTCACTGTTGAACAAGTATGTCTTGAGTGCAGTTTTAAATTCATTGCCAGATGACAAATCACAAATTAATTGTGGCAGTTTGTTCCAACACTCTTCAGAATCTCAGAACTCTTACCTTCCTTGAAGATATCAAACCAACAATCCAAGATCTGACGATAGTGATTCTTGTGGTGAACGATCCAATGGGACAGGGCCTGTATACTGTCTTGCGCACCTGACAGTTGACCCAACTTCTTGCGCAAGCTCTCGGGCGTAACAGAAGAAGCACTGGTCATGATGCTGGTCTCCTGCTGAATCTGTAAAGGTGAAAGACAAAATATAGATCATTCAATGCATTACCAGACTCCTTTTACTGGACACTCTGTAAGAGGCTGTATATCATCATAAATAAGAGGATATGCTTGGAAAGGTCAACACATTCTAAATATGGTGTCCTGAAACTTTTTAAGTATGACAAAAATGTGGATTTTGTTCACTCGTGTAAACAACATATTTTGGACAACTTAAGGATCTATATTGTGTCTTAACCATATAAAGTAAGTAGGTGAGTTAACACATTGTGCAGTGTTTAAAGATAATTACAGTAGCTCTAAAAAAAATGTGTGTTGAGGAGATATACGTCATTTTCAAAGCTGTTACTCTTCCCTAGCTAGACAATTTTTTGGTAATTGGTCTATCAATTGATATTGTAATTGATTTTTTTGTTGTTAGTGTTCGGTTAAAGTTTATTGGCAAATTAATTAAGCCTGAGTTGGTACGGTCAGTCACACCGAGACTGAGTCCCGACTGTCGCCATTACGTCCCGGTTTCGCATTTTTGGAAACCGATGCTCCGATAAAAATAATGAAATATATAAGAAATTGCAGTATTGCACACCACAATCGATGTTAAACGATGCCTTTAAGTAGTGCATGCTCGAGAACTAACAGCAGTTAACATTTCTGCTCAAAAGCAAGTGAAACGGGAGGTCACTCAGCCAAGTGACCGAAGGGGATTATGTCTGCGCTATGCAACGCAGACTTTGAATTTGAGAGCATTAACTGCTGTTCGTTACCCTAAACTACATAAGGATTGTCTGCATTTTTGCGGACGTTTCTTTTTCTTCAGCGCTTTTCGGTTGCAGTAGGGTTCCCGATCTGCGTGCTGGCAATGCGAAAAACGAATTAAGCGTAATAAAATACCACCAGTTTACCATCTATACTTTCATAGGTTGTCTGTCTTCCCAAGGATTTATCGTTCATAATGCGGAATCCCTTTTCCCCATTGCCCAGCGCACAGATTGGGAACCCTACATGTATGGCGGTGTGACCAAAGTTCGCGCGTGACCAAAGTTCGCTTTCTCAAAAAATCTGTAAGATTTCGAAAATCTGATATCACCAATGAAAAGGTCATAAAATTACCCAGAAACGAAATTTTCTTTAGAATTGGGTGCGAAATTGTGAAAATATTGACAAAAGATCGGCAAATTTTGCAGTTATTTGCGTCCGTTCCGAAAAATTATCAACTTACCGATAAGGGTCTGGAAATCTTCATTTTGAGATCAGAAATCCTCAAAATTGTAAGTAAAGAGTGGTACTAACTGATTGTACGATATCTTGCCTTGCAAATTATGATATTAGATACCTTATTTTTGATGAATCACATTTTTTGATAAATCAACTGTAAACCACCGTGCGTGAAGTTAGGTCTCATTTTTTTTATGACTTTTTTAGATGCAGCGTGCACGCACGATCGGACATCGAATTTTTAGATCGCGATATCTCCGAAATCCTTCGACGGTAAATTTTTCTAGTTGAACCAATCTGTAGTAAAAAACTTTGCTGTCCATTTGGTAATAATTGAAATAAATAAAGTTGTGTAGAATGTGAGAAATCATAGATTGAATATCACATTTTGTAATATGTTCTAAAATGTCCGCGAACTTTGGTCACCCCTTCATACACCCGCATGCCGCAGAGCGCGCCAACATTTTTTTTTTATCCTTATTTTTAGGGACACGCCATTTACAAGACGATCCTCATTTTCGGACCAGCACCCTATTATTAGTAGACATCTAGACCTAGACTAGTACTGATTTTCTATATTTTGTTTCCACTATTTTCGCTTGTTACTTTTGTACTGGGTCTAGATCTACTCTACAGTCTAGACTACAGTAGACCTCTCTAGTCTTACTGACATGGCTCTCACTCTGGTCTCTCATGAATTACGGTAAAAAAGGGAGGAATTACATTGGGATATTGAATGTTGACTTATAATCATCCACCCCTAATTTGGTTCTTGCCAAAAGCTAAGGGTAAGTTACACGAAGTTAACTTCCGAGGAGAAATAACGCGTCTCTCGGACTCTCTGCCTCCCCTGGCTTCTCCGTCGCGTCGGGTCGGTGAGGACAGACAGTCAGACAGTTGGACTCGAACTTAGCGCTTAGCACAGTTGAAAATCGCAAGGAAAAACAAATCACATCTCAACAAATTACACAGTCAAATTACGACACATCAGCAGTACCGATATTTAGATAGCATCGTAAGAAAGTAAATTCATAGGGCAAGATAACAAAATTCTCCCTAAATTTAGCAGCAAACCACATAACAGTAAAAGTAATCAATGTTAAAAACATACCAAAACACGTAAACGGTTGGGTACCAGTAAGTCGCCATGTTTTTTTTAGGGTCAGTGATGGGTCATAAAGCGCTCTCGATCTGGCCTGCTACCGCGCGCTGCTAGCTGTATATACGTAAAGCACGTGTTCCCAGGTACGCGGGTAGTTCGTTTTTTGGCAAAAAAAATCCCTGAAACATTGGGTATGATTATTTTGTTGGAAAATCACTAAAAAAACCCCTCTTAAAACAATAACAATGGGTGTTTTAATGAAGGAAAAACTCTTAGCTTCAATCCTGTATAATAATATGTTGAGAATTATTGAAGATTGTCAAGTATCATCAGTTCCGGGGGGGGGGGGGGGGGGGAGTACTCACATATTAAGACATTACGGGGGTGTGCCGCTCTAATGGGTCACTTTTTTTACACAAAAATCCCTAAACCATAGGGTTCCGTTATTAATGACCTTTTAAAAAGGGGTTTCAATGCTTCAGCGGCACACCCGTCCAAACCAAATCTGAGCTTAATTTACATCATTCTCTCTTCTGTCGTTGTTTAGTTCTCTTTCATTTAAATTCTCTCTTTCCCCCTTCTCTTTGTCCATCTTTTTTGTGTGGTTCTTCTTGTGCAATTTTTTTTTTTTTTTGGGGGGGGGGGGGGGGGCGCTACACGCCTGGCAAGAGGGACCCCATATTATGCACACTGCAAAATTGCGTGTCTCCCCGCCCCTTTCCCGATAAAAAAACACCTTCTTATAATATCATCCCTTTCTTTCTTTTCCCTTCTCATTATTCTCCTTTTTCGCCAGTTTTCTCTCCTCTCTCTTCCCTTTTCTTCCTTTCCCCCTCTTTTTCTCCCCCCCCCCATTTCTCTCCTCCCTCTTTTCTTCTTCTTCCTCTCTTCCCTAGTTTCCTTCCCCCTCATTTTTCTTCTTTTCTCCCTTTTTCTTTTCCCCCTTCCCCCCCTTTTTTACGGGGGGGGGGGGGGGCACGTGCCCCCTGTATCCCCTGAATTCACTGTCGGGTATACCACTCAATATACGCTGTCGGGGCCAACTCCAGCTTATATACTCTAACAAATATAGACCCTTTATAGGGATGAAGTACAGTCCTCTCCCAAGAGTCCCGATAGTTTTTTTAAAACAACATTACCCCCCCCCCCCTGGCCGCCGTATAGGCCCTTATTTACCTTTTTTTGAGAAACCCAGTGACATGTTATGCTTTATACCCCTTTCCCTTACATTAACAGCAACAAAACTAATATCGGACTTTCCTGCCAAATTATTTGACATATAACTTTGTACTATGTGGCTCGAGTTTCTCATCATCTTACTTTATTTGATTTGTGGGGTGTATCATGAATCCTCTTCGCTTCTCTCTCTCTCTCTCTCTCTCTCTCTCTCTCGCTCTCTCTCTTTCTGTGTGTGTGTGTGTCTCTCTCTCTCTCTGACTCGAGTCAATGCCCGCCCCCCCCCCATCTCTCCGATCCGATTCTCTCTCTTTTTCCTTTGACATATTTCACATAAGGTTTTGACAACTTTTTGATAACTTATAAGTTAGCAGGCTACCTGGTGACCATAATTATCACATTTATTATCTTTCCTTTATCTGCAAATCTAGCTGGGGTGGGAGGGGGGTGGGGCGGAGGTTGTATTCACACTATTATACAATTTTTAACTATATAGGCCTAACATGACTTCAAATCAAAGATGTGAATACTGCTAAGGTCCGGTGGGGCGGGCGGGGCATTCATGCAGGGCACATAAAAAAATAATGTGCATGAAATGAAAAAAGATTAGCGTCCAAGAATTTTAGCAGGCAGCTGATTATCCGTTAAAAATCCTCATAGATTGAAATCAGGTGCTTTTTGTTGACAATTATTTGTTTTACTTATTGTCAAATAAAGACAGCTATACCATCCAACTTTACAAATTATTGAACCATGCTGGTATTTTGAGCAATAATATTTGACTTGAAACCAGGTCAAGGTCCTTTTATCAAAAGAGCATGCAATACTGATTTTAAAGTTGAGCAACTGAGTAAAAGATCGAGTGTTAATCGAACCTTTCTGGTGTTATTCAACGCCCAATATTTCCTATTATATTCAAACAATTATTAATAACAAACAAAATTCTATTGCGGAAATGAAGAACTGTGTATTAGATAGAATACATACAAGATGGAAAGGTTATTTAAAAATATACACTGATGGATCTAAACTAGAGGAAAAAAGCACTGGATCTGGTTTTTATATACCAGAATTGGGCATATGAACAAGAAGAATTATCATCAATAAGCTTAATGAGGACAGAATTAGTAGCGATATTAATGGCCTTGGAGTGGCTTGAAGATTGTAGTTTTCCTGACAGATTCATTGTCAGCAATTCAGGCTCTAGAAAGCAGCCCAAAAGTAAGAGGTCACTTTTTTTTTTTATAGTCCCCAAAAATCGCAACGACTCAGCCAGCCGCTGAATAAGCGGGGGGGGGGGGGGGGGGGGGGGGGGGGGGGGGGGGGGGGGGGGATGAGAAAAGAGAACAATTTTTGCTCCGTTGGGGGGGGGGGGGGGAGGGGGTAAGGTCATCTTTTTAGGTCAGCCATTGGCATATTTTTATGCCTCCGCTACAAAGTAGCCGGAGGCATTATGTTTTCTGGTTGTCCGTCCGTCCGTACGTACGTCCGTACGTCCCGTTCTCGTGATCGCGTTATCTCAAGAACCAATTGATGGATTCTCTCTAAACTTGGATCATGTATGTATCTTGCAGAGCCAATGAACTGATTAGATTTTGGGGTCACGAGGTCGAAGGTCAAAGGTCACAGGGCTCATTATGTATTCAAAAATAGCTTGTGATCGCAATATCTCAAGAACCGATCAATGGATTCCTGCCAAACTTGGGTCATATATGTATCTAACAGAGCCAATGAACTGATTAGATTTTGGGGTCACGAGGTCGGAGGTCAAAGGTCACAGGGCTCATTATGTATACAAAAATAGCTTGTGATCGCGTTATCTCAAGAACCGATCGATGGATTCGTGCCAAACTTGGGTCATGTATGTATCTAACAGAGCCAATGGACTGATTAGATTTTGGGGTCACGAGGTCGAAGGTCACAGGGCTCATTATGTCTACAAAAATAGCTCGTGATCGCGTTATCTCAAGAACCGGTCAATGGATTCCTGCCAAACTTGGGTCATGTATGTATCTAACAGAGCCAATGAACTGATTATATTTTGGGGTCATGAGGTCAAAGGTCACAGGGCTCATTATGTATGCACAAATAGCTTGTGATCGCATTATAATGAGAACCAATAGACAGATTACTATCAAACTCAAGACATGTATATATGTATCTTGCAGAGCCAATTAACTGATTAGATTTTAGGGTCATCAGGTCAAAGGTCATGGGGCTCATTATGTATGACTATAAATAGCTTGTGAATGCATTATTATTAAAACCGACAGATGGATTACAATCAAACTTGAATTTTAAAAATTGCTTCCGTTTTGGTTTGTAAAGTTGCTCTATGGCGGAGGCATCATTTTTGACTGCGCGCAGTCAAAATTCCATCTAGTTTTATTTATTATTTTGTTTAAATAAAATAAAAACAATTATAATTTTTTTTTTTGGCCGGGGGGGGGGGGGGGACGCGCCTGTTTTTCAGTATATTTTTGGCGAATTTAGGGTTGATTTTAACATATTTTTTGGGGGCCGGGGGGCACGTGCCCCCTGTGCCCCCCCCCCCCCTCCCCTGGATCCGCCACTGAGTAAAACTAAAAGTGTGCCATGAGATCAAGTTCGAAAAGATGAACATGCACCAATGATCAGAAGGAACGCCGTGGCGCAGATAATCTGTCAAAATTGAAGAGCGCCATACCCCACTAAACGCCAACAACGACAACAACGCAGCTCGCGGTCATCTCTCTCCATCTGTCGGCTGCTTGTTGCTGAAAGGGGGTAAATAGACATTTGTAGGCTAGGATAACCTAGCTGAACTTTTTCAGCTTTACGTCTGGCATCTAGGGCAGTGATTGATGATAAACGGAAATATTTACCAGCACCTATAATTAACATTACCATTGTTTGGATTCAACTTTTGTCTAGTTTCAACGGTCCTTCTCCTTATCCGTCCCCCGTGAGCGCGGGGCTTTTGACATCAACGATCGACACACTGGTTGGTACGCGTACGGCCGGGCTACCATATTACTAAAAGTCCAAAGATAACTTCAGTCAGGTTCTGAACTTCTTAAGATCTGGTAAACTTTCTAACTTTCAGAATTGTATTGATTGTGAAATTGTATTAATTTCTTCATTTTGTTTTATAAATAACTCTGATTATAAACCCTCATTAATCCAACTAAGAATTAGATTCTAGGCCTAGATCTAGACTATATAATTAAATCATTGTAATTTTTTTCATTAGACAAATATACTCGGGCTCATGCAGTCTCAAACATACGTACTCGAGGCTCAAAGCAGTTTCACTTTGTGATAAACAAATGCTGGTTGGCATTAACTTTATCTTGATATTAACATACTGTAAGTAAGCTTTTGACCGAGAGCTTGAGTCTCTGTTTTTGACAGTTCCGCTGAGCTAGTATTATTACATCTGGCTCCTCTGACCGCTCCTATGGAAATGTTGACAAATGTCAGTTTTATTAAAGAATGACCCATACCTTCTTTTAGTTTACCAGACGGTTATTTCTGTCTAAGTAAGCTTATATACTCATGCTTTTCTGTGTCTTTGTAACAAAATATTTCAGTTCTATTTTTGTTGTTGAGGTTTCCTTGATTCTTTCAGGCTTATAATTACCACATTTCCTATCAAAAGCCTCCAACAATACCATATTAAATCTTATCAGAGTTCTCATTATGGGTCAATGCTAAACTTCTTTAAAATTGACTTGGATATAATGGGGAAGTCCACCCTGATACAAAGTTGGTTTAAATAGGAGCAGAAAAACGAGGACTTTGAGGTTAGTGAAAGTTTGAGCAAATTCTGATAAAAAAAAGTAACTTATTAATTTCTGAAGTTGCAATCAACCAAACACAAATTGATAACCCTGACATATCTTGCAAGCTCCTCTCCTATTTTTTTCATGTACATATGATTTCATAAAATTTCCATTTTCTGTGTTATTGATGGTGGAATTGATTTTTTTCCATACAGGTATTGTATAGAAACGTAGTTTGCCATAATTTTATTTAGGGTTGATGTATGATTGAAAAAATTTATTGATGTGAAATAGAAATTTATGATTTTTGTTTAGTACAGAGCAAATGGGAAGGGAGCTCGAAAGATTTGTCACAGAGTTGCAAATTTGTATTTGACTGATCACAACTTCAAAAATTCATAACTTTCTTATATTTTTAATCTGAATTTGCTCAAACTTTCACCAAATAGCTGTTCCTCTCAGGGAGACTTAATAATGTGCATTGATTTTATTGCCTAATTGAAACATTTAGAACCGTCTTTTTAATCTTACTTAATTTCTCTTCAACAGCTTCAAGGATCTCAAACACAAAATGTCATCTAGAAAGTTACCAATATTCAACAATTTGAAGGCATGGTTTTCCTCCAGTGTTCCTCGCACGTTGAAAGATTTGTGGAGTGAGTAATGAAGTTATAAACATGAGCTACAAAAAAATTGTCTGCTGAGAGCGGGAAGGGTTTCAATACACGAAGTACAGTTTAATACTCTTGATGCAAAAGTGCTTGAGGCTACTCCCTTCTGGTTCTCAGTACAGTAGATGAAATATGAATGAAACAAAGTGGGTTCAATTAAACATTTACAAAGATAAGTTCATTTGCCATTTCATTTCACTTTGTTGGTTATTCATAGGTAATAATCATTTAAATGAACATTATAGTGAGCAAGAAATGAATCTGTAGGTGACAGTTATGGTATAGATTAACAAAAACAATAGACCCACTTCATGACATCAAATTGATCTTTTTAAAAACTTAATATAATTTTGGTATGATTGTCAATTAATTAGTATGTTTCATTATAAACCTTCTTTGGCAGTATATTACCAGTATTTTAATTTTTGTTTCCACCCCCAGAGAAACAAGGAGGGGAGGATGTTTCGTGTATGAAGGATGCCAATTTCATCTTCTCAAACGATGCTGCTTGTCCCGATACTGTCGAGTAAGGACACAAATAAAAACTATTTAGATCTTTTAGTTGATTTATTAACCTCAACTAACCTCAATCCAAAGTTACATGATATTAAAGTATCCCAAGTTTCCCACCCCACTATCTTCTCCGGGAAGTGTTTTTTTGTTATTATGTAAAAAAAAAAAAAATAGTTTATGTTATAAATAGAAAATGGAAAATCTGGAGAAGAAACAAAATAATTGCTAGCGAACTACTCAAAAAAATTCCTACATTTATTATCAATTATATATCTAGTCTTTGAAATCAATAACGAAAATGTTGTTTTGATTGACATTTATTTCAACTTCTAAATTCAACAGGGGCTAGTGTAAACAACCCTAAAATCTGTACCCCTAAAAAAAAAGTGGAGTCCGGATAAAGACGTTTCTATTGCTACGAGTTTTGTACCGGCACTCTATTTGCTGACATTATGAGTAATGAACATTCTTGAATCTTTATGCATAGGATCTATGAGAGTGATGAGTTCCTGCGAGGCTTCCTAACGGTCTTCCATTCAAGCTACATTGATGCTTGTATGAAGGAGAAGACTGCTCATGAAGTAGCAGCAGCACAATATATTCTACTCCCTCCAGACATGGCAGATGGCGAGTAGCAATTTCATATTCTGTTTTAAACTTAAAGGTATAGACCAGTTTTGGAAACGCCCCCCCTCTCAATAGATGAAATAGACGCTCTTATTATCAATCATGTGAAAGAATATGTTTTGACTAATACGTGGTGATACAAATTTTGCCGGGAAACCGCCTACTAATTGATATATTTGGTAGATTATCATATCGATCCGGCCTGGATAATATCGCGAATGCACATCAACATTGAACATTTGGCCATATATTTCTGCTTCAATTGCAAATTGTATTGCCATCTAAACCTCTGAAGGCAATATTTAATGGATATTTTGCACCCAAAACCCTTGAATCGCAATTTTACCACTACCGGAATTACCTTTAACATCCCTTGATAACATTGATTTTTGTGCACTCAGAACATATCGCAAGTGTAACATTCATGATTGCAAGGTCCTGCACAAAATACCACCAAGATTCAACTCCTTCAGTTTAGAAGATTTAATTCAATTTATGCCTCATTTGTAGAGAAAAAGTGTTTGTATAATCACAGTGAAATTAAAATTCTTGCTATCAGCAAATTTTGATCCTCACAAACTTGCACATATGTGCACACGAAGTGTTGAATGATGTGCAAGTTGAATATGAGTTTAATATCAACAAAGCGCCCATGTAGAGACAAGTCCAAGATGTAATAAAACGCATGTTTCATATGGAAAGCACAGGTACTAGTCAGACAATGATGAAAAAAAAAATCCCCCTTTTTTTCTCCAGCACCTTAAAGATGCATGTATCTTTAAAAAACAATTTTGAAGATGTGAAAATGGACATAATGCACAAATCAACATCAGGGGAAGGGTTTCTTTTTGTGAAATGTTGTTTGTAGAAGCATTCTTGTTACTTTAAATGCCTATAGTGATAATAAATCACTTTGTGAATAGATGTGTGTCATTGTTTTGCTAATCTGTTTTGCTAATGTGTTCTGCAGATATCCAAAAACTGGCTTATGTTCGTAGAACTTCGAATCCCGAGAAGGCAGAGACTATCCCTACCAAGAAACAAGATCAGAGTAGAACCAATAAATCAACTACAACAAATGAAAACACCAACACAAACCACCATCAAGAGAGGTTTGTAATTGTAATTTTTATTTGAATTTGTAACTTGAAGTAAGTTTCCTTTGAATCCACAGACTATTCAGTGAGAAGTATTGTGGACAGCAGCACCAGTATTACAAAGAAACAAACACAGAATTAAAATATTTGTCACATATTTGTAGATTATTATGTGTTATTTTGTTTTGACTACACAGTATGTTCATAGAGGACAAATTGATGAATTTCTTTTTATTTCACCATACTAATTGATTTGCTTGAAATTTGTCATTGAACAGAGTTATTTTTCTGCATTTTGAGATAAATTTACATTTATTTTCTTCTGCATTTTCTTGTATATATTACTTCCACATGAAAGTTTCTATCGCAACCTGATTTGTTTTTATATCAACCATGTATGCACTTTGCAATGATTATCACTAAATCAGCAAGTTTTCTTTGTTTCTGTTGACATTTTCTGCTTCCAGTAACCCAAAATTAATCAAGGTTGATTTCCGCAATGAATTCTTATCTTCAGCAATGTCACGGTGAAGTATTCAGTTCTCTCTTTCTTAAATCTCTTTTATTCAGGTTATCATCTGAGCCTTGTCATTCTAATCAAAGCAGAGAACCACCAAGCTTCGCTCATGCTGCAGGTTAGTGGGAAAGTCATACTTTAAAAATGTTAATGCTCTTCTGGCTCCAAACAGATGAAAATGTAGAGTTGGGACAGGTGCAACTAAAGATGGACCGTTTCTCCTGTATTTATGGTGAATAGAATCAAACTCACAGTGATTGAATTTGGAGTTTAAAAGCAGTTTCCGCTTCCCCAAAATATATGTTTTCCTTATACACATTGTCACTGGTCAAAATAATATTTTATTCACTTGACATTTTTGAAAACACAGTTGTGTACTATTGAATGTGAATTTAATTTTCATCTTACAGATATTGTAAAGACACAGGGTCACTGGTCCAAATAATATTGATTTACTTGGTTGTTAGTGAACTTAGGTATGCTCTAAACTATGTTTTTATCACCCAAATTGTCACTGGTCCAAATAATATTTCATTTACTTGACTTTCTTTTAAAACACAGGTACCAGTATAAGTATGCACTTTTGAATGTGAATGTTTAATTTTTTATCTTTAAAGATATTGTAAACACAAAGTGCCACTGATCCAAATAGATTTTTTTTTAATAGGTTGTTAGTGAACTTAGATATGCTCTAAACTATGTTTTTATCACCCAAATTGTCACTGGTCCAAATGATATTTCATTTACTTGAAATTATTTAAAAACAGGTATGCACTATTGAGCGTCTATTTAATTCTCATCTTACAGATATTGTAAACACACAGGTTCACTGGTCCAAATAATATTTATTTTACTTGTTTGTTAGTGAACTTAGATATGCTCTCAACATTGAAAGTGGATGTTTGATTTTAATCCTACAGATATTGCCTTCAGAATCGATGATCTTGCAAGCATCCCGTACGCCAAGTCCTTGCCAAGGTTTGAAGGTATCGTCACAGACTTCATCCCTGGAGTCAATGGTTGTTCATTGTCTCTAAAATCATCGTGATATGACCAAATGAAACAGATTCAGAGCAGTCTTATTCTAATTTGAGGACTTAAAAAGTATACCGGTACCGTTAACCAGAAAATATTTTGCCTGTGCTATCCCATATCAAACATTTTAGCTTAAAATATTATATAGTAAAACCCTTCTACAAAGACCACCCAAGGGAGACAAGAAAAGCTTTTTTTATTAGCAGGTGGTCTTTATGTATATGTTTCGATGAGAAACCATTTTCAAGGGAAACAAAAAATGTGGTCTTTGTAGACAGGTGGTCTTTCTATACAGGTGGTCGTTAAAGCAGGTTTGACTGTTTCTATAAAGAGATATTATTGACATATACTCTCATAATACATAAACACAACTCCAGAGAAGAATGTCCGACTTGGGATCAATGCACAGGGTTTGTAGTATTCTTTACTATCTCCATACTCTTTACATGTTAACCCATAGAATGCCAGATAAAGTCTTTTGAGCTTAATTTCATGCATTCTAGTTGTACAGGATTTTTGTATTTATATGATTGGTACAATTTATTTTTTCTCCCTGGGGAAAAAGAAAGAATGTTCTCCTCAACATGATTATTTAAATAGACTATAAACCCCCAAAACATTTGACTTTGTACAGAGTTTATATTCCAAGAAAGACGACAGTTAACCTCCCCTATTACTAAATGCCTTACATGCTCTTGTCTTTATACTTGTTTTACTTGCCTCAGTATTGCCCAGTACACTACTCAATGTACCGGTATATAGTTTTTTTTAAACATGTTAGATGTGCCTCTTCCATAATGACTGATAATAGATCTACATGTATATATTTGGCATATTGTTATTGTTATAAATAAAGATAAATTTGTATTACCACTTCTGAAACAAAATATTGAATTTAGTCGTGCCTTGTTTTAATTACTGATATGGTTGTGTGTTCCTAGTAACCGATTCTTCTGTAACTAAAAAAAAGGAGTTGATATTTTACTTCTTCCAAAAATCATGCTTTCTGTTAGTTCCAGTGGTTTGTTTTTTCCACTGAAATGTTGTCGATAGCAGCTGAGATTATGTAACAGTCTTGGTTTAAAGGTACTTGTGACTGACTGTACATGTGTTAAGAATGTAGACAATTGTTCTTTTTTCTTTAAGAAGTGTTCTGTAATAACATGTTGACATATTGGGATCGTTCAGAGAGGGAATTTGTTCCAATTTTATGAGAATTTCACCTTGATTGCATGTTGTAAATATTTTATCAAGTTTTCTATAGTGATATAACTGTTCAGTGATAAACATATACCATGCATTTTTTAAATTTTTTGCAGCTTCTCAAAGAATATTGAATTGAATGATTTTTATAACATTGTTGTAACTGATTCATGTTCATGAGAATAAAATAATCTTCATGAGTCTTTTTACTTCATGTTTGTTTATCCAAATTTAGATGTACCGGTATTCATTGTGTTAAACAGAATTACTTCTACCTTTAAATACTTTGTAGCATGTTTGCAGTGTTCTCCAAAAATCACTATAAAAATTCCCTCATCCTTCAAACAGCTTATTATCACCACCAACTTCATTATAATCACCATCAACACCCTCATCATCAGCATCACTACCATCACCATTACTACCACCATCATCATTGTCACATCAGCATCATCACCGTTACTGTAATTGCTATCGTGATCATCACTATTATTACCATTATCCTGATCATCACCACTACCGTTACTATTTTGCGAATCATCCTCTATATTACCTCCATTCAAATTCAAATTTCAAATTATGACATGCATTAATTATGTGCCTGTGAAGGTTAGAGATTGAGGTGTGGCAGACCAATGGGGACCTATATATTGTCCTTACTGTAGAGCTTGATGACTTGCAAAAGATTAGTAAACATTTCACTACAGCATTACAGAAATGCATAGCATTCTGAAGTTCCCAAATTCTGCTAGTTTGATCCGAGTGACCATCTTGGATTAAAACTTTGCAAGGTTGGTCCTTTACATTAGTATTTTCAAAAGGGAAGGGAACTATGTGATGAATGCGCTAAATCATTTAAGTTTTCTGTTTCCTTAGGGTAATGCTGAAAAACAACTAGATATCACAAAGTTATTATTCTCTTGCATTCATATACTTTATTTCAAGAAAAACAAATCTTGAAAATGTAAAGTAATATATTTGAGCTTTTGACAATACTATGTTAAGTCTTGCACATGATTTGATTTAGTTCATACATTGTCATTATCATAATTCATGTTGGAAGTCTGTTGTAAAATACAAACTGCAAAACTGTTAAAGTCTTTACCATTTTTTTTTTTTTTTTTTTTTTTTTTTACGGTAGAGGAAATTGATGAAACCAGTTGTGAAAATTTTCATTTTTAAAACAAAATTAATGTATCTTCTGATATGAACATTATTATAATTTTTCTCATCACTAATGTACTTGGAAAAGTTTCATAAAAACTGCAAGTTTTATGCATACAATGCACTTTGACAAGACTTTACTTAAAACTTGCAGTAATTGAAAATACCATGTTTAGAAAAAGCACTTGAAATACTTGCAGAGTCATTGCACAGTAGTATATGATCAGACATTACAATACTATTGACTTTGCAATCTTACTACATCTTTCATCAGTTATCATGATTATAATGGATAAAGAGTACACTAATTCTTACTACTACTACATATATATTTATGCCAACCTTTACATTCAGGGAGGTTTCTATCAATTGCATAAAGCATAATAGAAATAATCTTTCAAATAATCAGGGAGGCATTAAAATTTGTGTGGAGTAACATATAACTACTACTACTACTAGTATTCAGGGTTCATATAGCAGCTCCACTGCATGTTAAAGGTACTATGTCCCTTTTGCAGCCAACCTCAAATTCTGAAGAACTTTGCAGGAATTATGAATATGTCATGTATGTCCTATCTGTGAAATTTAAACGTTAGCAGTGTCCTCATATTCAAATTATGCAAGGAAACCTGTTTACTTGCTAGACTTCACTGTCGGACACTATTGAGTGACTGACTGGCTTTTTTTCTTCTTTGGTAATAACATACATGAAAAGAGTTGTAAAGAGTACATGAGCATTTGTCTACATCAATAACCCACTTCTTGTGATAGCCAAGATTGAATCTTTGCGCAGCATAAAACGTATGACCAATAGGTACAATTGTCTGAAAATCAAGACTATTACTTTTGGGCTCTATAGCCCTAAAGTCGATTTGACAACTAATAGTCGTTATTTTCCCACTTGAAGACATTTTCAAGCCCCTCCTTTTTTTTAGGAAAGTTCTAAATTAGTATTATCTTTCAGATGCAGTTGGAATTTAATTTTTTAATTTTTTGGGCCTGCAAATGGGACATATAGTACCTTTAAACCACAAGGCTAATTTGAGAAAGCATTTTTGACTAGCAGTACCCTTCAAACAATGCCCAAGCCTTGCAAAAATACTGAAGTAACACAATAGTGACACCCTGCTACTACATCAGAATACATTTCATAGAATTAAAGGTTAGCTTTGTTTGGCAAATAAACAAAAAAACAGAAATTCCCTCAATAACACTATCTAATCAATTAGTCACAGCTCTGTCTAGTCTCTTTAATGATCCATGGTATATCATCTCGACTCTAACAGATGTAGCTTCCATTTCTGATCTTCTGACAGCTTGCGTGGTACTAAGCAAGCTAGTTCATCCCTACTGAATGATCTCTGTGGCCCGCCTAGCTGAGTCACGGTCCTGTCTAAGACTCTTTAATGATCAATGGTATATCATCTGGACTCTAACAGATGTAGCTTCCATTTCTGATCTTCTGACAGCTTGGGTGGTACTAAACAAGCTAGTTCATCCCTACTGAATGAGCTCTGTGGCCCGCCTAGCTGAGTCACGGTCCTGTCTAGTCTCTTTAATGATCAATGGTATATCATCTGGACTCTAGCAGATGTAGCTTCCATTTTTGATCTTCTGATAGCTTGGGTGGTACTAAACAAGCTAGTTCATCCCTACTGAATGACCTCTGTGGCCCGCCTAGCTGAGTTATACTGGCAACAATGCTGTTTGTTGTAGCTTGGGGTCCATATACCTGTAAATTGGAGAAGGAGCAATGATCAAGCATTAATTTCATTGTGTTGAGACGCATGATTGTTTATTTAATAACTACCGTTATTTTATTGAATTGAATAGATCATATTTGGAGATCAACTTCTTCTATTCAGTTTACTTATTCGACAACATTATAAATGTACATTTACTTCAGATTTGTACTGGAGAGCTATTCAAATTGATGTCTAAATGAATGAGAAATAAGGCTTCAAATAAAGACAAAGTAAATCTGGTTATCTTTCCACACACACAAAAAAAAAAAAAAAAAAAAAAAAAAAAAAAAAAAAAAAAAAAAAAATCCTTTTTAAGAAGTATTCATTATTAAAAAGCTGAAGCTATGATGTGTTGTCTAGACTGTCATACCTGTGAGGCTGTCTGATCATTACTGGACTGAGTTGGCCAGATATCATTCACAGAGGTCTGGAGGAGCTTCAGCAGTGACTGCAGGTCATTCTGTAGAGCTTCTGCCTCGACCTCGAGGTCAAACTTGATCAGCATTCGCAGTAGGACACCAACTTCATCTGTAGGGGGAAAGGAACAAGGATGAAATTGTCTTGTTCACGTATTTACTACTAAAGCTGTGTGTTATAAGATACAGAAATGTGAAGCATATCACACTTCACATCATTAAAAAATACTGAGGTTTTGCTGCATCATATCTGAATGAGCCTTAAATGTGTAACAAGGGTCAGTGCATAATTATATACCCATTAAATACTTTGCCAAAGATATCGCTGGCTGGGGTCTGGGAAAGATGTGTTATACAAAAATCAAATCGTATTTAACTGATTAAAATGCAGATAATGAACCCCTATCCACCCTTATCCATAGGGATGATAGTGAGAATTAACAAACAAAAAAGGGTTCCCGCCCCCCTCCCCCCTGAGTAAAGCACACAAAAAACAAATTGGGGAGGGAGGGGAATGGCATCTAAAAAAATCCCCTCCCTTTTGAGTAAGAAAATTTGGGGAAAATTTGGAAAAAAATTGAATCAGGAAACCGATTTAAATTGGGTAATTATCATGCCTGGATCCATCACATGTACACCTTGAGTGACTTACTTTGTCAGAAAGCCGCTATAAAAAATCTATATTATTACTATGGATAGTTTCGGCGCTCTATAAATGTATTATAATTATTATTATTATTAGTATGTTATTATATCATTACACTAGATAAGATGGTGCAAATGATCCCCATCATCCTACCTCTCAAACTATCCACATTCTTCATGACTAAGAGCAGAGCCTCCATAAGTCCAATGTCTTCATTACGACTGCCTTCTTTCAGACTGTTCTTCTTTCGCTCGCTCTTTCTCTTGTTCTTACCAGCTCGACTACACAGGGAAAAGAGAATATGAATGAATACCACTCTTCTGATTGATCATATTATATTGGTTCTGGTAATCATAGTTAACAAATTAGCTGAAATTCCATGTTTACAGGCATAGTCTATTTGTTGAGTGGATTTAGATTTAATGTAAATTCAACATAAATAACAATGGGCATTCTAAAAGTAAAGAAAAGTAAAGTAAAGTTTGCGAACCAGATGTGATTGAATGATACAGAGTATGTACATGAACCTGTCATATTTCACTTTATTTACATCAAATAATCCAAAACATGAAAATGAAATATTTCATGTCAGAGGTTTCACAAACTGATGTACTGATGCATGCAAAATAAAATCACTCATCAGATAGAATTGAATATCAGAAGAGTGAAATTTTCAGACAATGTATTTAGTGGTTTTCTTTGTTTTATCTGTGAAATATCTGAGGAGATGAGTGAGCATCTTGTTTCTCTTATTTTGTAATTGAACAAAGAAAGAGCTTGTTTGAACTTCATATATCAAACAGATAAATAAATAAATGAATGAAATAACAGAGGCAAGATATTATTTTGCGCTCTCATTTCAGTAGGCAGCAAAGCCTCACCCTTGCTGCCTTGGCTTCCCCTCAGAATAGGCCGTATACGCACTCAGCGACGACCTGGTGCTCCCAGAACTCCCTGTACTTCCTGTCTCGCTCCTAGTCACGCTTCCCATCACACTACTGGCATCGGAGTAAAGGTCAGCGTCAAGGTCATTGAGGTCACCCTCTCCGTCCATTATCTCCTGCAGCTGACGAGCCTTGGTTTCCCTGACGACGGAGAGGCGGGATTTGTGACGCTCGAATGTGGTGCGGAAGTTGGCTAAGCTGTCAGTCTTGTTTTCATAATCTATAATGGCAAAGGGTATATTTGTAAATGAAAGAGATCTATTACAGACTTGAAATGTATGCCAGGAGTGTCATGGCATCTAAGGCATTACTACACCAATATGAAGGGGGGGGGGGGGAGGGTCTTTGCAAATTGCTCAATCTTTTTTAAAAATTAGTCATGAATTTCAAATATGCTTACAAGTCTTCGGATTTCTTAATAGGGAGGGGAGGGGGTGTGGAGATATATATCACCCTTCTAGTGAAAAGGCTTGGATTTCTAAATTTTAGTCTCGTGACTCGACACAATAGAGAGTCTCTGGCATACTGGAGTTATACACTAATATCATATAGGTGACTGAAAAACTGCATATTATTGTTTCTGTGTAACTGACTACAAAAATGATTCCTTCAAGTTGATTGACACTGTCATGCTTACTCTCAATAAGGGCAGGTTTCAATGCTGTTTCAATGAAGTCAGTCCTCTTGTGCTTGTACATCTGTAAAACGGTATATACACAAAATATATTAATTTCCTTCTTGTAAGATATAATATAAGAAGAGTTTTTCCTGTATTAGCCATAATTAATGAAGCTCGTTACATGCTTTTATAATATCAGAACACAAGTAGCAAAATGAAATTTCAATGAGATACTCTTAGAAACAAAACATGACTTCACCAAGGTTTAAATCTAAATACAAAGTTCATGATTTGTCTAAAAACAATAGTATGTTGATGAACAACCAATGATGGCACACATCTACAAAGGACTGTTCTCCTGAACACACCAAAGTTGGCTAGAAGACTGTTTCATAAAACTTGCTATCACTAACAAGTTACAGAAACTGTTATGAGCTACTGAAATGGTTAATAGTAATAATATGTGTTTATATAGCGCTCAATACATCGATCTGACGATGTGCCTAAGCGCTTTACAGATATATGTGATCGGCTGTGAAGTGTTATAGAAATATTGTACTTGATATTGATACAATAATTTGTATTAAACAGGGCCCAGGTACACATTTAGAATCCCCCATAAAAATAACAATCCTGTGGGTACTTGGAGATGTGTATTATGGTTGAGGATTGATGTAATTAAAGTACTCACCAATCTAAGAGCCTCTTCCCACTGTGCACCATCAACCAGAGTTGTAATTGCTTCTTCTAAATCATTAGCATATTCCATCAGGACCATAGCTGCTTCAGAGTGCCTTGTGTTACTGGACAGCTGACCTGTAAAATATGGTGTAAAATACAGAGAGTATTTAAGAACTGTCAATTAAAGGTACTTCTCCGCATGAAGAAAATTTGTTGCACAGGCATGTTTACCAAGAAAGATGTAAGAATTTAATAATACCACATTTGATACAATATCAATTAAAACTTTTATCAAGTGCTTCAAGTAACAATTAATAGATAAATAAAGAATCCTCAATTTCAAATTTCAATAGCTGCACTCACTAGTATCTATAAGGAAAATATATGTGCATTGTTATCAAATGTCTCCTTTGTAAAGCCCTAAAATATGCAATTTACGTTAAATCTGTAATCTACAGCATATGGCTAATATCATCAAGAAACTAGATGGAATTTCGACTGCGCGCAGTCGAAAATGATGCCTCCGCCATAGAGCAATTTAAACAAGTTTGGAGTTTAAATCTCCAGTGGTTCTTGAGATATCATGATAACAATCTCAATGTATGGCATTTCATAAGTTGACCTCTGTGACCCTTGACCTTTGACCTACGTGCTCCAAAATCTAATCAGATTGTCTTCCTATGGTGATACACACTATCATTAAGTTTGAAGTTTAAATCTCCAGTGGTTCTTGAGATATTATGATATGGTGATACATACTATCATTAAGTTTGAAGTGAAAATTCTCCAGTGGTTCTTGAGATATCGCGATAACAATCTCAATGTATGGAATTTCATAAGTTGACCTCTGTGACCCTTGACCTTTGACCTACGTGCTCCAAAATCTAATCAGATTGTCTTCCTATGGTGATACACACTATCATTAAGTTTGAAGTTTAAATCTCCAGTGGTTCTTGAGATATTATGATAACAATCTCAATGTATGGAATTTCATAAGTTGACCTCTGTGACCCTTGACCTTTGACCTACGTGCTCCAAAATGTAATCAGATTGTTTTCCTATAGTGATACACACTATCACTAAGTTTGAAGTTTAAATCTCCAGTGGTTCTTGAGATATCATGATAACAATCTCAATGTATGGAATTTCATAAGTTGACCTCTGTGACCCTTGACCTTTGACATACGTGCTCCAAAATCTAATCAGATCGTCTTCCTATGGTGATACATACTATCCTTAAGTTTGAAGTTTAAATCTCAAATGGTTCTTGAGATATCGCGCTAACAAACTCAATACAAGGAATTTCATAAGTTGACCTCTGTGACCTGTGACCTTTGACCTACGTACTCCAAAATCTAATCAGATCGTCTTCCTATGGTGATAAATACTATTCCCGAGTCTTAAGTTTAAATCTTAAATGGTTCTTGAGATATTGTGATAACGGTCAAACGGGACGGACGTACGGACGTACGGACGGACAACCCGAAAACATGATGCCTCCGGCACCACCTTCGGTGGTGGAGGCATAAAAAGACAAGAGGTACAACATATCAAAGTCTTTAATAAAGGTATTACAAAGTTTTGGTATGGGGTCATGAATTTGGTTCAAATGAACATATTAGAAGCCTATGCGATTTTACAATATTCAATGATCGTTGTCGCGGTTGAAATTGAGTCTAAAGTTATGAAATTGTAAATAATAAACTCTTCATGTTGTATAACGCCTACTCAAGACTGATATTACTTTAGCTCTAAAACAATGTTTTTTTAATGCAATCGACTGATTTGCTTTTCCCATTTGGAAAATTTGAAATATTTGAAATTTATTTTCTAGTGCTTATAATACATCCACAGGGGCATCCAAATATATCAACATTTTAAAGAATAACTGTAAATCTAATTTTCAAAATTTCCAGAAACTTTGCATTACCTTTAAATAACAAACTAAACAAGTGAAGTATAAATAAGAGGAGAGACAAGTAACAAGTACAATGACAGATATTCATTCAAGACTTTATGATCTGAAATGTGTATCATTGGGAAAGCAAGACCTCTCTCTTGACTATGTTACCTCCTAGCCTCCTAGCCAGAGCCATCTCATCCTGTGTGCTGTAGCTGAGACGAGCTGTAAGAGAGAAGACCTCTCGCCAGTTGCTGCATTTCTGGTACATCTCTAGCGCCCTCTGGAGGTTGTCACACATCTCAAACATGAGGGCAGCCTCCAAGTAGCGGTTCTTCTCCTGTAGGTACTCCCCATAGCTCTGTGCTACAGCCTGAATCAATACAGAAACCCAAACAAATTAATATTGATATTGATATGGTCAGAATCGCATAATTCTATAACATAGATCAAAAGCTACAGTGATTATTATCTTCTGGTAGCGGCGAATCTTTTCTGACTTCCAGTAGTTACAAGTCACAACAGGATTAATTGTGGATTATCAATCCAAAATATTCTGACTTCCTATAGTTACGAGTCACGGCAGAAATAATTTTGGAGTCAATAAATTGCCAGCATCAAAACCTCTCAATTCCATTACAGTGCCTGTTAAAGACTGATAGCTGTCTTTTCTTTAAGGAACATATCAAATGAACTTACATGTCAATATTTTGTTTAATTGGCTGATTAAAGAGCTTCATGCCATATCACAAGACACATCTTTGTTACAATCTCCACACACTTGCTCCATTGTCTTGTCCATTCACTGCTCTTTGTTTGGTAATCCTCACTTCCTGCAGACTGCTCCATTATCCACAGTGTGGCATAGAAAGGTTATCAACAATTGTGTTCACCTCTGACTCCCCACTAATCTCTCTAGTGTTTGTTCATAAGACAGTTAAATACTAATTCTTTAGTAAGTTGTTTAGTAAGGCAATTTTCAATCATTAGCTATGCTTCTATCTCAATAAAGTTAAAGCATGACGAAGCAAAGAAGAAATCTCACTTGTCTACAAAGACCACTCTCTTTCTTTCTTTCTATAAAGTTCCTCATAAAAACCTGTATAAAAGGGCATGTGTTTCAAAACCAGTAACCTGTGAGGACCTCTTTTCTGAGGATTCGACTTTTGTTTTAACCTATTGCGTTTACGAACCAGGGCCCGTATTCAATTCAATACTTAGGTACAAAATTTAAACTTTTTACTTAGTATTTGGCTTAGATAAGATACTTAGCCAATTTTGGTATTCAATTCACACTTTTGGCTAAGTATTTTACCCTGAATCTAAGCGAACTCCATACCAGACTTGAGCCAATTATTTAGAGGTCTTTGTTTGGCAGCTGCATATGGTTTTCTTACGCGGTATTATAACCTGCGCACAATTATATCGGCACGCATTTATTGCAATGAATCAATTGCGCATTACTTTTGATTGACCGTGTGACGTCACAATGCTTATCAGTAAGTATTTTACTTAGATTTTGTCTTACGTAAGTATAAGTCTAAAATGCTATTTTAATACGAGATAAGTAAATTACTTAACTTAGCCATCTACTTAGTAAATTTCTTACTTATGTTAAGTAATGAATTGAATACCAACCCTGGTTGCCCCTGTAGAATTTTCTATGGGAATGAGAGAATTCAGTAGTGAATGGTTTAACATACACTTCTACTTAATGGAATGTCAGTATCTCTAAAACAATGAGAATGTGGTACATACCTTGTACTGGTGATCCCCTCTCTTGAAGAGCTTCAGTGCCTCTGGGTAGAGTCTCTGTTCTATGGCCAGATCCAAGCACTCTGAGAAGTGATCAGGACACCGGCTCACATGTCCCAGGGCCTTGACGTAACGTTTGAGGTGCTTGTCTATGGAGTAGCGCTGGTAGTCTGGTTCCATGTTACGCAGCTGGTTTAAAAAGGGCAGGTACTCTTTGGGGTCCTGTAAAAAGATGAATTAAATCTTGATCAGAATTTGAACCGTTAATGAAAAACTGGTCAGTAAAGTAACTGTTGAGTGTAAACCAGGTGAAAGAAATCTATTCATTGTAGTACCCAAGATAAGCAGAGATTAACTGTTTGGGGTATGAAAAAGTGTAATTATCTCACATCACCATTTGAGAAAAGCATAAATTTGAAGCAAGAATATATTCTTCCTAATATTACAGCAAAGAAAAGGTTAGGTAGATGCCAAATACTGAATCTCTGGTTACACTTTAGCCGTGATACACGCTTAAAACCCCTGATGCAGAATAATTTGTTAGGGTAGTGCATTAGAAATGTCTCTTGAGCTGGGGCATATGGAAAACATGCGTTTCAACGTCAACTAAAGTATTAAACAATCAACACATATCACAAAGTTAAAACCTTCAAGTATGAAGGAAACCTAATTTTACCTTTTGCGATTTATCAGCAACCATGAGTACAAGGTCAAAGTCATAGGTTCCCAGAGCAACATTGAAGAGTTCATTGACATCTACCAGGTATAAGAGATAGCGAAGAGCCTCATCTGCTGACGGACAATCTGAATCCTCATTTGACCCTTGACCTTGCCTAAGTCTGATCTTCTCTAAGGCCTTCTCTAGCTCGGGTTTGGTTTTCTTGGCATGGCAGGCAAGGACTGACAAGAAGAATCTTCAAAATAATACGGAGAGAGGATCTAATCAATTGAATGGACATGGATATCTACAACATATAATATTGAGGTACATGTACCGCATTACTGTTCATATTGATAACAAACCTGTCATTGTGTCTTCTGTACATCCTTGGGAGGAAATAAATAAAGCTATTGTCCCTTGGGTGATAAGAAAAATTCAAATTCAAATGCGGACTTCCATCCACAAATTTTTGTGTGCTGTCATACAATTGAAACTCTTTCTGGCTGTTTGTGTGAAATAAGAAATGATTTGCATAGATACAGTAGGTTTCTTGATACAGGTTTCATTTAATACAAGTTTTCCGGATTTTTTTTTGTTCTTTCAGTTGTTACTCATTTTCAACATGGGAACCAACACAGATATCATACAATATTATGAATGGGAGGACATCCATGTGATTGCTAAAGAAGTATTGCTATAATATTGAGCATTTAAGGAGCACATGGCAAACTTTCAAGCGATAAAAAAGGGAAAAGCAATTTTCAAGCATCAAAGTAGTTCCTCCGGTGTTTGAAGCTGCATGGTTGGGGTAATATTCGCAGAGCGAATGAACAAGAAAGTACTTCAACAATATATTATCTTGCCTACCTGTTTGGATTGAGCCTGTAGAGACTCTCCCTGACAGCATCACACACTACATCCACCTTACTGGTCTGCCCCGGCCCTAGAGTGAAGGGTGGGGCAGGGGTGCGGTAGGCTGCAGCATACATGGTGGTAGTAATACTGTCCTCTTTGAGATCCATCAGAATGAGATTGAGGCTGGTGGGGTCGTCCAGCTGGGTCACCATGGTGTCTATGTTGTTCAGAAGTAGCTATCAAATTCACATAGAAAACAGTGAAGTGATTGTTTAGGATACTCAGGATAACAGGGTGATCAGCATATGAAATATTATATTTTGCTCATCATTCTATAATTTAAACTACATGTAGAGCTTCAAAACATAGACGCGAAGGCTCAGTGGGAGAGCAGTGGTCTCGTAATCGGAAGGTCCCGCCCTTCCGGATTCAAAACCAAGACGGTTTTTCAGAGTGCGCTTGTGCCCTTTGGTAAGGCATTAATCCTCATTACCAAGTCCCTCAGAGAGGATTAACAGCCGTTGTTTCCCTGATTGCTTACTTACAAGCATACACATGCTTTCTTAGCAGTCAGGTAAAACAAACAATAAAAAACATACAAATATCACTTATCCTAACGTACATAAACAGGTTAATACTACCTGAACTATGTATTTTTTAAATGAATAACAACAATTACTACTTCTATATAATCCCCACAAAATTAGGGTGATAAAGCCCTTACACAAGGCATTTCATTACTATTGTCTCCCTTGACTCAGGAGTATCAAATGGGTACAGGGTGAAAAAACTTCAGTGGTTGTTCTGCCTCTAGGCAAGGGTAATGATCCAACAGCAATTTTGCAATCTGTTTACATTAGCTGATTATCAATTACCATTACCACCACCATCACCATCATCACTAATATCTGCATCGTATGGCTTGGACACATATTGCGACATGATGATGGCTTGATGATCAGACTCATAGAAGGTCGTCTACATGGAAAGAAGAATAGGGAAAGACCTCGTAAAGGCTTTCTAGATGATTAATCACTGAATGTGGAGTAACAGGATATGAAATGCTGAAACAGATGGCTCAAGACCGAGGTCCTTGGAGAGACACTTGATATACAATTCTGATTGGGTCCTGTCATAAACTGACATATCACTATTGATTATGATGCAAACTAACCTGTGGGTTATGGTCTACGATGAGGTTCATATCGATACGATGTCTTCTCATGACGGTGAAGGCTTCCTTATACATCAAGGCATCCAGGGATCTCTTGATGGCAGCAAGGACCAGAGCTCTCGGGTGGATCGTCTCAAGGTTACCCCTCGGCATCTGGAGCACCAGACGGGTGTCGGACGCTATCGCCGTGACGATGCGGGATCCTCGCTCCACTCGTCTCACGCTCTCGTCAAGGGAGACTGTCTTGCCTTCACTAAGAGCTGATAGATCTATGTACGATCAAAATATACATGCTTGAATGACTTAGTGCTAAAGGAAAGTGAGCAATCATTGACAATTCAGATTGCAACTGATGATTTACATCTCTGTAAGGATTTAATATACGATACCTATGTCAACAAGGCAAACAGAGAGAATAGAAAGCATACAGAACATCATGAACATGAATACTTTATGGCCATGTTCAATACAAGCCGTTTTAACATCTTTACTAATGTAAGGGAAGATTGTATTATATTAAAGAATAACCAAAAGTACAATTCATGTAGAAAATATAGGATTAAAGCAGTTACATAAACTGTCAACAACACACGGTGACCAACTTAAGACCAAAAACAAAACAGTCAGAAGACATGTCTTATATGAATTATCTTTGCATAATAACAGAAACGCAGTAGAAATTTTACAATAGATTGAAGGACTTGCAATCAATTCAATTCAATCAATCTATCAACAACTAGAATCCTACCTTCTAATTTAGTTTCCAGGCTAATACAACGACAGGTATGACTGTGTGTAGTCAGAACAAGGAACTCATTAGTGATAGCAAATGAAGTGACGTTGGAGGCAATCTCCATCTCGTTGACATAGAAACGATACCGCTCAGTCAGTCCAAGAACCGCTTCCTACAAGAAGAGAAATCACCCCAAATCATCAGTCACTTTCCTGGCAATTGAGTCATAAGCATATCAAACTCTTAAACTTGATTTCTAGGAATTAATGGCAAGTTTGAGATCTTTAAAGTCTCATATTCTGGGAAATCAAGCTTTTTTTAAAGGGGGAAAGGGGGGGGGGGGGGGTGAGGGGAAGGTGTGCATAACTAAATAATTCCACAAAAATTGTTCAAGTGAAATTTGCCATCAGAGTGTATTACATTCAAAGTCCATAAATTATAGGCATACTCAGTCTGATTGTATTACATTGTAAGATGTGTAGTATTAACCATATGCCCTTCTCGAGTCTTTAATCCCCTTTTCTGGGATAGATCTGCGATTTCTTACCTGGCCGGCCATTGTACAGACAGCAACATGTGAGCATCGTTGGGGTAGTTTGGTGATGAATTCATTGCTCTCATCTACGATTGTACCATCATCCAGCTGGATTGCCAAAGAGCCTTCATCGCCACGGCAACTGACCGAGACAACCTCACCGAATATTGGCTGACTCTCTGCTTGATTGCTATAATGAGAGGTGGTGAAAAGAGAAAGATGTTTAGTCCAGGGAGCACTGTTGAAGATCCCGCATTCAGGTGCACTTGTATCCTTGACTGCTTTGTACTCAGTGACAAAATGCATGTAAGACTTGCATTATAAAATAATCATTATGTCTTTCACTCATCGAATACTAAATCAAAAAATACATGTTTGACAAGAGGCCATACTTATGTATGCTACACAGTCATCAGCACACTATGTTCTAATGATTTATATACATGACATGACATGACATGAGCGCTATACAAGAACCCACTATTATTATTATTATTATTACTATCTACATAAAAGCAGTTAAGTTAAAAATCAAAAGTTACAGTTTTATCTTTGAAGTAATGAAATAGTCCACCACACTGCACATACTTTATGACAAAAGACCATATAAAACCATTCGCTTGAAGCAACTTACCACACTAATTTCAATTCACCACTTCCTAGTCCCTCGCATTTGATTTGATGTAGTGAGCTCACAGAGTCCTCATCATTGTATGACACTGCTACCAGGCAGTCAGCTCGGATCCACATCAAGTGATGAAGATGAAATGATATATCCAAAGAAACTGCATTGCCAGACCCATCCTCTATCCTGTAAATGAATGAAATATGGAGCAATTTTCACTCATAGGGTTCATGAAAATTCCATCTTTTAAAACATTTTTAATCTAATGTGACTTCCCATCTGTTTATCAAAGCACTTGCACAAATGTGTTACACGGATTCAAGCAAACCAACAATTTTTCTTGCCTAACTAGGCTAATAATGCATTGATACTTCACATCAAAACCTTTTATCTTCAAACTTGAACAGTCAGACACTGAATGTTATACTCAAAGCCCCAAGCAGGAGTAAAAGAACTTTAGAGCTGCATTATTCCAGTTTGAACAAACACTATTCTGCCATACAATCTTCTGCACACATAACAGGCTGTTTTTACCTTGCAATGCCTCTGAGCTTAGGGGTGGTTGCCATGGTTTTGAAGCCATTTCCTCCAGCAGCAACCAGTTTGACAGAAGCATCTTCTTTCTCATCCTCACCATCTGAATGAAATAAAAACACAGAGAAATTTAGTCACATAATGAGCAGCTTCATCAGAAATGTACTGGTATACAGGTTAGATCGGGATAGGCTGTTCAGCAATGTAAGAGCCATCACAATCAAGCTGTGATTCCATAGTGTTTTGTAATGGATCTTGAAATGTTGCCAGGGTTTCCCTCTAGGATGTAACTACAGATTTCTATATAGAATGGTACTGAACCTCACAGACTTTTGAATGTCTATACCCAATAGAATTTTTTTAATCTGTACACATATTACAATGAAATACTTATTCTGCTCTCATGCTCTTCAATCCATCGCCATTTGAAGTTATCCATTAATATTTTCGTGGTGATCATATGTCTTCTAATGTTATAAATATTAATTTTTAGTTGGCACTTGCCCTCTTTAAATGGTTTGAGAAAGCAGAAATGATGTGACTTTATTTTGTTTTACAATCTCACCAGTCTTGTGCATGTAGAATGCAATACGACCATCCTGTAGCACTATCGCTATGTTGTTGCTATGAGGGGGAGGGGCAAAGAATACTTGATTGACAAACGTTGGCATCATCAATGTGTAGGCCGACATGGGTGGGGGCACTACCATCTTCTTGAAAGGGGTCACCAAAACATCCTCTGCAAAGAAGTAAAATTAGGATTATCACATAATTATCAAATAGAATCAAAACACATATAGAAATATGCACTGCTTATCAAGGTATATAAATTGCATATCACTGGCAACAGAAGTTGATGAAGTCAGACTTCAACTCATAAAATACACTTGTTTTCTTATACTCTATTGAATAAATTTGTCTCTACACTTGTAGGTAAATGAGAGAGAGAGAGAGAGAGAGAGAGAGAGGGGGGGAGAGGAGGGAGGGGGGAGAGAGAGAGAGAGGGGGGAGAGGGAGAGGGAGAGGAGAGAGGGAGAAGGAGAGAGAGAGAAAGAGAGAGAGAGAGAGAGAGAGAGAGAGAGAGAGAGAGAGAGAGAGAAGGGGGGGGGGGGAGGGGCAAGACTTCAAGGTGAGAGATAGAAAGGGAGCCAAAGAAGACATAAACAGCTTCAGGGGCGAGTGAGAAATATAAATAACCTGGCAATTACATGTACATGTAAACGTACAAATATACATAGTACTCTGTAAAGATCTGTTTTGTGATCTGAGATCAAAATGGTGTGGTCTCTACATGTGTTTCTCCTCAAATTGTCCATATTATTTGAGTTTCTTTTTCCTTTTCCCTCAGTGATCCTATAAACAGTAATTAGAGACTGAACTTACTTCCATCGATAACCGCTGTGACAGCCTGGTCTTCTTCACCCAGCCCTCTACTGCTTGCCGTCTGCCAGGTCCAGCTGTATCTTAGGTACTGTCCAGCGCTGTTCAGCAGATGAAGCTGATTGGCATGCTCAGGGTCAAAGGTTAAAGCATTCAGTCTCTGATTGGCTGAGAAGTGGAGGCTCTGTTTGAGGTACCAGTGATAGTTCCCTACTGTCCATACTTGAACTGATAAATAATAACGCAGAGAAATAGTATCAAAGTATTAGCTGATATTGCCACCAGAATTGAATGCCAACGCTCTACATACATGTAATTTATATCTCAAATCTATATTCCATATTGTAAAAATACTTTATAAAAACATCTATGACACATATTAATATATTTTTAAACTGGTTTAGTATGCTTGCACAAAGTGAGAAAGGAATAATAGAAAACAAAAAATAACTACATGGATATTATACAAACTTGCAAGATAGAAAAACAGCTTTAAATACAGACATACTGAGGCTTTTGATGAAGCGTTTATCAGAGAAAAGAGTGCTAATTAACCTGTACAAAAATGTGAATTTATGTACAAAAGTGAAGCAATTTTCATCAAATCTAATGTTAAACAAAATGAAATTTCTATGAATGTCAGAGATAAGGAAAAGGGGAATACTGTTTTCTTACCATATGATTCTGGGATGAAAGTAGAAAGGTCAGAATTGTTTTCAGTGGGTAGTTCTTCAAGCCATAAAACAAGGATAGTCGATTCCGTGTTCCAAAGGATCTCATTCACCTAAAAGCAAAAGACAAAATAATGAGAGTTTGAGCAAAAATGAATAATACACATTGCGATATTAAATGATAGAAATATTCTGTAAAATTTACAAGAAGAAATTTTTTGAATAGCCTTGCTCACAGCTAAATGACAATAAATGTAGAAACTTTAATGTAAAACAAAATAACTTGGTATTTCAGGGATAATACAATATATTTCAAGTTGCTGATAATAATACAGTTGAAGTAAATGTTCCAAAAGTAGGAATCTTTACACTAACACAAGAGTTATAGTTCTATTTTCATTTGTTTGAAATCTGACAGATACAATATTTTCAAATATTCAATCACACAAAAGACTTAACAGTTCTTTCAAATGGGAGTTTTCAAGCCTGAATATTTTCAAACGTTGGTATGAATCCCATCTTTTATCATTGTATTCAATCTCCAAATAAATGATGTTACGTTCCAGTTAATGCACTTTGTAATGTATTCCCCCTCCCCTTCCCTTCTCCTTCCTTTTTTTTTTTTCTTCTTTTGTATTGGTGTTCAGGTTTTCTTTGCTTTTCTTTTCCCTTTTTCTTTTCTCAACAATACAGTGTATACTTTTTAAAGGGGTTGACGTTCATAAGGCTAATTGCCCTTTTTGATAACCCCACATTCCATAAATGTTTGCTCCTTCTTTTTGTATTTTTCTTGTAATCAATCTTTTATCTGTATATCATGTTTGTATGTTTTAATGTTTTTATGGAGAATGAAATAAAATGAAATGAAACAAAATCGGCTAACTACCTTGACTTGATCCTTGTTGAATGGTAGAGTGAACTCTCCGTGTCTGAGTCCATTCTTCTCAAAGAACACTATATCATGTCGATGAGGAAGAAGCTGACTAGATAATATCAAGCTCCCAGATGGCCTACAAAAGAAAAACATTTATAGAAAAGGAATAAAATCTTTCCAGTAATAAAAAAATATAATAAAATAATGCACTTCTTTGGGCCTCAATAAGTACATGAAAACCTATTGTGGGCAAAAAGTTTTGGCATTGTGTCTGTTTGTTTACCCTTCCCCCTTTTTGTTAGTCCCATAATTTTAGAAGCATTACAGTGTTATTCTTTAAACCACCAAGTATGCATATATATATGATGATGAGGTATCCACTGTCTGTTGATAGAGACACACATGCTTTAAATTATTAAAAGCTATTCACATCTTTTATTCTACAGTTTATTCACTATCTTTTCTACATGATTTTAAATCAATGCCCTCATTCTTTAACATATTCTGATTTTCAATCTAACAGCAGCATAAATCGAGGCTAGAAATAACCTACACAGTGTACTACAGACAATTACAATATTTGAAAATATATTTCAATTCAATAAAATTCTACATCGAATGTTCCATGTGATAAAATACATAAATAAACTACTAAATAAATATTAATTTTGCTACTTCAAACTGCCTTTTACAAATATCTCAAAAATGTCCACAGTATAAAAGCTTACTTCCATGCCAGAGCCTGCTCCAAGCCATTCACATTTTCACTGGTGGACTGCAGGACACACTCTCTGTTCCACACACGCAGTTGCCTTGCACCTGACAATCAAACGATTCATGGGTACAGTATATTAATGACGATGAAGGAGCTATATGTCAAGAAATAAATATCAAACAGTTTTACAAATGTCACACTCTAAACAAAACCCAGGAAACACTCCCTGTTCCGTACATAAAGTTATCTTGCACCTGGAAAAAAACAAATGTCACAATTCATGAGTATATAAGTAAAGATGAAGGACCTTATGTCAAGAAAATAAGATCACCAGTTTTCAAGTGTCACATTGTAAACAAAATTTAAAGTGTAATAACTTGACCACCATCTAGACAAGCCCTTTGTAACTGTCGCCTGTAATAGTAGTAAATATAATTTCGAAAATTGAAAATAAATTATGTACGAGTATGAAAAATTGATATTAATATTAGATCACATAAATCCTGTTACCTGTTAATGTGTTGATGGAAGTGACGACAAAACACTCGCCATCACCACGCCAACTTATTCTGACTTGTCCATCATCCCAAGTGAGGGCAGGCTTCACATTCTCAGCTTGCTGAGTCGCTGCTTGCTTGCCCACTGAGCCGTGGAACTGGGTTTCTTTCTTACCCCATCCAACAGTAATTGGTTTCTCTGCAATGGAATAGAGAAGTTGAAATTCCTTTCTTCTATCTTGAAGAGATTATCTCCTCTACCGAATTAAAAATAAATTATGCCAGAGAGAAAAAATATCTAGTAACTAGACTTCTGCCTGCCTGATTGTGTAGTTGTTGAATGATTTACATTTACCATGCCATATGTACACATAACTCATTTGTTCTATCAATATGTACACCGAAAGCACATTTGAACATGCGCAGTGTACATGAAAAATGGGCAATAATGTTATATAAATACATAATTATCTTTATAACTATTGTTATTAAATTATAATTATGTGTACTATTGCAAACAAGATTTATTCAAGAGGCTACCATCCACTCTCTTCACCTTGCTATTGAAAAATATAATTATGATTCCTCTTCAAGGTTTAGCCAATCATTCTTATTTTATCTTATTATTTGATCTCTGTGTGACATTTGATAAAGTAGGTGCTATGAAAACCTTCCTACTTCATTTATCTAAATTACTTATTTATGTGCCTCTTCAACAAAATTGCTTAGTTTTCTTCTAAAATCATAATGCATCCTTATCTACTTACGTTGTCCAAACTCATCTGGCTGAAGTGCAGTTTCCAGGACTGGTTCAAAATCCTTGGTCATTAGCAAAAGTGTATTAGCAGCTAGAAAATATGAAAAATAATTACATAATAATATAAATGTCATATCTCAAAAACAATATCGGTTATATAGCCTACTTTTAAAATGACAATACACATTGTTTATCAACCAATTCATCATGTATCATCTTTTTGGGGGATACTTACCATGCCATATATGTACAAATAACTAATTTGTTCTATCAATATGTACACTGAGAAGCACATTTTTGTTTTGCTACTTTTTTTCCCTTTTCTTCTATTTTATCTCTTAATTTGTATTTTACATCTACTTACCAGTTGCCAAGACAACCAATTCTTGGTCTGGACTCCAGCTCATACAGCACAGACCATTCTCCACACTCCCTACACATTCAAGCTATAACAGAAAAACAGAGACAAAAGAAGGATAAAAATATATAAAATTATTTATTGTAAAAAAAATGGGTTACATTCTCTCTAGATGGATGGTACAAAATCTTGAAACTGTAGTCTAGATAAAGACAAACCAAGGGCGAACTTATCGCCAGATTCCAGCGATAATCGGCTAGTCATTCCCTCCTCGTGCATGGTGGAAGGGTTACCATCATGAGGTTGGCAAATGTCAGTTTTATCAAAGAATTCTCCTTACTAGATGTTAATTCTGTCTAGTATCATTCAGCTCAAGTAGGAAAAAAATACAAAGGAAATAATTTAAGATACGAAAAGAAAGTGAAACTAACTCCCTTTTCATATAAAATGGATCTGATACGTACAAAATACTTCAAATATTATACAATGCTACGGTATGAAATTCTATCACAGCACATGCTCAACTTCTGTAGAGTCTTTTTTCTGACCACTAAAACACATGTACCTTTTACTATGACAAGGTCAGATTGAATGAACTCACCTCAGCTGATACTGTATTATACAGAAGAACATCTCCGTTAGTGACTGTGATACAGAGGGACTGCTGGCCTGGGAGATGCTGTATGGAAACTACTCGGTGTCCAGCTGCCTCATAGTCAAAGCCATGTGTCTTAAAATCTACTGTCCATTCGACCTGTTTCAAAGACATCAATGGAAATCATGTTCAACTTTTATAGATGTATTCAAACCAAGTTTTGACACGTCATTATAACCATCCTCCTCCTCCTCAGCACTCATCTTCTCTTAGTCTCACATTTCTCATCAACATTCATACTTTCTTCTGTCCGGAAAGGGGGGGGGGGGGGGTATATCGCATTGAGCACTGTAAATGTAAAAGCACCGTCAACAAGGATAGAAATCTAGATTAATTTTGATACCCTACTCAGGGAGACCTGCCTAAAACCCAGATTGTTAGTCCCTCAACAGGGATTTTATATCTTGCATGGTATTTTACTAATGACTAATCACGGATTGCTATTTCTTTGACTTTTATCTTTTTTGTTATCATGTATTTTACACAGGATTTTAAAATCATATTCAACCCTCTGAGGCTCTGCCGCTGACCCGGGCTATCAAATTTCCTACCCTTTCTGCTTAACTTAGTTATCACCTGTAAATTTGATACCCTTTTCCTGAATTTTCCTGTTTTTCGATACTCTTAAAGCAATACACGTGTTCTGCGCCTGATGATGAAAAAAAACCCTTAAAAATGTTATACTTTTCTTTTGCACTGATGACGTACAGGCCTCAATGAAATATAAACCCCCAGGCCATCATCACTGTCAGCTTTTGCATCTAAATGTTAAGTACATGGATACCTTAACCTAACCTTTTTTTCTTCTTTTTTGGGGCTTGTATTTCATGTTTGTTCCTTTGATTGCATCATCTATTTTGTAATCATTCAGTGAGATGAAATGAACCACTTAATTGGCCCACCAGAGGTCTCAGTGAGATTCTGCTGTTTCAGCATATTTCATAAAATGTCTGGGGATGCCATCTTTTACATTTCATAACTTATTACATAATATTAAAAAAACAAAAACATCCTTATTCCTTGATCATCGTCGTAACTCATACGCTCCATAAAATTCATGACCACCGGTTTCATGAACATCATGGCAATGATGGCATCATCATCATCATCATCAAAATCTCAATCATAATCATCATCATTTTTGTCTACATCATTATTTTCATCATCACAATTTTCTTCACCAACATCATCCATTTTTATTTTTATGACGTTATCTGATTTTCACTCATGACTTCTTCATGTCAATCACTTGTTCCAAGTGATTATAATCTATTTTTATGATTTGTATTACTAATGATTGAATGATAAGACAATAAGACAATTGAGAAAATAATTAGATTAGTTACCTCTTGGGTTGAAGGGTCCAAGCAGGCAAAGGCAGTGTTGCTTGCTGTGTAAACTTTGCTTGTATCAAAATCAATGCTGAGAAATCTTGATTCGGAAAACTCGGCTTTCCTTATGCAGCGGCGCTGAGTCAAGACAAGATTTCTCATCTTGACTAAGCTGTTGATTTACAATCTCTAGATACACGCCCAGTTCCAAATGTGAAAAACACTAAACACGATTAAATGAATCCTACTCGAACTAAATTTACTTGTGGTTGAGACAAGTTCAGCGGACGTGACGATCGCTATGTCGACTGTACATGTAGACTATGTCACCGGCGCACCGCAGCAGAAAGTGCACCCGTTCGGTACCAAACTACGCCGCAGCTCCTCCGGTGAAAGTTGCCATTAGCCCGTTCAGAAACGATGCACACGTGAAAACTACTGTTGCCTAACTTTACAATTTCAGTGATTTATAATAAAAAACTACTTAAAACTTTTTATAAAATATTAAAATATATTAACATATATAAATTGATAGTTTTAAAATATTTAAAAAATAATATTACATCATAATTATCTTCTTCTAAAGAGTTTAAATATAGTATAAACGAATATGCGTGATGAGGATGTTATTAAGGTGTAAAAATTGTTTCTAGGAGCCGAGACTCTTTAAGAAGAATGGACACAATATCACCGAGAAAGGATTTTTGTCGATGATTTACTAGCATGTATGCATATAACAAGAAGAGACAAAGATCTGGGATGGCATTTAAGGAGGTGAATATTTATGGATCATACTGATTTTAACAATTTAAAGTATTTTTATTCGTATTGTAGTCCCATGTACTCCAAATTGTGGTTTGTGATTTTAAAGAGCGTCAATCCGTCATATCAAACGCAGTTAGCGGTTACCCTATTGATCTCAGACTTCGATTATCTAATGTTGTAATGACTTTTTATATTAACAAGGGTTACTATGTTTTAATTGTACGTCTTATCAGGTTTATAGAAATTTACTATTGTTTCTTTGGATGTGCCAAACTTCCTTTGCCTTCTCATGTGTCCGATCACTTTATTAGGGTGTCTGATCGCGCACCCAATGTTGTGTGCTAAAACCCTTCCCATAGAGATTGTACGCTTCCCTATGTGGTCTACGTGCATTGCGCGACCATCCAAAATTGGTCAATGATTTTATGAAAAAATTTGAAATTCAAACCTTTATAACAAATGATCCTGAAGGTGAAACTCAATAAATGAGGTGTCATATGAAAGAGCAGGTTTTTCTCCATATTCCCCATAGGGGGCCACCCCCAGAATTCTAAAAATATCTTGGTCAAAACAGCGATTGAAATGTTGTTTGCATCCTAGCTCCAAAATTTGCCACTTTCCTGAGCTGCGCCCCCGCGGCTTAAGCAGGGCTAGACGTAAGGATAATATCCAGATGCTTTTTTTTTCGCTAGCCCCAAGGGATCATTTGTTATAACAGTTTGAAAATACCCTTCCCACATTTTTGGAATCAGCTAATTAGGGAGGCGTGAGCTCCGCTCAGTCCAAACCATGGTTACATCGTAACATGTGCGCTTATAGTGAATGAAAGTATGGGTGGCCGATTCTCGCCATAGAACCCGGAAGTGAATACACGTTGTAGTCAATGGCAATATCGCGGAGACATCTCCGCGATATTGCCATTGACTATAACGTGCATTCACTTCCGGGTTTTTTGTGCGACGAACGCTAACCATACTAGTCAATGGCACGTGTCGCGGAGACAGCGTAGCTCAAGCTTGCAAGTCGCGCATTGGCTTAGCAGCATGCGTACGATATGCATACGCTTGCATATCGCGCGATACAGCTGTTTGGCTAAATTTAGCAAAACAACATCACTCTGCGTGGACATCTTTTTCGTCGATTTTGACCAAAATGATATGAATATACCAGCATTTTGGAGGGGCTGTATCTTTTGATTGAAACATCGGTGAAGCTTCAAATTTGAAATGTATTATTCTGATTACACTTTTTATTCAAATATCAAACAAAAATGGTGAAAAACGATCCCAAATCGAAAATTGAAAAATCGTTCAGACACCCTAACTTTATTCTGATTGTGCTGGTTTAGGCCTAATTCTGCTACTTGTCAAAGCCTATTCAGCATCTAGACAAGTGTTCTGTTTTTAGACTGCAAATATCTTCAAAGTGCATGGTTATTGCTCTTATTCTTATCTATGACATTTGTAGTGCCCTCTTAGAACCTAAAATTGCTATGAAGGTAATTTTAGACTCCAAAATGTGTGAAATTTGGCCAATACGATCATACCAATTCAGCTCCACTTTCAAAAAAATACGATGGCCCATAATTAATTATGTTATTAGAAATAACAATACATGGGCCAGCTGGTTGTGCGTAATATAACCAACACGAAAATGCCAACAAAAAAGCCAATATCGGTATGGCTGAAATTTAACGTAAAAGGCGCTATTTTGTTTTTTTAACGGCTTTTTCAAATTATCTAATATTTGTGGTGGTACACAAGTATTAGAAATCGTTATATTTATGGATATTTCAGCCGTCTCTCACATGGTGTACCTGCAAGCCTACTGTATAAAGATGATTTTGTCATTTAAATTGTATGTTGTTTCAAATTTGACACTCAGTTTTTCATTATTATTTTGTGTAGCGCCCTCTGCAACAGAACTCAACTATCCCTTTAAGAAAATAATCCAGAATAAAATCTGAAACTCTTAGCATTCAACTAAAAGTGACCAATTTTCACAATCACATATAATGAGTAATACAGTATGTTACCGACATGTTGTATTGCAGGATTCCATTTTTGTTGCTATCCTAAATGAATGTAGCAAGCTTGATTTTGTTGCCATATTCTACATTTTAATGGTGTTTTAAGTCTTGGTAGCCTATAACAGATTGCAGAAAGCATGATTTTTTAAAAGACTTTCAAGGTGACTAAGCCTTTAGGGTCACTTGTCAGAGAAGAACAGCGGTTTCCCTTTTAAATGATGTTTTCTCCTTTTATTTTCTGACCCTTTAGTTATTTCCACAATATTGCCCCCCCCCCCGCCATCAGGTGGTTGAATAATTGAATTGTTATTCAATTTTGTTTTTGAACAGGTGAATTCTCTTGGCCTGCAATTCAGCCTCAAAGCCAATGCCTCTTCAGTGAATGAAAGACCTGGAGGGAAAGCACCACAGCCACCACATGTAAGCTCTTAGAAATAAGGATTCATTTAAGCATTACCTGAAACATAAATGTCAGTGATCTTTGAAGTATTGACTCAAGCATTTTGTCTGTTTATAACTAGAAGGACATTGAATCAAATGTGTACATAAAAGGATACAAATAAAAGGATACAACTTAACATCCCTCAGCTCCCTCAACCAATGACTTATTGTATTTTTGCAGATGTGTATTGATTATTCATGTCTGACCTCCAACACCACCATCCAAGAGACGTGACTCAGTTTCATCTCTAATTTATTGAATTTATTCTGTAATTGCATATTGAAAACGTCTTGCAACCAGTGGCATGAATGGCCTGCCATAGTTCAAGTCAAACTTAAGTCGATCTTAGTCTTTGTGAAGCACTCCCATTGGACTATAAAGAATGTTCAGACTGTACCTCTGTGCAACATTTTCCCAGCTCTCTAAGTTGTAGGATCATAACTAACTTTTTAAAAATGAAAGTAAGAGATGAAAGTGAGCCACATTGCACTTCTCTGAGGTTGTGGTATTGAAATGCAATGAGCTTATTCATGGCTCACTAGTATGTATATAGTATCATGCTTATTAGTTTATTTCCATCTTAAAAAAACATGAATTAATAAAATAGGTTTAAAAAGGTTTGCAAGTAATTGTTTTCAGGTCATTGTCCTGTTAACATAATGTATTTTGGAAGTGTAATATGGTGTCTTTAACTATTGATAACACATTGAATGGGCAAAAAAATTGATTTTCAGGTATGAAGGCCACACATCACCTAACAATAACTTGTGTCCAGTTGGTAATGTACACTGTACATAAACAATCAAGGTGATACAGTTTTATTAAAGTTAAGTATGAAGAAAGTAGGAATGGGACAACTATATTAACAAAACAAATTAGCAAGTGCATGTTTGATTTATTAACTTAAAATGTTTATCTACATCTTTTCTACTAATCTTCACTTGAATGATTTTACAGACATTTCTCAGTATTTTAGTTATTGTATAAAAAATATCATGATTTTGTGTTTGTTTTTAATGAGTGAATGAGCAAGAATGAGCAAGAATGAGCAGGAATGAGCAAGAATGACATAGGAATGAGCCCCAATGAGCAAGAATGATCTAGGAATCAGCAAGAATGATCTAGGAATGAGCAAGAAATAGCAAGAATGAGCAAGAATGACCTCATTCTTGCTCATTCTTGCTATTTCTTGCTCATTCCTAGATCATTCTTGCTGATTCCTAGATCATTCTTGCTCATTGGGGCTCATTCCTATGTCATTCTTGCTCATTCTTGCTCATTCTTGCTCATTCTTGCTCATTCCTAGGTCATTCTTGCTCATTCTTGCTAGTTCTTGCTCATTCCTAGGTCATTCTTGCTCATTCTTGCTCATTCTTGCTCATTCTTGCTCATTCCTAGGTCATTCCTAGTAAGGCTGCGACGGGTGGTCGAATGCTTGAGTACCCACACGGTTGACAACTACTCGGGTATGATTTCTTGTACCCGAATATTCGGCCGCAAAAAAAAAAAAAAAAAAAAAAAAAAAAAATCTATCCAGGCCGACGCTTACCCGTGCCAGGGAGAGAGACGGCCGCTGGCATGGTACCGTCGGTAAAAATGTTCCCAAACTCAAGCACAGTCAAACTCACCACTCAGAAACTGGAACCAAATGTCCAGATTTCTGCCATCTTTGGTTTTTAAAACAGCAGTTTACTGTTATTATTATTATTAAATCAGCGCCTTCAACTGCAACTCAAAGTAAAATTGCATGCGTTTTCGGCGACAGACCTGGGATACTGATACATTGGTATGGTGGTGGCAAAAAAAACAACAAAAAAAAAACAACAAAAAAAATCAAAATTAAAAAAAAACATGGCATCCAAATATTCGAGTATTCGCTTGTAAGCCTGGGAGTGTACTCAGGTACCTCATTACACTGTTGTGCACAGCCTTAATTCCTAGGTCATTCTTGCTCATTCCAAGGTCATTCTTGCTCATTCCTAGGTTATTCCTAGGTCATTCCTAGGTCATTCTTGCTCATTCCTAGGTCATTCTTGCTCATTCTTGCTCATTCTTGCTCATTCCTAGGTCATTCCTAGGTCATTCTTGCTCATTCTTGCTCATTCTTGCTCATTCTTGCTCATTCTTGCTCACTCTTGCTCATTCCTAGGTCATTCTTGCTCATTCAAAGGTCATTCCTAGGTCATTCTTGCTCATTCTTGCTCACTCTTGCTCATTCCTAGGTCATTCTTGCTCATTCCTAGGTCATTCCTAGGTCATTCTTGCTCATTCTTGCTCATTCTTGCTCATTCTTGCTCACTCTTGCTCATTCCTAGGTCATTCTTGCTCATTCCTAGGTCATTCCTAGGTCATTCTTGCTCATTCTTGCTCATTCTTGCTCATTCTTGCTCATTCTTGCTCACTCTTGCTCATTCCTAGGTCATTCTTGCTCATTCATAGGTCATTCTTGCTCATTCCTAGGTTATTCTTGCTCATTCCTAGGTCATTCTTGTATTTACCTACTGTAGATAGCGAGTTTTGTTAAAGTAGGACTCAATGTGGTTTTCTTTAGGAATCTTGGCTTCCTAGTCATGTGAACCATTCATTTTGTACTGAAATGTTTTTTTTTCTTCTCAATATTAAAACAAAAAGGAAAACATTTTCTTTCAATGTTTTGCTCTCTCACTTTACATGTACATCTACATGTATATCTTTCTCTCTCCCCTCTCTCTTTCTCGTCTGTATTTCTCCCAATCAATATATCTTTTGTTTACATTGTTTTTATATCTTCATAATCATACCTTCAAACACAATCAGTAAATCCTATCCACTTTACCAATATCACTCTTATCATTGAAAAACAATAACTACATATAGAGGCAGGTGAAGTTTGAAATATGATGCAGGCTCATGCAGATGTTTTTGGTAGGTGAGAACTTCAAAGAAGACCTGTTTTATAGCCTTGTACTTTACCAATTTTTATTTCTATTTAATGGCTATTAGCAACTGTAACTGAGGAGGGTTTGTGCTAGGGCTGCGACGTGTAGTTGAATGCTCGAGTACCCGCATGGTTGACAACTACTTGGGTACGATTTTTAGTACCCGAATATTCGGCCGCAAAAAAAAAAATGGAGGAAAATGGATTATTCTGCCATCTTTGGTTTTTAAAACAGCATTGTTTACTGTTATTATTATTATTAAATCGGCGCCTTCAACTGCAACTCAAAGTAAAATTGCATGCGTTTTCGGCGACGTGAGATACTGCCCCAGTGGTATGGTGGTGGCAAAAAAACAAAAAAAAAAAAAAAAAAAAAAAATCAACAAAAAAATTCAAAAAAAATTCAAAAAAAATTCAAAAAAATTCAAAAAAATTATAAAAAAACATGGCGTCCGAATACTCGAGTATTCGCTTGTAAGCCTGGGAGTGTACTCGGGTACCTCATTACACTGTTGTGCACAGCCTTAGTTTGTGCTCCAAACTACTACACACTTCAATTTTGTTTTAAAAATCCTTGTACCAATAATTCTTTTATCCATTAGGCCCATGTTTCCTACTCTTATTCTATATTCTTACTGAATGTTTCTGTATCACAGTAGGCTGCTACACTTGTACCTAGTTTAATATGTACACCTACATATAGACAAATAAAGCTCCTTGCCTAGACTAACATCACACATATAAATTTGTACGTGTGTACAATCGATGTTGCTAGGATGCAATGACACTTTTAGAAACGACGGTGACAGCTGAATATATCCAAGTTTACAGCCATTCATTCATTTATTGCACCCTATCATTTTCTGAATATCAATAATTCCACAATAGATTCTGCACCCTGCAAAGATGAAACCATTCTCATTGCCCATTGACCCAGTGGAAGTCAGATTCTAACGACTGGTCACAAAGATTGATCTAGGATTAGAAAAGAATTCAAGTAGCTGCACTTTAGGTATTGATTACATGAGAGGCTTTTCATCTTGAGTAAACCGCTAGCTCTTTTCCATGGTCAAACTTTGACACATTAATGATACCTCTGGCTCATTACATCTGTATGTTAGAAGAGAGAGAAGAAAACATTTGATTGTTCATTAACCCTGGACTTTTTAAATAGAATCTGGGAATGAAGCAGAGACTACAGAAGAGAATGCTATATTTGTTTTTGAGCTGTCATGAAAAGAGTGCTCTTTGTGTTGCTACTCAATCTCATACTTGGTGGGGGGGGGGGGGGGGGGTGGGGAGAGAGGGGATCCATCACCTCTCTATATTCTCCCTTTCATTTCTTTTTGTATTGTAGTCATGATTGACTTATCTCATTTACCACCCCTAACAATACATGAGTACATTTTATATTTATTCTGGGATTTGTCCTCTTTGTATACCGTTTCTCTTCATTGCTCTCCAACCCTCTACCATCATATGTTTACAAACAAGATTACCCCGTTCATATTCATGCTCATCCTGTACTCATTCTTTTTTTTAGTGTCCATGTTTTGTTTTTCTTCCATGTCCCCAACTCCAGTTTTTTAGTACATTAAAGATACAATAGTATACCTATAAGCTGTTTTGTATAAGCAGTATATTTGTTGGAGATGATCCATAAAGGTATTGCAATGGACATGGTAGCTCAGCTCAAGACAATCTACTGTATGAGCCAGGGTTGAACACCAAATCTCTTATTGACCTACATGTACTTCCCCCCCCCCCCCTCCTCCTCTCCCTCTGGCATCACCCCTGGATATGCCCCTATATGCCCATAGCTTGACATCTGCTGGTGCTTGTATTGTATTTGCTGGATTTCATTCACAGTCACTGTATCTCATTTTCATTGATGGTGCTTTATCAAAACGTCTTGTGGTTAATCATCGATCCAATGACGGTCATTAGTCAAGATAAGGGGATTCAGAGTTTCTGACTGGACTGGATAGTGTGATATTTTGATCCATAATCTTCTGTGATTTTCTTTCTTCGTCAGAGTCCATAGAAAAGCTATTTTTTGGAGATTATGGCTTGCTGTTCTGTCTTTTGAGTTTGTTTGAAACAGATATTTTGACATATCATCTGTGCTTGTTTTGATTTTGGAAATATATTCAGCATCTCAAATTGAGGAAGAAGTTCACGAACTGGATTTGTTCCATGTGCAGTTGGATACTTGGGGCTGATCAAATATTTGGATGGGAAATCGGTTGGCAAACAGTTCTATTGGGAAATGTCTCTGGCTTGTTTTTCCTGTGAGTGCTGCAGAATACAATGAAGAATCATGGGAAATTCTCTTCATGTCCATCGAGCGAAAAATCCATCTCTCAGTTTTAGATTGAATTTCGGAAAGCTAACCTGAATTGCATGACATATTCTAGGGAATGTCGGGGGAGAGTTTCACCAAGCTAAATGGCACAAGGATGAGAAATATTTGAACCATGCTGTTTATTTCATGCCCTCTTGATCTCCAAAGATCACAACCGTCTCAAGTATCAAACTACCAGCGCTCAGCAAACTACCAGAATAACTTGGCAGAGACATCAGGTGCAACATAAACTCCACAAGAGGGCCGGATCATGAGTCTAATTTGCAGAAAGTATTTTTTTTACCCTACTTTGTGATTTGAGTTTCTGATATAGAAGGAGTTTAACTCAAGCTAGTTCACATATATATACAGAATGGATAAGGAATGGTGAATAAAATGATTGTTAATGACTTCCAGACTTCCAGGCCAGCCAAAAGAACGATGTAGCAGTGAACTTGAAAACTTGAAGAGTGTCACAACCAGGCTCACAGCATGTATTCATTCTATTTTGAGACAGATTTTGAGACAGATGTTGTAGATTTTTTGAATTGTCTGATAGCTTACTCTTCAAATCTGCCTATCTTAATTTTCAGATCATGGAGCAGAGAAAAACGGTAGCAAATACGTTTAAGCTGAAAGAGAATCAAATACAATTATGTTTGTTGAGTGTGTACATGTGCATATTAAACACACCCTTCAGTCGTCAATGAAAAAGGATTTGTTTGATGTGATAGCAAGGCCAAAGACCACATTGACTAACGATATCAAATATGTATGTTTGAAGCATCAAAGTACATTCATGACTTGTGGATGTGTACAATGTATGCAGAGTTGCAGACATGACTGTTGCATTTGAATTTGAATGTATTGCAATGTTGAAATGAAGACAAGACTAAAGGACTGCAGTAATGCAATTATGAGGAAAGCTCATGAATTAAGAAAGTCAGGGGATGCCCTGTCTCTGCCTGTAATATCAGTGGTAAGTACATAATGTTCAAAGATGATATGTTCATGTTGCATATTAATGTAATTGAGGATTTGTTCGGTGCTGGAATGTAAAAATGAGAATATGAGCATGAACAGTTTAAGAAAAGAGATATAGATATAAACATGTAGATAGATAGAAAGAGGGAGGGAGAGACAGAGATAGACAGAGAGAGAGACAGAGAGAGAGACAGAGATAGAGACAGAGATAGAGAAAGAACGAGAGAGAGAGAGAGAGAGAGAGAGAGAGACAGAGAAGAGTGAGAGAAAGGGGGTGGGGGAGGGAGGGAGATAGAGAGCAAGAGAAAGAGAAACTAATGCGTGTGTCACAGATGAGGATTGTAATTCTTCAAAAAATATGCATGAAATTACTGTGACATATACACTGTACATGTAACTATATATATAATTATATATATATTCAATTCATGATTATTTTGAAGTGTGCATTTTTTTTACTCATGCATTCACTCACAAAAAAAAATCTTGTTATGTATTCTGTACATGGTATATTATAAAATCAGATACTGTTGTCTTTCTACAACAAACTACTGGCTGCTCTTCATGATTCTAATTCAACTTAATTAATGATCACTCTTAACTGTATCAGCAGCAGGAAGATTTTCAGCTGACCATTCAGAAGATACCGACCATGCCAACGGCACCTTACGCCTTCGCGATGCAGAGCAAAGGGTTTTCACAAGATGATACCATAGTGACAGACCCAGATAATGTATTTGATGTAATTATATTTTCTCTCTTCACAGGCACTTTTTCTTTTTGTATTCAAATCATTTAGCCAGCACAGCAGAAGGGTACTTCATGGTTTTAATTATGGTTTTAGTTATACAGCACTCGTGGACACGAATGCACTTTATAGTTTATAAATACATATACAGATATCATTGCTATGGTGTTTCACTTAGTGTAACAAGCCTTTGTATATATCATAGCTGCATTAGTATTGTACTGGTAGTAAAAGATATTTAAAGTTCCATTATCTTTTCCATTTTTGTTGTTGTTGTTTTTTAATACTTTGTATTTCAAGTATGCTATGAAATATTTTCTTATATGACTTCCAAATTATATGTAAAGAAAAGAAGGAGGAGGAGGAGGAGGAGGGAGAAAGAGAGAGAGAGAGAGAGAGAGAGAGAGGGGGGGGGGGGTAGTGATGGTTCAGGAAGATAAGGTAGAAGAGGAATGAAACTAATTGTGCAATGCAAAGTAGGATATTTTAACCATTTGGTCATACTTGTACATTATAGGTATGGGCTATCTAAGTCTCACATTCTATATAATTCATCTGCTCACCTCACCTCAAGTCCCATTCCATCTTACACTGTCACATCTCACTTCATACATGTATCACCATCGTGCAGTTGGTCAATTTATTGGTGCACCTTAGGTTAAAGAGATTTAAAATACCGGTATGATGATTTTTGGTAATTGCTACTTGTCACCCCTCATTGTCTATCATGTTCACGATATGAATGTATTTGGCAAATATGTTTGTTTGACTTAGCAGCACATAGTCCACAGATCAAGCTGTCTGATAATGTATTATGTCAATATTGTATGAATTAAAATTCACTCCAGTTGATTAATTATACATCTTTCTTTTTAAGTACAGATTTGAAATTAAATGCTTATTTTGATATAAAGCAAGTTTTTTTTAATACATGTAACTAATATCAATGAATTCATTAGAATAATTTTAAAATGCATCATGATTAACTAGAAAATGAAAAATTAATCAACTACATGTATCAATTATGAAGAACAAATATCTAAGCAGTGCAACACTTTATCTACATGTAGACATGTTTATGTGTCAAAGTCGAAAAACTGATGATAATTTTATCTGATCTTATAATGTATTTTATTTTTCTTAATCAATTAAAAGATAAATCATTATGTGACCAAAAAAAAGGGGTATTGTATTGAGGTTTTGGAATCTTTTATTGATTTGATTGACATTTTAATAGACAACTCTGTATACTATTGTACATGTACACTGTCGCTCATAAAGTTGGAATATTTTTGTTTTACCCCAATTAATTGAATTATTTAAAAAATAATTTAAAAATAATAGATCTAGATAATGGTATACATTCTCAGATTTTATTGAATAATAATTTGACAATGTGTGTTTTGCGTGACTGTTAAAGCATGTGTATGCTACTATGCTTATCAACCAGAGGATTTTTTTATGTTGGGAACCGGGTTGAAATGCAATAAATTATTGAAAATTTATTGCATTTTCTTTTATTTTTTTTATTTATGGAAACTGCCCCCTACCCTAGCCCCCGGTGCATACAGTCATGGTTCAGTGGCAAAGCAATGGCCTCGTAACTGTGAGGCCCCAGGACCAAAACCGTGTCGATGTGCTATATTAGTGCCCTTTTGTGGGGCATTAATCCTCATTACTGTCATTTATGACTTAAGGGTGTAGGTCCCCTAGTTGATAAGCATAGTAGCATACTCATGCTTTAACAGTCACGCAAAACACACATTGTCAAATTATTATTCAATAAAATTTGAGAATGTATACTATTATCTAGATCTATTATTTTTAAATCATTTTTAAAATAATTCCATAAATTGGAGGTAAAAAAAAATATTCCAACTATATGAGCGACAGTGTATGTCTCATATATAACTTATCTCTCTGGCTTTACTCAAGATGTGTTATATTCAAACAATCTTTGTTTATCATTGTTCTTTCCTTTTTTCTCCTTGAAACGTTTACTATTTTCTGTTGTCTGATATCTGTGCTTTCACTCAAAGCCAGTTTCTCTCATTTGGATTTCACATTAAAAAAAACCTGCTTTTGCTTTTTCGCTTATATGCATACATGCACAATACCTTATTTCTCATAGAACTCAGAGTTCCGGTTGGGTCGAGACCCGGGCCAGAGCTATCGGTCTGCTTTCCAGCAGGATTACCCAGCCAGCCAGCATGCCTTACATAGCAGCAGACGCTCCAGCCAGCCTGTATCAGCTGAATCCCAGCAAGACCATTCACTGTCAGCATCCTATGGAGGTATGTTATTTTAACCCTTTCAGGGAATATATTTTCACCTTTTTAAATTGGCAACATTGGTATTTTTAATTTCTTTTGATGATACGTTTTGTAAACATTTGAAATGGAACTGTATCTGATAAGTATTTATTTACTTTGTGTTGCAAAAAACAAACAAATTCAAATACACAGTATGAGCTCATAATTATGTTGAATTCAAATAATTTAGCAGTGATAAATATTTTAGTTAGTGTTATTTTAGTTAATGTAACTCATAAATGTAGGTAAAAAGTATTACATGTATACCCATATCTGTTTTCAGCACCATAAATCACTGCCTCCAAAGTTTATGTTGCTTATAGAAATGACTGAGACTGCTTTTCCCCATGTACATGTAGAGTACACTAGTGACTACCATAGTTCTACCATGAGATGGAAGGGCGTGAGAGGATAGATCACATAATTATTTAAATACATTTTTAGTGAGGGGGGGGGGGAGGGAGGGTCACCGGAAACCGGTGTTTATGACATAAACTTCCAGAAGATTTAAGCTAGTACATAAATGAAAAATGTCTTTGACATCCTCATTTTCATAAACAAGAGTTGTACAGTTTTTTTTTTCATGGCTTACCTTTTGATATGCCTCATGTTGATAATCTGTTAAACTACAAAGAATACCTGCATAAAACTTTGCAAGTTTTTAATGAGGGCTATTTCATGGCAAGAAACTTTAGAATGATTAAAAGTTTTATTCTTCAATATTTAACCAAAGTCAAAAGCACAGTTCATTTTTCATTCCCTATTAATTAAGTACAATCTCAAATATGTATGTTATATGCTTGCACTAAGTAGTTTTAAATTACATGACTTTTAAACTTTTTACCTTCAGTGATAAGATTTAAAGATGGCTAGTGTACTGTATACTTGCAAGATAGAAATAATATTGCACTGCCAACTCTGTCTGACCCCCCCCCCCTTTCCCCTCCACCTCCATTAGGTCACTCCGACTCCCGCACCCCTCGTCACAGGCAGGTACACCACCCTGCCACTGCTTTCGCCACCCAGCTGACAGACCTAGACCCCACCAACTACCACCAGCCTGCCCCGCCCAGGGGGGATGATATGCCCTCCGTCTACACCCAGTCCCACTCTCACTCGCACCCCTCCCACTCTCACGGAGCCACACGGCAGATCCAGAGCGCCGGGTCGGTCCAGTCGCGCCAGGTCAAGCCTACGTCGTATGTCCCAGGTAATTATTCTGTTTTACATACAAGGGATCGTTATTTCTTTTGGTATATGGAGCAATCACATGACACCTTCACTTGTAATGCCTGGGCCCTGTCTTGTGAACAGTTGTAATTGATTCCAATTGATTAGAATTTGATAACAAATGCAACTCTGCACTAGAGAGTTTGGAGTTTGTACATTTGTGATTGAATTCCAGGGGGGGGGGGGGAGGGGCATTTCACAAAACTTGTCATCAGTGACAAATGACAGTTTTTGTTATAAGCTACTGAAATCCTTGCTTCTGATTGGTTAGTAGCAGATTTGTCACTGATTTTTGTCATTTGTCATTCAAAAAAGCTTTGTGAAACGGGCCCCTGGACAATCACAGCTCTTCATAAGACAGGGTTCTAATTTGATTTCATCCAGTTATGTTCACTTTTTGTCACTATAAGCGACAAAATCACAATTGTTCACCCCCACATTGATCTTGATTTCCCTGTCGTAGTTTTTGATGCAATATTATATGCAGTTAGTGTCACATGCAGGGCACCTATCTGGGACTTCCCCCACTCCCTACCCTCAAGCACTCACTTTACACTTGAAATATTGAAATATCACTTACGGTACCTACACATATTTGCTATCACTGCAAATTTGGTGTCATATACTCACATAAAAGTATATTCCTTGCATATTGTTAATAATTCTATTTATTTTGATTCAAGAATTATACATGCAGGTATCAGTTCTGTGAAGAATACATACCGGTACCAGGTATATAATATCTCAGGCATACTGACTATTTGACTTTACGTTGACTCTAAACCAACCGATTCTTGGCCATTCATGGTAGTGGCATTTATTGTGCGGTCTGATGTGGGTCTCGTCGGTGTGACTGAGGTATAACTTTGGAAGGGCCATTGGAGGATCAGAAAAGAATTAAATAACCATAAAGGCTTAAGAAGGTATTACTTTCCAATGCATATATGAAAACATTTAGAACTGTATGCAGCACACAAAACAAAACATATTCCAATTTTTCAGGAGTAAAAACTAATTTTCATCCAATCCTTACACTTTCCCAACTTAGCCTTATATTGGTAAAAAGTCATTGTACCTTTGATGAGTTTTTTTTTAAATATATTTTTTATTTTTCAAGTTAAGAACATCTTTATCTTTATTACATATCATTATGTCTGTAACACTGATATCCCTTATGTGTAATGGGACAGATTACTATGTGTATTCTTCTTTTCATTTCAAATACAAAGAGAACATGTACTATTCCATAAGTAAGTACACTAAGTAAATATAACTTTCAGAGCCTTAAAATAACCCTTTATTTCTCCCTCCCTTCAACACAAGAGCTTCAAACTAATGTAGATTACTTGAAACTATGTTCACCTGATTGTACTATGGCTTTTTAAAGATTCGGGCAAACTTACTCTTGCTAAATGTGAAATAATATTTCACAACATAACTGTTTCCCAAGGGCTTAGAGGATAAAGTCTCTAACCAATCTCTATGCAAAATTTCTCTCTTTTGTGAACAAAACTTGGATTGATTGGATGCTTAACATACTGTAGTTTATTAGAATTAGAAGGCTTAGAAAGGAACTAAAAATTCTTGCTATCAAATTCAAACATTTTTTCCTTCACAGTGTTTTCAAAAAGTAGTGTATGCAAGGGCTAAATATACTTGTTTAGAAGTCATAGTTTGTGTGGTTAGATTTAATTAATTGAAAGCATGAGCGGCTAATAACAAACAAACATTTAAAATATGCTGACCATTTCATGATTTGAGTGTGCATTTTCCAGCTAACTTCTGAAGAACTAATAACTTTTAGAAATGTCTAGAAGATACCTACAAATTTCCATCAATATTCCTGTCTCAAGAAAACTTAATTGGAGGTGAAATTATCTAAATTCCTTTAAGTAATACCAAAGTGTGAAGACTGGCAATTATATGTGTGTATTTGACAGGGATTTATTAGAGCTATAGTCTTAGCAAGTGTTGATTTAATTATTACAAATAAATATTTATTTAAAGAAAAAACAAACAAACCGATAAATAACATCACTGTTGCACCCTTTGATTTAAAACATTACCGTAGATATCATCTTTTTATCTGTCAAAAATAATAAGTTTTTTGAAGTTCAATGTGTACTTTATCACAATCAAATTACTTTTGATATCTCATGGATGTGATATACATGTACTTAGGATCTTCATATGAAACTATAACTATTCTCTTCAAATCTAGAGGGTTTGCATGTACCAGTTGTGGACTTACTTCATATTAGAGACCTCTGTAAGTTCTCTCACATGCATTCAAATTGTGAATGTCCAAATTTACATGTTGCTGCTTTTGTCCTCAGTGTTAAAAATCTTCGTAATCCATGAGTATTGTCAGCTTTATCTGTATTTTTGTCAAAGGTACATCAAGCATGTCTTTTGTTAGTTCTACATTTAAGTATGAAAACTTTTGAAATTTGATTGGGATTATGAAGCTTGTAAGGTTTGTTCACATGTGCCGTACTAAACCATGGCTGCCATTATGGCACTCTAGCATTTCAAGGCATTAATTCCTGCCAGGCATCCATTTACCTCACCTGGGTCGAGTGTGCAAGTGTAGATTAATGTCTTCCCAAAGGACATTAGTCCCGCAGCGGGAATTTAACCGCGGACCTTGTGATCCACAGTCCGGCAACATATCCACTCGACCACGACATCTCTATGGGTATTGCATTTCAAATTTGTATATTATCTAAAAACACACATTGATGTGAGCATGTGTATGATCTTTTTTTTTTTTGATCTACTTTTTCATCCACAATTTTCATTCAATTAGTAAACAAAAAACTTCCATGATAAACCTGGGCATATGTGAACAACCCTATTGTTTTCTTTTTTTGTTGAAAATTTACTTTGTGCATCCCAAATTAGAAATGGTGACTTTGAATTAATTTTGAAAGGGTACTAAAAACAACCAAATGTTACTGAGAGGTATAAAGAATGGAATTTTTGATGGTATAAGGATAACTGTTTAAAACGTGGTCCAGTGGCCATGGTAAGGGTATTTTTTGCACCTTCTTCATGAACTTCTTTGGGGAATCTAAATGTTTACTCTTGGTTCTATTAAAGCTAGGCTAACCTATGGGTTGGTACAGTGTATCAGTACATGTACATCTTGAACTGTTTTATCACATTTTCATGACGTGTTTGTCTGTTGCACATTCCTTCTTTTGTTGTTGCTTTCATTGGTGATTGCTTCAGATGAGAGTCCAGATGAACATGAACCATCTTCAGGTAGTGTATGCATTTCAGCACCATGATTCACATTATGATTAATTGTGCAATGTGTGTTACAAGATGACGCTTTAACAATGGCCAGCCTCACCTCACATGATGATAATGATGACGATAATGCAATTTACTGGTCAATCATGCTTATTTTTGAAAATGTAAACTATTACATGTATTTGCCATTCAATGGTGAATTAAAATCACTCATTTTTTCTGGATGAAGTAATACTTTGCTGACCAATTATGTGACTAGTATAGATGCCATTTATAGTTGAAATGACATCCTGTAAATGTAAAACTAGAAACATGTGCTCCCATGGAATATTCATGAATTCTGCCTTTAATTTAAATTCACAAAAGAGAAGAAGATAATCACACTGAGAACAAAATAACAGTTTAATTTTTGCAGCTTGGCAAAGTTTTTTGCCATGGATATTGCTCTCAATTACATATTTTTAAAAGCTTCATGTCATGAAAGTGTCTGGTGTTACAGTATACATATATTTTTTTAAACAAATGATCACCTGTTTTTCAGTGTTGAAGCACCTCTAATAATGAATACACTTATTTGTCATATATTTTTATATTTCACATGATGTGATTTGCGTAGCATGCACAGACCTTAGATGTTGCCTTTGTTGTGTCATTTTGACTTATGATCTGTCATATGAATTAGTATAGGTAATGCATAGTATTGGCTAAAGTCAGAAGAAATGATAATATATACTGTGTGAACTCCGCATGTTCCCACAATGGATTTTGGGAAGCCAACCTATCCAAAGGACACATTTTTTTTCTTCTTCAACGATTTCCATGTCCTTAGCCAATACTGTGTATTACATTGTACATCTGTACCTTAAATAATGTGTCTCTATTTATGTGTATCATTTTGATTTGCTAGATAAATCTTAGAAATATAATTTCCATAATTACATACTGTACAGAAGTAATTGTTTTGCTGTCGTGCATTGTCAAAACTTTACATTTTAAGGAAACCTAATGAACATATAGTGGTTTGTAAGTTCGAAAAGGGGAACATTACAAACAATAAAGCAACAAAAAAGATTATGTAGAAAAAATTATTGCTAGTTATTACAATCTTTTGATTTTCTTTGTCTAGGCATCACCTAGATATTGAGAGTAGAATTTGATTTCTCTGTAGAATTAGATCGATGCAGTAAAGAAATTTTGATTTCTTTTGCGCAGCATATGAGTGTGTAGCATGTTTGAACGTGTAGATGCACACTGTTACCAGAGTGCCCGACAATGTTTGTGTTCTATATCACTACTATTGCAAACAACACTTCTTCAACAAGCACAATTTGTGGGCAGGATTTGAAGTAAACGTCAATTCCTTTTTTAGATGTAGAATCAGTTTTGTATTTTAGATGCCATGATGCAGTAAATATTTTCTCCCTGATGCCTCCCTCTCTCTTGAAAAGAAAGAACAAATGTCATACTTCAAAAATAAAGGAGCTCTTCATCACAAACAATTCCCTTCACGTTTGAATATATCACTTGCCACTTCCTGCTCTTCAATATCATTTGATGATGAAAATACACCCGGTTGCTTTCTTCTTTTGCCCGTTAAGTCCATTGCTCAAGAATTTTCAAATTTGACTTAGATTGCACAAAAGTACAATAGATGTGTGTGATCTATGCTCTTCGATCTGGAAGTTACACAAGACACTGCACATTTTTCTTCAGTTTGGATATTTAAAAAAAAACAACATACAAACATGATCATTGCGTTTTTGCATGCACTTCTTGCCAATTTGCCTTTGACGTCTGACCTCTGACCTGACCTGTTGCTGCATCTCCACATTACAGACTTGGGTTCTCCAACACAGCCTACATGTGCTTTCCGCACTTTCAACTCAGGTACTGGTAACAGTCAACTCTATCTGTATGTATCTATCCTTCGCTTGCATGTGCAGTCATATTTTAAACATGATATACAGATATCTTAGAAGGTTTATACTCAGGGTGCTACAGAAATATAAAAGGATCATATGAGTAGGTCTAATTGCATACTTCATTTTGTTGGAATAGTGGAACTTATATCTAAGTTAGAATCGTATAGAAATCCTTGTTTTTAAATCTCTAATTTTGTTTTATTTCCCTTTTTTTCGGGGGGGGGGGGGGGGGTAGGGGGTGGGGGCACAGAAAACTAAACGTCAAATGGTTGGCAGAGAGCCAAATGATTCTTACTCTAATAAAACAAAAAAGGATGGTATGCCTTTTGGGCTCTCAAAGATATTGAACTAAAAATTAAAAAGTATTTTGCAAATAACGGACCCTAAGCTATCCAAAATGTCTAAGTGTCTGATGCATTAAGATACCCTGTAGCACCCTAACCTAACCTTCCCATCTATTATTATTATTTCTAATCCTCGATGCATGTAGTACTGTGCTGTATGAATTCATTGCATTTTCATTTGCCTGCTTTGAGAGACATTGTATCCCATATTGCATAAATTAGTTTGCATTCAGTGAAAAGTTTTTTGATTTTCGGCTGATGTGAAATCATACATGTATTGATTGTTTTGTGATCTTTTAACAAATCTCAATACATGTATAAAATATGTATAATAGTAATACCTTGTTATGTTTATCTGATTGGAAGAAAAACAATTAACTATGTCATACAGACAAAAATGAAACTTTATCGATGCATTATAAAAGAATGGAATCTTCCATACCACATCACATTATGATTGCAAGCTACAGACTCTTCTCCCTCAAAGAGAAAAAGAAACGAAAGTCTAAAAACTTCCTCACTGAATACCAGGATGCAGTCTTCCCATACTGGCTCACATTGGATGCAAACACATACTGTCTCTATATTTAGATTGATAGAATACTGCTTGTCCAGATACCATGATATACCACCTCATAACGATCAGCATTATAGCAGAGACATAATAATGCTTGATATTCACTTCAATTGCATGGTATCATAGCATGTTTACTTCATACTTGTATACCAGTATAGCCAAATTTGTATAGACATGTGACTTTTGAATTTCATTTTATTTCACTTGCATTTCCTTCTTCCAATTTTTTTTTTTTACTGGTTTGGCATCTTGGCATGTACCATACAATGTGATTCTCTTAGGGCGCGTTCATGCTTGATTTTGAAGGCAGAATGAGCGATTTGTAACGCTCATCGTAAACGCTCATCGTAATCGCAGTTCCACGGTGCACTGTTCATGCTCACTTCTCCAGGTAATTCTCCTTGGGTGGCCTTCAGCTGGATTCGCAAACCTGTGTGCGCATGCTACGTAGACCCACTAGAGGTCAGTGCGTTGACCCCATTTAAACGCGTTTACAAATTGTAAACGCATCTTTTTGTGAGTTTACGATCGGCGATCATGATTGCCGTTTTTTGGTGATTCTACAAAAGTGAGCATGAACGCAATCGTGTTTTAAACTAAACGCGTAACAGATGCCTGACTCTGGCCGTCAAAATCAAGCATGAACGCGCCCTTACAAATGCATGATGAAATTCAAACTCTCTCTCTCTTTCTCTCTCTGTCTCTCTCTGTCTCTCTCTGTCTCTCTCTGTCTCTCTCTGTCTCTCTCTGTCTCTCTCTGTCTCTCTCTCTGTCTGTCTCTCTGTCTCTCTCTCTGTCTCTCTCTCTCTCTTCTTTTGCTAATTTCTTCCATCTCTGTCTCCATATCCATCATTTCCACCTCTTGTTATGCCCAGTCATTTGGTCGATGTACTCAGTCAGCACTGAATAAAAAAAAACCCAAATATAATACCAATCAATCAATCACTAAAAGCACATGCATTGTTAAGGTGTCCAATTTTCTGGTGTAGTTTGAAAAATGTCTACTGCATTTATGTATCAATGGCATGAGCGCTTAACCCTTTCATTATTACTAGGATAGCAAACAATTAAATCCTATATTAACTTTCAAGAGTCTATTTCAGAATCTCAGATCTTTGGTTCATTTTTAATATCTTCTATTGGAATATTATTCAGAATGTATATACCTACATCATACATGTACAATATATATTTATCCTTCAGAACATTTTAGCAAATAGCAGGTGTTTTTTTAATAAATAATTCAAACGTACATATTTAACCATGTAGTCTTGGGTGGGACTTGCTAGCTGCCAATTACATGGAAGGGGTTGAATTAGTTCATTCAATAAGATTACATGACATTGTTTGCATGTGTAGATTCCATTTGTATAATGTATTTTATATCCTACTGTATGTGTATCATTTATTTACTATTGTAAAGTATGTAATGCATGTTTGTACATTATTTCTCATGACTTTATGTAATTGTTCAGCCATATAATGTTTTCTATCTTATAGTTTACACATGTGATACAATACTTTACAGTCATTATACTTACATGTATGTTATTGATATGTAATTTGATTCGCGATTTACAATGATTGAAGATGTTCTATATTTATTGTGGTCATTGGTAATGGTAAGTATACAGGATAAATATACATGGATCTGTTTTCATTTGATGGTGTAGGGGCTTCATGATCCTATAGTATTTTTGCTGTGAATCTATAAAGTTGAATACTCAAAATTATATGGTGTCGGGCAGTTCTAACTCCCAAAGGTTGATGTGTTTATTTATTAATTTTACAAATTTAAGTTACCTGGATATCTATTGATACATTTGACAAATATTTGCTTCTTCTTCTGATTAACTTCTCTTTTTAAAATGTACAAAAATGTATATAGTAAATCAATGATTATGAATATCCTCCAAACAATTTCATATCAAATTTTTAATAATAAATCATATTTTAATAGATTTTATAGCTCTCTAAATTCACCAAGATATATCCATGAGATAATAATTGGTTATAAAAGGAAAATATAACATGATAATGACAATATATCACCTACCCAATGAAAAGTGTATGTTTGAAACTGAAAATACAAAGAAATGTTTTATTGTTATGTAAAGTAAAGAGAAAGAAAGTGCCTCTATGACGTATACTTGTTTATAAAGAATGACATCAAATCTAACACATAGTCTTAACAGAATAGTCTTAATAGAGCAACCATGAAGAGAGAGTATTCTTGTAGTCGGTACGTGCATGTACATAAATTATGCCTACAGTCTTTACAGATATATATATACATGTATGTAGTATGTATCTACACTGCATTGTATGTGTTCATCATATATTATTAACAAATTAATCTATGCTTTGAGTCCATGTGAAGCTCAAATAATCATGTTGTATGTTAAACCATTGCCTTATTTGTAGGTGACCGAGTGTTGTTCACTGAATCCCCCTCCCTACCTGGTGTGCCTGTGGTCTACAGAACTCAAGAAGAGAAGAGCCTGAACCCTGATAGACTCAACCTAGACAGGTTAGTGAAAACGTGTGTGGGTGTGGGTGTGTGTGTGTGAGGGTTAAGTTAGAGAGTTGATAGGGTGGTCTCACTGAACCCCCCTTACTACCTGGTGTGCCTGTGGTCTACAGAACTCAAGAAGAGAAGAGTCTGAACCCTGATAGACTCAACCTAGACAGGTCAGTGTTCATATTATGTATATACTTGTATGTGTGTGACCTAATAAAGACAGGACAGGGTGTTGTTCACTGAATCTTTCTTGCGCCCTAATGCTCTGGTGTTCCTGACCCCTAGAATTCAGTGATAGTCCAGCGGCAAGCATTCCTGATACAAAGTGTCAGTGGTATGTGTATGAATTAGGTTTATACAGATTTTACTTGATCTTCACAGAATCACCCTCACTTCCTGATTTCCATGTGATCTGCAGCATGCAACAACATACTAGTCTAACCCCAGACAGATTCAAACTTGGAAGGGCAGAATCTTGAATCATGATTTGCAATCCTCTTGAAATTTACATGTATACAGTAAGTTTAAACTACAGCTACAAATTCTTTTCTAATATACAGGAGGAAACTGACCCAGTGCCCTCTCCTGGAGGGAGAGGATCATCTGAGATTGCTCAACTTTCAGCACAACACCATCAGGAGGATAGAACACCTAGCATCACTCAGGAGACTCATCTTTCTAGACCTCTATGATAACAGGATAGAGGCCATCTCAGGGTTGGACACCATGAGGTCCCTAAGGGTTCTAATGCTTGGCAAGAACAGGTGAGTGTGCATGTCTGATTTGTGTCTCATGTTTGATTTATGGAGAGGAAAAAATAGTATTTTCATAACTTCTTAACTAATTGCTTACGGAATCATTTCCTGTATTACATTCAGAGAAATGAGAGAATTCAGTACTCTGAAAACCAGATAGAGGGCATCATAACATTGAATACCTTAATATATTTTGGTATCTTATTGCTAGGAAATCACAGGTTCATGTATCTAGACGATTTCAGTGACAACCCGATACAGTGTATCGCAGGGTTGGATACTGAATTCCTTCAGTGTTTCTGCTTGGCAAGAAGAGTTGACCATGTCTGAGTAGATTCTGAAAGGTTGCTGGAAGAATGTAATCTCCCACCTTTTCTGTATTAAAATCTGATACATGCATTTATTGGTTACCTCAGCCTGAGGATTAGTTGATGCCATGAGATACTTGGTACCTTTAATCCCCAACCAAACCAGGTTGATGTGTGTCGATTTGTAATAATAGCATTGTCCTGCACGTTCTCTATGACACCCACTATGTAGGGCATCTGTGTGATGGATACCAACAGATATTGAAGGACAAGACTTTTGTGATATCAGTATCAGTGTCAGTCTCAATATCAGTTGGTTGCCTAGCATTCGCTCATACTAGAACCTCCTAGATAAGATTTCTGAAAATTTAGTACATTTGATCTCCTGAACTTCTTTTCACAAGTTGTGTCCTAGTTCTTCCACAACTGTTAACAGGCTCTTCCAACCTGACTTCCTCCTGGTCTACAGACTTCAGTGGTAAGCGCTTTATAAGCACCGTTTTTATTATTATTTTATTATTGCAGAATCCAAAAGATAGACAACCTTACCAACCTGGTCAAGCTAGATGTGTTAGATCTCCATGGCAACCGCATCAGTAAGGTGGAGAACATAGATCACCTGCAGGAGCTACGGGTTCTCAACCTGGCTGGGAATGAGATCACCCATGTGGACAGTCTCTGTGGGATGGATTCACTCACAGAACTCAACCTCAGAAGGAATAAGATCTCCACCGTGGTGAGTCTCTGTTGACAAGTGGTTTCTTTTCACAAGTGTTTTCTTGATTCAGCGCTCAAGTTGACCCTTAAAGGGATTAGGTAACTTTGTCTCAGATTCTGAAACAAAATCCTGGATTAAGCTCATGCTGCAATGATAATTATAAGCCTTTAAGTCAGTCAGGAACCCCATGACTTTTACGAGCCAATCGCCTGTCTGATTATCAAGATATTTATGATTGGAAATCGAAATCAAATTTTGTGTTTTCCTAACGTTTTTCATAGCACTACAGTTTATTGGAGAAAACGAGTACCGGTATGGTAAAACCGGTCACTCAAAGATTTTTGCATTTTTGAGGCACTTCTTGATCACTGATAACGCGTAGGGCCGTGCATCTCAGATTTAACATTGTTAAAGGATGCCTGAGAACAGTGCAGTAACACCTGGTGCTGTTTCTTTTTCCCTTTTCTATTTTTGAAATTTTATTCTGGTAGGGTCAGGCTTTTTTTTAGATCTAGTTGCTTTTGTGTCATGCAATCTCATTTTTCTCCCATGTTAGTGTACCATTCCATACTATCACCTTGTGTGTTCCAAAATTTTCTTATGTTACTTGTGTTAAAAATATATAGTTGCTTTTATCTTTTGTAATAGATTAGTGATACATAACATCGTCTGAGCAGCAGTGAACCAATTTTATTGGCCTCTTTGGGTCTCTCTGTGATGGATCAAGCTTTGATTTCATGCTTGTGAAAATGAGATCTGGGGGCGTTTCACAAAACTTGTCATCAGTGACAAATGACAGTGTTTGTTATAAGCTACTGAAATCCTTTCTTCTGATTGGTTATCAGCAGATTTGTCACTGATTTTTGTCATTTGTCATTGAGAGAAGGCTTTGTGAAAGACCCCCCTGTAATACTATATCTTATCATACTCTCATTTTTGACAGACTGATGTTGACACATTGCCAAGCTTGCAGAGGCTGTTTCTCAGTTTTAATCTCATAATGAAGTAAGTTTGTAAAATTTATGTTATGAATTTGATTTAGTTACTTTGTAATTGCATGCGTGTATTTGAAGGGACTTAAAGTCAAAATAAGATTGTTTATGATTGTGTATTAAAGCCCCACTGTCCTACTTGTAGCTACTTGCTCCCTCTATATAGAAGACTTCCCCAATCGGTGCCTGTTGATCCCCCCCCCCCCATGATCCTCTTTTTCTTATGTTAGTTGAGAGCTGAGTTAATGAGATAGCCACCTGTCAGTGACCTCGCTGTGTGGTCTAATTCCTTCTGGCCCAGTTGTATTGATGGTCTTTAAATATGAATTGTTTTTATTTTTCCTACCTTTTCCTAATGACTGCAACATACATGGAATTGACATGTTAGACACTCTTTCTTTATTAGAACACCTATGCTTTATTGAGGGTCTTATTTGGTTATTTGAACTCATTATCATTAAAATAGATATTCATGTAGTTAATTATCAAGTCAGAATGCATCTGTAGAATATCTGGTTATATGTAGCTATGCTCAAAGCCTCAAATCAAACCAAGTTTTGCATGAGTAATTGACTTTTCTTATTCTCATTATACTGTATTTCTCTTTCTCTCTCTTTCCCCCTCTCTCCCCCACTCTCCCCCACTCTCCCAATGTCTGTCTGTCTCTCTCTCTCTCTCTCTTCCTTCATAACATGTCCATAGTTGGGATGATATATCTTGCCTAGCTGACTCCACATCCCTAATTGAAGTATCTTTAGACGGCAATCCTTTTTGCCAAGAGGCCTCCTACAAATCTATAATCCTCCGGAACATGGGTTATCTCAAACAGCTAGACATGAAGAAAATCTCTGTGAGTAGACGATCCATTGGTATTCAACTGTTTAGATATATTCTTTTGCATGTGAGGATTTCTTTTTTTAAAGTATGGTACTGAATGTGTTGTTTGTTTTAATATGTTGGGCATGTTTTGCCCTATCAAAAATTGAAAAAATTATTTTCCACAGATTTGTGAACAGTTTATACCAGTGAATTACTCTTGAAATGTTTATTCTTTAAGAAAAGTGGTAGTTTCTGTTATTGTATTGAAAAGATAGAGGTTGTTCTAATGATAACTAAAACATGGCTTATGAAAAAGTCTTGTCATTAGGGAATTTATGTATGTGTGCAGCTGTGAATGGATTGAATTATAGATAATTGATATTCAACATAATTTGAGTTTCATTACTTTACCATTGTCAAGGGCCTCATGTGTTTAATCTCAACTATATACATTTTGACTTTTCTTTTCAACCATTTTAGGAGGAAGAGAGAAAGGTAGCCTTGACTGTGGTAAAGAAGGAAGAGCAGAAAAAGAGGGAGGTCAACAGAGTAGCAGTACTCAAGGTATGATGGAATCATTGGTCATTCTTCTAAGGTTTCACCATAATGATAATAATATTCCACATTTATATAGCACTTAATACATCGGCTATGTCTCTAAGTGCTTCTCAGATATATTATTATAACATTATCCCTGTCATTGAATTCAGGCTTGCCCGCATGCAACACATGCATATTCTCCACTCCCTGGGGAGCATGCCAGCCAGGTGCCATTTTGCAGATGCTCAGTAACAACGGCATCCTACCTGGTACCGATTAATGGTGGAGAGTAGCAAATGTAGATTAATGTCTTTCGAAAGGACGTTGGTACTGGGCTGGGATTTGAACCCTGTACCTTGTGATATACAGTCCGGTGACTTATCCACTAGACCAAAACACCTCTACCGTTCGATCCCCTTCTTGATTAGTAGTCCCTTTCCATGAAGGAGCTGTAATGCATACAGTTACGTTGCAATTTCCTACTTAATATATCCTGATAAGTTTAGTGCAAGAAGGATCAGAATAATCAAGAAAATCCCTGGTCATGGGAGGAAGTAAAGAAAGCAGGGGTCTTGGAAATTTCAGATCCCAGGTTCAAAACAAAAACTAAAAGAAAGTTGTTACAGACATGTAGCTGTGTGGCAAAAACTTAAATCTTTAGGTTAACTGGTAGCTTACTTACGAGGTGAAATTTATTGTGTAAGCATCCCAGGTGAACTGACAACTTAGTACTTTTCAACTTATACAATATTCCATCTGGTTTTGTGAATGCAGGAGAAACGAAGGCTTGCCATCAAGAATGCAGCTAGGCAGTGGGAGACATCAATGAGCACCTCGTTAGCCAAGACATCCCGTCTCCAGCCGGCTCCACTCTATGGGGGAGGAGAGATGGGAGGAGGCAGTGGTCTGGCCACGCCTAACGATAGCAGACCAGGGTGAGTGACTTCTCTTCATCCTGACCCTACTGTCACAGTCTTTCTGAAGGCAGCTCTTCCAGGCCTGATAAAAACCTGATTTAAATCGGTTTCCCGATTTTTTTCTCCCTTTTTTCCCGATATTTTTTCCTTCTTCCCGATTTAAAAAAAAAAAAAAAAAAAAAATCCAGATTTTTTTTTTTTTTTACCAGATTTTTTTCTATCTTCCCTATTTTATCCTGATTTTCCCGATTTCCCCCTTATTTTCTCTATTCTTCCCTATTTGCCCTATTTTTTCCCCAATTTTTCCAAATGTTTCCCAATTTTCTTACTTGAAAGGGGGGAATGTTGTTAGATGCCATTTTTTCCCCCGTGAATCTTCTTCTTTTTTTTTTTACTCAAGGGGGGCGTGGTTGAGGGGGAAACAAAAAAACTTTTTTTTTTTTTAGTGCTCACTATCGATCACCCCTGCTCTTCTATTCCAATTGTGCACATAGCTTGGGATAGAGAAGGATATTGAGTAGTCAAAATGTGTGAAAGCAGTGTTGTGATGATATATCTGTTTTTATACGCATAGTTGTCTGTAGAGTCTTCTGCATTTTTAAAGCAAGAGGGAAGAGCATGTATGGAGAAAATCAGAATTGTTACATTGAGAATTTTCGTAGAAAATGTGACACATTTGATTATTAACATAATCCATAATATAACTGAAGATACATGTAATATTCTGGGATTATTTCTAGCTTTAAAAGACTGAGTAAGGGTCTATGTGTCAGATCTTAAAGTATGGAATCATTCACCAATGATTTTGATGCCAACAACATTTACCAGTAAACCAATTACAGAACTTTACAGTGACGCTTTGCATTTAACACCAAATTAGATTTGGAATGAATTTCATGATAAACATTGTCTGTTTGGAGCAAAGATGTGTTAACTCATATACTTTATCACAGTGTTAATAATAATACACTTTGGCTCTGAACAGAGGATATTGCCTACAGCCTACTGTAGATATTGTCTTTGTACACTTATCTGAGTGAATTGACTAGGCAATAGTATCAAACAGGTACTGGTATAGTTGTCTCTGAATTGATTCCATATCATCTTTATCTCATACAGGTCAAGTGAAGGAGGTTCAGACCGAGGTCATTCAGTTGACCTGTTAGATGGAAGAAGGAGTCAGGACTCCAGCCGACCTTCGACCCGATCAGACTCACGGCAGAGGAAGCTGCCCACCCCAGATCTTCTTGCCAAGTGAGTATTCTCATTAAAATGAAGAATCAGAAAGTTTCCATTATAAAACAAATTAGTATTCAAAGTCTGCTGCAATAGATTTCAACTGATAGTGATTCACATTGATGATGTATTGTAGTGCCAATGATAATATGAAATGCTCTAAAAGGGGCAGGGCATTACTTAATTTCTTTAGCACCCATGTTCAATTTTATTAACCCCCAAAACAATTAGTAAGATATCTTGAACTGTAATTGATTACAAGATACTTATCAACGTAATGGTATTGCAGTTGCTTCTCCCCTATGAAATAGCGTGCTAAGTGAATAAGAAATGGTAGGGGGGGGGGATAGTCATAATATCTTGTCATTGGGCTTCTTGTACTGCTTTAAAATTCAAATGAATGGATCTGTAGAAGCTGTCAATTTCCGAAGTGAACAAGATTGTATTTTATTTCCTAAATTTGTACCAAAAAAAAATAAATTAAGTTTCGATTTATGCCCCTCCACCTGCGGCGTACCACAAGGTTCTATCCTAGGTCCTCTACTGTTTTTTAATTTACATTAATGATCTTACACATTCAGCTGCACCTCGCAGTTAAATGAAAGGCCTTCCCGCGTGTTTTTTTTTAACACGGACCTGGCTTGCTGCCGACAGAGTCTGCAATTTTTTTTTTTTTTTTTTTTTTTTTTAGGGCGAAAAAGAGGGGTTTGGTTAATACACAAGGCCGGTTTATACACCGTTAATTACGGTATATCCTCTATCCATCAGAAAAGTTAGTTTTTATTGATTGAATTGATTGAATCAGATTATGATAATAAAAAAAACATTGAGCATGCAGGCCAGGGGCTGAAAACTTTCTGTTTACAAAATAGAATATATGAAAAATTCAATTTAAAAAACAGAATACCATAGAGTAGAGTACATAGAAATTCTTCAATTTACAAAATACAATATACAGGATACGTACAAATATACAAATCAAGATGGAAATCAAGAAGTACCAATAATCAATCATGATTTTAAATCACCTGTCTCTTCCCTTTGCAGCATCACAACGGATGAGGTGTGTCACCTGGCTGAGCTGGATGGGGACACACTGCACCTGTACGGCTCAGGATCACTAGATGCTCTGGATAAGAACTGGGGTGTCCAGGCCGCAGGGTCTATCAGTACCGTCTCTATCAAGTTTGTGGACTTCAACAAGGTTGCAAGGCATCTGCAAAAGATACGTCTCAGGTTTCCTAATGTCTCAGTAAGTTCTCCTAACATCCAGTATATTTTAGTTCCACAATATGTATTTGGCCACAAATTGGTTATGATGCATACTTTCTCTAAATGACAGACTTTAAGACAGAATACTACCTTTTATAAATGTAATGCTTCCTGGGAGAAATTTCAATTATTTAAACATATTTGTGGCTTACACCCAGTAGATGGCAGGTTCAAGTCCCGCTGGTTCCAAGATTTTTTCTGACTTGTTTTTCAATACAGATTGATCAATCGATCTTACTTACTGGGTGTAAGCCACAAATATGTTTGAATAAAAGAATACTACCTGTCTACCTTTTTTAGATACATATAGAATGGTTGCCTCCTTTGACTTCAAAGTGTTCAATATAAGGATTAATAGTTTGAAAGCCTGAGAAGCTTTTGATATAAGTGAATCTACTCCAAAGTTGTTCAAAGTGCCTAGTATGTTGTCCTTTCCAAGTTGAAGAAGAGTCAATATGATGGTAGCTGCCTTTGTCTTTGATGTTGCATGCAATGCACATGCTGATATTTGAGAAGGAACTGAAGTACCGGTACCGTTACAAAATTGAATTGTTACCTTTCAGCTGATTAAAAAAAATGTAGATACGATTTCTAGTCTGTGATTGTTGTGGGAGATATTATGATGAATCAATATTATATATTTATCACATGTTTGTTGTTGTTTTTTGTAGCTAAAATTAGGAATTCTATTCCATGAATGTTATGCTAGAAATTATGATGAGTAGTGTATATTATTTATCACTTGTTTATTGTTTTTATGTCCAAGCATTATACACCTGAATGTCCTATGCTTAATCACCACTCATGACATATTATTTTCTCATTTCATACTTTTCTCGAAAAATATTTCCCTCTCCAGAATGTTAATTTTGGCGAGTGCAATATAAGTAACCTGGTGCAGCTGAATGCCTTAGCATCCCTGAGGAGATTAGATACCCTGACCATCTCCAAACAAGGCAATCCTATCACTAGCTTCGTTCTCTGGAAACAGTACCTACTCTTCAGACTGGCTCACCTTAATATCAAGAAGATCAACGGTCAACCGGTAAGACATGGAAACTTAGCCATAACAGCATACTGCTTTTAGTCCAGGTTTAAAAGAGCAGATTTTTGCAGCTCCTTCTCTGCTGTCATAGGTATGAAGTGGCATTTCGACGGTTCGGGTTATTAAAGAAAGAGCACAGCTCTACAATTGATGTATTTTAGTTGTACAGGCACAATGTTATAGATCACAAGAATTGATTTGATGATTCATTTATCTGAGAGTTCTTGACTTATAATTCCCTCTTTATTCTTTCTCTTTTTGAGGTGATACAGACTGATCAGCATGGAGCTGAGAAATACTTTGGTCTTCTTGCTAAGCTGACGTCTGAAGAACTCTCCCACTCCCGTCTTCAGATCTTATTAGGGGATAGCCGTCGGAGGATCACACAGCCTCTTAACGAGCTCGAGCTTAAGGCTCGTCGTCAGCTTACGTCCGAACAGCCTAGCTCCTCAGAGAATGCAGGAAAAGCAGGCTTGGTGTTTCTGTCGTCAGAGGGGCTAGCTAGTCTGCAACAAGTAAGAACGTTGTCTTGATTTTCATCCCAATATTCCCTGGTAGACGAATAATCTCACTTAGCCAACAGGCTACATGTACATATATGTGTGCATTGCATGTTGTATAAGATAGCTGATGTGGAATATGGTAAGCTTATACAGTGAAACTTGTCTATAAAGACCATCCGAGGGAGACAAGAAAAGTGGTCTTTACAGGCAGGTGGTCTTTATGTACAGGTTCCTTTAGTACATGTTTCAATGAGAAACCTGGCATTTTTAAGGGAAACAAAAAAATGTAGTCTTTGTAGATAGGTGGTCACTAAAGCAGGTTTGACTGTATCTACAAACATTGCGTTTTATATAAAGTTTTCACTTCCATTCTCAACTGAGGTGTGGTAAATTGGTTACTAATAGGAAGAAATTTCCTGATTCCTTTGATCGCTATATGCCAAACTTGGCCAAAGCCAGGGTCTATGTTTGCCAAAAATTGTTTTTTCTACATGTACATGTGGCAAAGGTGATACACTCCTTACAAGTACATTGTAGGATTTCTAGAATATAACAGTGCGTCGCGTCGTAACTTTTATATTTCATAAAAACTGTACATAATGTGTTCAAAATTGATTTGACAAAAGCAGTAATATGTCTATCAAGGACAGCAGATATTTTCTATTTGAAACCAATTATGAACAATAGGCATTAATTTCTTTTACTTAAAATGGGGACATATTTGTGTTTATCATACCATTCTTATTGACTTTTTATATCAATATTTCATCATTATTCTTGTGGCAGGAGAGATTGTCCAAGTCTGACCTGGCCAGTACCTACATCCAGCAACTGACCTCAGAGGCCGTCGAGGCTAACCGTAAGGTGACCAGGCTAGCCCAGATCTGGCCCAAGATCTTCATTGGCATGGTCCACAAAGCCTTGCTGGACATGGCTGATCTAGAGACCTACCAACAAAGGGCACTGGAGCGCTTCAAGAACAGCTGATCAACAGCACATACATGCAAGATTATATGTGGGACTACATACTTACCTCTTTACTGGCTTTACTCAACTGATGGAACAAACGATGGGCTGCCACTGTATACTTTTGTCACATGTACATGCACATTGTTTATGTACTGTATGGTCAGGGGTAACTTTTCAAATCATGCTTTGATATCAGCAAAGGAGATTTGATTGGCCTATTCTATGTAAAAAATGTGCCCTGATGTTAGAAAAAGTGGTCAAATTGAATCCATCAACAACAATATGGTCATTTCGGTCACTCCCCCCCCCCCCCCCCCCCAAACAAATGACAAGTTCTATCAATTTTTGTCCATTTTGGGCAAAAACACTTTTTCTTTTATTTACAATGGTATCCTTAATTGACGTGTGGATGTTGATGAAGCTTTATGTCAAGTGCATCAATTTGGTTACAAATGCTTGAAAAACTGTGATACTTATTGATGTACTTTTTTCCTTCTTTTTTCCCCCCATTTGTTGGGGTCATTTTGCAGAATAGGTTTGTAAACATAGCTTTTACAAAAGTGAAAATCCTACCAACTTATGATGTAAGGCAAATTTGTATAGTGAAATCGGTAAGAATATGCAATACAGAAGTTGTACGAAGTGTCGTTAATCAGTGTCCTGAAAGAATTCATGTTTCACTTGTATACACCATTACATCTACTGTTTTGATACTGAAAATAAAACAATGCTGATTGATGTAGTGAACGCTTTGTGCATTGCTAAGATTTGATTATGGCATATTTTGCAGTATGTTGCAACTGTTTAAAATACAACAACAGATCATAGTTTTGAAAAAGGGTACTTCTTTTGATTTGAATAGAAGTATCACCCTTTTATCATAGAGCCAGACATATTGTTATATGGATGCCCAAGGGCGCAAAATATATATCCCTTTTTGTATCTTGTGTTCTTGGCACCTGTTTGTGTCAGGTCCTGATTATATTTGAAGTGTACTCTGCAACTATGTGCCATTCAAGATCTTGATTGAAGTGAAGGTCTTTGAAGAGAAATCACCTTAAGTTTACAAATAAATAATAATAATTATTTGGTTTTATATAGCGCCTATTACCTTCTCTATTAAGCGCTTTACAGATATTATTACCCCGTTCATCGGATTCATTCACGCACCATGTGCATTTTATCCACTCCCTGGGGAGTAAATATACTCACTACATGCATTATAAATGCATTGTGTACTAGCCCAAAGTTTGAACATCCTATCTTTGTTCCTTTTTTAGTTATTGTAGTTTAGTCAGCTAGTTGATTAGATTCTACATTCACAGTTTAACTCTGAATGTAGATGGATGTAAAGCATATGATGTACACTGAAAAATCTATTGCAATGCAGTTTGAAAATGTGATATTTGTAATGTGGGGTGGAAAATATTCCTCTGCCTCAAGCTTTCAACCATCTGATCAAATGAGTACTGGGGTAATTTGTATTTGATTCTTATTAAATTTGTCTGTCAATTGAAAAAGATTTGATATTTTACAATGAACATTCCAATATAATGTGTATACATGTTTATATATAGCAAAGTAATTAAAAGTTAATTCATTATTATGAAAACCTGTGCAGGTACACATTCATGTAGTGTATACATGTGCATTCACAGGATTGAAATTGCAGCAATTCTGAATCTTCTAGAACACAGATGCCATCTAATAAACTGTTATTGGAAAATTAAAAGTAGATGGTTGAAAAAGATAGATTAGTAAAACAAATGTTTACCGGTAATTACTTTTTGAAATTTACAGTTCATATTACCAAATCAAAATCTGGTTTAGATTTGCTTTCCACTTTTTCTTGTATATCTTGAAGTACAATTTTACTGTATTTGATTAAATAACTATCTCCTGTATCAAGAAACCTCAAAATTATTTGATAGAAAATGCTTATGACTTTGAGCTGGAGATTGGGGTTTCCTTTCTCCCCTGAAGAGATTTTAGCTGTGAAATGTATTTTTTGGATGAATATTTATTGTTAAAGATCTCATTCCTTATTCTGATTTGAGCATATTGTTCAGTCAACTCTTATAAACAGATGTTAATGGTTGGTAATACTTGGTTGTTTTTTCACTGTAAATTTTCTCATCATTATATATTTTGTTTTAATATGTCACTATGTGCCAGTACATGCAATATTTCCTATTCCGTCCTGTTAGTTCTACGCATATTATATTCAGTCTGACCCATTTCTTTGTATCGTTTCCTGTGTTATATATTTTGTGCATGTGGAAATATAGTACCAGCACTTGTACACTGGAATGTCATATGAACTTATGATGCTATCAAGTTATAGAATTGGGTCTTTTTTCCCCTTTCAGTACCAGTACTTCTCTGTGCCTTTGTGTAGAATTTGTACAATGATGTTTATGGTATCATTTATTACTGATTGAACTTTTTGTGTAGACCTATATGCCTTTGTATTTCTGTCTGAAATGTTAATATAGGAAAGGTTATTAATTATCTTTGTCCCCCTCTCTTTCTGTTTTTCTTTTGTCTCTCTGTCTGTCTGTCTGTCTCTCTCTCTCTCTCTCTCTCTGTCTCTCTCTCTCTCTCTACCTCTCTCTGTCTCTCTCTGTCTGTCTGCCTCTCTGTCTGTCCATTTCTCCCTGCTACCATATACCCCCTTATCCCTATGTGTGGCAATCTTTGCTACTGTCATTACATTTCTTTCTTTACTCCCTCCTATCTCATTGTCTGCCCCCTTCTCCCTCTTCTCCACCCCTCCTTCACTCCTTCCCTCCTTCTACTCTTCTCTCTTCTCCTACCCCCTCTCACTTTCTCTCTTGCTCTATCTATTTCTCATCCTGGCTATCCATATTAAACACCTCTAATGGAGAAACCCGCTGACTTAAGTCAACTTTTGTAAGGGTTCCTACACAACAGGCAAGGTCACCATGCCATTGTTCTGAACCTTCTGACTTTCGGTCTAGAGCAAGACTGGGTTTATTATAAGTGCCCTCCTTTCGTGCTTTCATCATAGTTTGTCATTCTGGAAACACTTAATATATCTTGTTGTGTCTTGTAAGCTGCAAATCAAGGAATGCAAATATGGTATGTTATGAAATAAATATGACTTGTGCCTCTCAATTTGATTGCCCAAAGTCGTCCCTTTTTTTCTTAAATTAGGTGTGTTCAATCAGTATGATAAGGAACCTCTGAAACATTCCACAGAAATACAAACAATAATGAACTATTATGTAACGTATGATGAGATGTGAGGGTATGCAGAAAATGAGGTTAAAAAGCATAAGAAGCATGATGCAATGGCACAAAACACTAAGAGGTGAACAGCGAATAAGGATGAAATACACTCAGCAAAACAAAGGAAGTGGTCAACACTCGTTGTTCAGAATTTTCATGTAACCCATCAATAAAATATAATAAAATAAAGTACATATCAAATTAAAGAAAAAAGAATACTCTACCAACATCAATTAAGATCAAGTTTTGAACTTTAATGCCTGATGTTTAAAGGTCTTATTACAAAAATAGGGCATCTGGCCATTCAAATGTTGATGAGCATTGGAAGTATCCTATGGATCGTCCCAAGATCTTGGGTGGAAAGGAAAGGCATCTTGACCATGCTTGTCAGCAATATGTAGTCCTGAGATTAGACCAGTTCACATCCAATTTCCTCTCATAACATTCTTTGATTTCATAGTTGAACAAGAATATCTTACAGAACAGATGCACACGTTCATCAACATTTGAATGGCTACTTCCTTTATTTTTTCCATTTTCTTTCAGAGACTCATTTATTGTTAAATGGCTATGCTCACTCATGCATGGATTGCATGATTCCAATTCAAATAATCTTAAACTTTAAAGGGTTCATTTATGCTAATTTTGATATATGACAGATAGGTTTACATTAAATAGTGTCCACCTTTTGAGTGTAGTACAAGGCAGTAAAAACTGAAGGAAAGTAGATTTGTCATCCAAATAATAGTATTCTGTTGACCATAGTACTGCTCTTCCATTGATCTGATATACATTCTACATGCATGTGACTGTAACTGTTTTTCCAATTGAAAACGGGGTTAACAAACCTCATATCTGGTCTGCATTTATCATTAGTCTCTATCGTAACGAGGTCGTGGCCTTCTGAAATGATAAACAGTATTTGCCAGTAATACCCTGTAGGAGGGAACAACACAATGATAGTTGCATGGGATGTTTACAGATATTCTCATCAGAATTGTTATAATTGTATTGGTTCCATGAACATAACTATCACTTTCTTTTCAGCTGTATACCAGTAAGAGGGAGAGAGAGAGAGTGAGTGAGAGAGAGACAAAGAGAAAGAGAGTGAGACAGGGAGGGAGTGAAGAGAGAGAAATATATATATATATAGAGAGAGAGAGAGAGAGAGAGAGAGAGAGAGAAAGAGAGAGAAAGAAAGAGAGAGAGAGAGAGAGAGAGAGAGAGAGAGAGAGAGAGAGAGATGAAGGAAAATATACATGTAGCTAATGCGTTAACTGAATGTCTGAACACAGTTACCATATTTTTTGTTAATTGTTTACATTTTATTTCCAGCCAGCAGAGAAACATGAGCTTCCAAATTGGAATCTCTTGTTCATCCCTGAAATGAAAATCATACTACATGAGTATACAGTCAGACCGCACCGCCCACAAATTCGCACGTACATATACAATTTGTATGCTTGAAATCTGGGTCTTGTATACTGACAATTATTATGCTTCCTTAGTTACTATCTAAGTAATTTTCAGATATCCTGGATATTATGATAAAGCATGATATACATTACTTCTAAGAAGGGTGCCTTTAAAATTTGAGTAGTTGGACCCAAGATCTTGTCTAATTAATTACCAGGTCCCAATTTACTGTTGTCATTGGGTCAGGCAACCTTCAGAAAGAAACATGTAGTTGCTTTTTCATTTTTTCTTTTTTGTCTTCATAAGGACATTTTTTCTTCTTCTCTGTTTACATATACAGTACTTAGTTACTAACTTACTATGTTAGTAAGGTTAACTAATGTACAAAATTCATATACTTGAAATGCCAGTATTCCACAATGTTGGTTTAAGTTGAAAGGGTGAAAACATAAGAAGGTGGAAATGTGATAACCTTTTTGTTTGCTTGTTTGTTACTTTGTTTGTCAGAGATTTTTCAGATTATTCCTGTAAGAGTGTCCTAGATCCGCCACCATTGGGACCAAAACTGTAATGTTGTCTGAAGGAAGTTTATAAAAGGAAACACTTCAGGTCATTACTTGATTTACTTCTCTACAGGAGGCAATATAACGGTAGCATGTGAAATACACACTGATGATTGAACTAATTAGGAAGCATTATCACAATTAACAAGAAGTTAAGCTGTATCATGACAGTAGATGAGAGAGAGCAGAAGAAAGAAGATGAAGAAAAAAAAAAGAAAAAAAAGAAAAGAACAAGAAGATGAAGAAGAAAAATGGGGAAAAGGAGGGGAATGAGGAAAACTACATTAAGAAAGAAAGAAACAGGAAGCTGATGCATGCAGATAAAGAGAAGATAATCAAAAGCAAAACAAGAAAAGTGAATGACTTGAGAAGACACAGAAAGGGGCATAAAGTAATAGATTAACATGAAGAATTCATAGATAGCACAGATAAATATCACAAAGCATATTCTATTCATATCCACAAAATCTGCACTAATTTATCATTTGAAATGAATTGGGTTGAAATAATTAATAATGCGTACCAATAATTCAATCCCCTGTATGCCAACTCTTTTGTGTCAGCTTTATAAAGTTATGAATGGGGTCAGATTGCAGACTGTTTGTCCTGAAATGACCCACACTCACTTTCATCAAACAATCCGACCATTTTGAAAATACAATGAACCTGTTTTAGCGACCACATGTATGAAAGAAGACCAAGTATCTATAAAGACCATATCATCTGTTCAGTGTTATGCAGAAGCCAGTATTAACTCTGTGTTAAATGATACCAGTTAATACCTTCCAGGCTCTCATGTAGATGCTATATTTCTTTCTCTAATTGGACAGTGATTCATAACTGAAACCAAAAACTTGTTCATATATGTCACCTGCTTACAAAGACCATATTTCATGTCTGCCTTTTGTCTACAGTTATCACTGTAGACAGGCACTTAATAACTATTAGGAGTTGGTTACAATGGACCATCATATCTATGCAAAATTTCCTTTGTTCATGAGTTTAACTTAAGATTATCAAGGTTATCAAAACATTAAGTAAATCTTGTAATATAAGAAAAATGGGTCATGACCGTGAACATGGTATTGAATGCGTTATAGTATACCGGAACAATACAGTACTGATACCCAATAAAACACTGGTGCTGGTAGTACATTTGAGGTCCCGGCTGGCACATAATACCGCTCATAAAATGTCATGCTTATTCAAATGCAAAATTTCTTTCATCCGCTTGCAAATGAATTTATCAGTTTTACACAACACTTATAAAATCCCAGGCACCTTTTAGCTAAAATATGAGACCATTTGACCTCACCAAATCCTTAACATGTCCATAGTGCATTGCAGTGCCTCAATATTGACTCAGGATGCCCATCATTTCCTCCCAAATTAGTACCGTTATCTGGTTCAGGGCTCTCTCTCTCTCTCTCCCTGTGCCCCCGTCCCCCACCTCTCTCTCTCTCTCTCTCTCCCTGTGCCCCCCTCCCCCACCTCTCTCTATTTCTCTCTCTCACTGTATATATATATCTCTCTCTCTGCTTCAATATCTCTCTTTGGCTCTCTGCTTCAATCTCTCTCTCTCTGTGCCCCCCCCCCCCTCTCTCACTGTATATATCTCTCTTTCTCTCTCTTTGCTTCAATCTCTCTCATCTCTCTCTCTCTCTCACTGTATATATCTCTCTTTCCCTCTCTGCTTCAATCTCTCTCTCTCTCTGTGCCCCCTCTCTCTCACTGTATATATCTCTCTTTCTCTCTCTTTGCTTCAATCTCTCTCATCTCTCTCTCTCTGTGCCCATCTCTCTCTCTTTCGTTCTCTCACTGTATATATCTCTCTTTCTCTCTCTCTGCTTCAATCTCTCTCTCTCCCCGGAGTGGTAGTATAGTCCCACAGCATGATAACCATGTGTACAAACTTCCTGACTATGGAGTAAATATTTACAGGTGCAGAATGCAGACCTGGTACAGGAAACAGTCATGTTGTAGATCAAAGCTAGGACATGAACATGATACCATTGGCCTTGAGATGGTGACATTGACTCATACCAGTATACAGTTTATCTACATAGTGGTTGCCTTAAAGGTAATACAAAGTTTTGGTATGGGGTCATGAATTTGGTTCAAATGAACATAATGGAAGCAAATGCGATTCTACGATATTATGTGATCGTTGTCGCGGTTGAAAACGAGTCTTAAGTTTTGAAATTGTAAATAATAAACTTTTTATGTTGTATAGCTCCCTCTCAAGGTCAAGATATTAATTAAGCTATAAAACAATGTTTCTTGACTAAAATCGACCGATTAGCCTTTCCTGTATGGAAATTATATATCACAACTACATATTCTGAGATTTTCATGGTCACAGCTAACATTGTACGGCTGTATAGGCGCTATTTGCAATTTATCAAAATTTACCGGGAGCACCGGCACAATTTTTATATTCAATTTTTCTCGAAAGCAGAAGTGTTTTAGGGGCTAATTTTTCTAGTGCTTATAATACATCCACAGGGGCATCAAAATATATCAAAATGGTAAAGAATCACTATCCGCCCAATTTCAAAATTTCCCAAAACTTTATATTACCTTTAATGGCTCTAACATGGACTTGTTATCATTCTTTCCACTTAAATATGCAATAATGTACATATTCATAACTATATATGCAAAATATAGGCATTTCAATATCTTCTTTAACTCCTCACCCTCTCCCCCCTATTATCTCTCTCATCACTCTCTCACTGTGTATCACTCGTTCTATCTCTCTCTCTCTCTCTCCCCCCTCCTTAAACTTTCTTTAAAGCTCTCTCTCTTTTTGTTTTCATCTCTAATCCATCTCTTGTTTCTAAATTTCTCTTCTCCATATCCATTATCCAGTCTCTTTGTCCATCGGTGATTCCTTGTAATGCGAAGTAAACCAGGATGAACAGAATGCATTATTACTAGCACAATATGACTCTGGATTCACACATTTCATCAATTTCCACCAAATACTTTTAATTACTCCATACCAAGCATTTTATATATTTTTTCTCCAAATTTCAATTAATTTCCTAAAGTAACAATCATGAGAAGTTAAAGAAAACAAACATCAACATTTACTACTGTTTTTAACAATTCCTACTTATCAATTTTGATGTTCTTGTTGCCGTCACATTACAATATAATGCTCCATTGAAAAAGAACACTTTGATACATATTGAATGAAATAAGTTAAGGAGTTTAATTGGGATATTATAATTCTAACAACTTGACACATGTTCATGATTTAATTCTTAATCTACATGTATCTCTAATCAAATAAAACTCACTCAAGACCCCCAAAATAAAAATGATAATAAAAAAAAAAAATCACTTTGCTTCGACACACCCACAATAAATTGTATATTAAATACCAAATAATTTTTGCAAATAATTATTCTATAAGAATACATAAAGATCGACAATAACTACAGGTATATAAATTTCTCATGAATATCTATGGGCTTCTAACTCCAAGTCTTGCAATGTATAATATTTTGTCTTGATATTGTGTTTATTTTCTGAGAATCATTTGTCGCCATGGCAAGCACATAGTGGTTTTGTGATTCAGAAATCTGTGACAGAAATGTAGTTTTAGAGTACTCTGCTGTATGCAGAACACCTCTTGTTGTATTTTGCTTGTTTAATCGACCTAGTGAAGCGGAACAAGATATCGTCTGCTGAGAGCCAGAAGGACGTTATAGTTAATGTCCTTCTAGCATTCAAGAGACGATGTTAAGCTACACCGATACTGGAATGTCTACATATGTACAGTCCTATCACCTAAATAATGCATAATGGTGTGATTAGAATTGTTTTAGTTCTGATGATTTTTTCCTGGTATACAAAGCATACAATCGTACAAATATATGTCGCTACAAGTATAAGATCGCTTACCGTATATACCACACTAACTGCAAGTCACCAATAACAAAACATTTGACAGAATTTATACATCAATATCAATCAATTCATATAAAAACCACTGAACAAGACAAGTAATGAGCTAGAAAGAGCATCAAAGATCCTTTTCTTACAAAAAAAACTTTGAAGAGAAATGAAAAAATTAATCTAGTCTCAAAGCTATCACGTTTGTGAGGAAAAAGAAACTAAGAGTTAATACCACTAGACCATTATGACTATGCACTAAGTGCATTGTCTTCATACACATATAATTTTTTTGTTTGTTTTTAAAAATTTATCTTCCTTTAATTACTAACCACTTAAAGTATTCAAAAATTATTTACACACATTTACATTATGCATGATCCTTGTCTTGACTTTGAATCTGGCAACCTTTTTAATGATGCATCAAACGGATTGATTTGACCATTGTAAATGATTGAATATGTGTATCCAGTTATTTAATCTTCAGGGAAACTAAGGTTAGTGTATATTAAGGTAGTATATATCGATACATTAGATTGTGGACTGTGCTCATAAACACCATGGAAAGAAAGAATTCTGCTTAGTTTACAACTTCAGGGTTTCATACATGTACGTTCATGCCGTGAAACATTCAACTGACATCAGGCGAGGCTTGAACCACAAAGCTACTCATAGCACACACACCAACATGTACATAACAGTTCATGCATGATATCAACACTATGTTTTATGATCGGGCTCACTGCAAAATGTTATTTGCAAGAAAAAAAATGATGACTTTGTCTAGCACTGCATAATGAATACATTAGGAACTCGCTCACAAAGGATCAGAGAACGCTTGCGACTCAGAAAAACACAAACATACCATCAAAATTCACGCTTGTTCATTGCACTGTGCATGTATATTTCAACCATCGATGTTTAGCCACCCCAAAGTTGCACTGTAAGGGCTTATTTGGATTTTGCTGATATTATGTGCAATGCGTGCTTATCCGTTTGTACATTCCAATATAAGCTGGGCTTTCAACAAGACAGGTTTGTCAGAAAAGGTTTCAGAGAGTGTCTGTCTGTCTGTTTGGGTTCTTAATCACTATCAATAGCTTGGTCAATAATTTGGTCGCTGCACAGGATAAAAGTTTGCAGGAATCAATATAACATTTGCACTCATTTTCGAAGATCATGAAAATATACGGAGCAATGAAATGTGCTATGTACAATCTCTTACTAATTACAGATCAATTTATTGTGCATTGAAACAACTGCCCATGGTGTACATACAGATGACTTGTAAAATAATGCATTGAGATAAGTGATGTTTAACTTAGTTGGTGTTTGCCTTATACACCAAATACCCAATGCAGAGTGCTATCTACATACATGTCTAGCTCTTTCTCTTATCTTATGCAGTGTGCTACATGTACATGTATATGGTGTTGGGTGCAATAGCATGGTGCTAAGGCTGACTGGTTGTGGTACTATACGACTCTTGTGTAGGGTGTTAAAAGCTGGGTGTAGGAGGGTGCTTAGTCATTACATGCACATGGTGTTGGGTGCATGAGTATGGTGTTAAGGCTGACTGGTTTGTGAACTATACGACTATTGTGTAAGGGTGTTGAAAGGCTAGGCGTATGAGGGTGTTTAGTCAGTCTTGTCAGCGTTCTGCTGCTCCATAGACTTCTTGATCTGATCGGCTGCTGCGTCCGCTGCGGCGTCCTGGGCCAACTTCTGAGCTGTAATGACAAAGAAAACGAGAGGAGGGAAATTAGTTTGGATGCAGCAAAAATAAATATTCACAGGAGAGGAGAGGATTGGAGCTATGGAAATTGCCCCCACTTCAGAATATCTCAAAAGAGTTCCAGAGAACAAAATCATTTTAATGCACCTTTATAGACTACCAGTAAATACATGTACATGTAGGTCTTTGATATCTTATTTCTAACCATGAGACCCTTTTTTTTTTCTTACCTCCCCCTCCCAGGCCAGCCATTGCTGGTAGATTTGTGCAAGAATCCTTTTATAGTTTGATGCATGAAAATCCTAATTATTACACTCATGGATCATTACCGATATATTCAATGTGTCTGCACATAATTGTTTTGTACTAGCTTGACATTCGTTGCATGCAAGCACAAACCATGCAAGTTCATTCAATAAATCCTGTCTATAGATGCAAATATTATTTGCCATATAAATAACATTAAGACCACAGAACTTGTTTAGAATTTGTACATTTCCACCAGTCTTTCTCTATAAATTTTAACATTAATGTTGATCTGACAAGTGACATTTCTTTAAAACCGTATCATGTACCTGCAATGTAAGATAATGTGCAATATGTATTTTACAGTGATAAAAGAGGAATTGATCCCTTTTAGTAATCCTGTTTGTGATAATTACTCTTTCAATAAAGTACATTGTACAAAACACAGAAGCCCAGTTTAGCCCACACATTTTCATGTTGAAGTATGCACAGGTCCACGGTGTAATGATAAAAAATAGTTTACTTTGTATGTAGTAACGGTATTTATGTCTACATCTATACTACCTTAATGGAAACTAAATATATCAAAATGTTTCACTTCTTGTTTCACTATCTTATCTATCCCACTTGAAATCATGCATATTCTTGATTATATACATGGCAAATTATGTGCTAAAGTGAGATTAACTAATCAAATAAAACCTAGACAGTTCTGTAAACATGATCTTACATAATACTCATATCAAAGGCCAAAGAGAAGATAAAATGTCCCATAATAAAAGTTCTCTGTCTGCTAGTAACTATATACATACTGTAATGTCTGTCTAAAGGTTTAAGCCTCTTTTATTACTTCTTCTTTTCAGGATCCCTTTCTTGGAAGTGAGATACAGCAGGGGCTTTGCTGATTTGTAACTTTCAGGCAACACTTGGTGTCAAGTAAAATTAATAAATCGTAACGGCATGCATGTATGGGGATACTTTTTTAAAGAGTACCGGTAAACTGTTGGTACAAAGCCGCAAGGTACATGTAAATTGTATATATCATGCAAGATCTATAGATATTGACATTGGCAAAAGAGCATTTCTCTCAAGTTCAAAGCAATGGCTTAAAGAAAAAAACAGCTCATTAAATGGAGATAGAATATCCATAACAATGCTCTAATCCTAGTGCCATGCCATGAATAAAAATTGCAGTGCTGACTGCCCTACAGCTAGGGATGCATAGAAACTTGTATTGGTGATCAGCCTTCAGCCCTTACCAATTGAGCTTCAAACTTGAATAAACTCTGGAAACACTTTGAATATATTTCACGGTCAAACACACGATTGTAAGCTCAAGATAAAGAGAAAACAGATAATTGTACAGTATTCTAAAAATCTGAATGCTAATCCCTTGATCACAAAGAACTTCTGTTACATTACAAGCCTCTCCAAACTCAAGATTAATCCACCTCCTTGTACATTCTATGAGGGCTTTGAGGGTGGATTTAAGCAACAAATGTGTAGGCCTTTAAATAATAAGGTCAACAGCTGAATATGAAATAAAAGATATGAACGTTTTAAAAAAATTATTGGCACCTTCAAAATGTGACTAACCACTCCTATGAATTATTTTTAATAAAGAAAAGATCTACATGACTATAATAGTAGAATAATTTTAGGGGATGGACTGCTAATACAAAAAATAAAAATAAAAACAAAACTTGAAGCAAAAACAGTTCTCACCTTGCTGTCACTTTAACAATTTCTAAATGAACAAGTACTAAAGTATTGTGATTTCTCTTTTGTCTTCAAATTCAATTTCAATTAATTTTTTTGATAAATATTTTACATTTTGTGGAGTAGTATAAAGTACCGGTAAGGGAACAAACTGGTTGACTTCTGTTTCCAAATCAAAACCACTAAAGTTTTAATGTAAGTACTAATAATCAAATGATTTTCTTTATGTAATGGGATATTCAGAAGTCTCGCTCAATTCAGCCACATTCAGGCTTTATTTAGTTATTGCACTTTACAAATGAATATTATTATTATTATTATTATTTAGGCTAGAGGTGAGGTAAGGGACAAGGCCATTGTACAATATATCTAGAATTAAAGTTCTCTGGTAAAATTTGAAGGCATACTCTGCACTAAAGCTATTAGTAATTAACATGCAATGAACAAAAGCACTGCTCAACTAACGTCTGTCTCATTCCAAGCAAGAGTCCTGATTTGAATAACTCCATAACCTCCACACCCACATCAGTGCAAACATGTTGTCTGTAATCTCTTTGGACTTTGCCTTTTCTATCTAACTATTTGTAGCTTAAAATTCTCTGTAATCGATTGTACTGCGCACCCATGTCAGACTTTTCAGTTCCCATGTTAATGTAATATGAAACCATGCATGTAGGTGGCATCTTTTATTTCATTCTTTCATAAAAGAAATTTAAAAAAAAAGGCAACTCCAGTTCTAAATAAATACACGATTATGGTAGATTGTAGTTATAAATATACTAAATTCCTTTAAATGGGAAACAAAATAAGATTGCCTTTTCTGATTATAAAAGTGCACAGACTCAAAGAAATAAACTTGTGCTCATATTAACACCTCCTGGTATTCTCAAAATACTTTTGGCATGCACATGAATTTAATTTGATTTACTCAACTACTGGTAAGTGTTGTAATTAAAACTAAAGGTAAACAGACATTTTGATTTAATCCCACAAATTTTCTCTATAAAAAGAAAACTGTTTGCTCTTTTTTTAAAGACCTCATTAAAAATGAAAATATACATGTATATACTTGTGTTTCAGATATAAAGTTTTTACATAGGGTCACTGTTGTATTATTTTCTTATTAACCTATTGAAGGTTAAGCAATTTGGTGCATTTCTGAGCTAACTAAAGAAAAAAAAAATCATAACAAATATTTATGGAAATATCACATTTGCCTCACGACTGGAGTTCCTTGAATACCGATAACCATGGGAGAACAAAATGTTTTGTTCAATGTTACTAATGGCCAAATTAATACTATGGAGCCTTGACTATAAACTGTGCGTGTTATTCAAAACTTGTTTGTCATAAGACAGGACCTAGGATGTACTTTGAGCCTACCAGCACATTCTAACTTCTCACTGAAACTCAACATCATATTTCACATTGCAGACCTAATAGGACATTGAACATGTACAGTGTATACCATTGTGTAGTATCAGATATCATGCCTGATGCATTGAGTCACACAGTACATGCATCAGGGTCCTAGATCAACTCTAAACGGTGCAAAGCTGCTCATCAAGAACTCAAGAAAATGCAGCTTAATCTAGCATTTACTAAAATGAGCAATGTAGTAAACTTCCACATCGAATGATCAAGAAAATGCAGTTTGATCTTGCATAATCTAAAATGAGCAATGCCGTACAGTTCCGCATCAAATTCTCACAAGATATGCATGTTTCTAAGGTTGTATAATCTCATATGAGTAATGCAGATTGTGCAAACCGTATCATAACCCATTCATCTGTGCAGTTTTAATGCTTTGATAAGCCTACCTTCGCTCAAGCCCTGGAATGCTGAGGGATCACACAACGATACAGCATAACAGTATTAACATTAGGATCAATACAATCTTGATTATTACTTGTCAATGTGCATGCATCCATCCATGCATGTATAAGGTATCAAGTTCACACTACATGCATACGGTGAGGCAAACAGGAAATATGGCCAATTGCTTTCTGAATCAACATATTTTGCAGAATAATATTGTTCATCTGAAAATTGTAATCTAATTGGATTGAGTGAGCTCCTCATACATGTAACTCACTGACTGCATTTAGATTACATTTAAACTAGATGGAATTTTGACTGCGCGCAGTCGAAAATGATGCCTCCGCCATAGAGCAATTTAAACAAGTTTGGAGTTTAAATCTCCAGTGGTTCTTGAGATATCATGATAACAATCTCAATGTATGGAATTTCATAAGTTGACCTCTGTGACCCTTGACCTTTGACCTACGTGCTCCAAAATCTAATCAGATTGTCTTCCTATGGTGATACACACTATCATTAAGTTTGAAGTTTAAATCTCCAGTGGTTCTTGAGATATTATGATATGGTGATACATACTATCATTAAGTTTGAAGTGAAAATTCTCCAGTGGTTCTTGAGATATCGCGATAACGATCTCAATGTATGGAATTTCATAAGTTGACCTCTGTGACCCTTGACCTTTGACCTACGTGCTCCAAAATCTAATCAGATTGTCTTCCTATGGTGATACACACTATCATTAAGTTTGAAGTTTAAATCTCCAGTGGTTCTTGAGATATTATGATAACAATCTCAATGTATGGAATTTCATAAGTTGACCTCTGTGACCCTTGACCTTTGACCTACGTGCTCCAAAATCTAATCAGATCGTCTTCCTATGGTGATACATACTATCCTTAAGTTTGAAGTTTAAATCTCAAATGGTTCTTGAGATATCATGATAACAATCTCAATGTATGGAATTTCATAAGTTGACCTCTGTGACCCTTGACCTTTGACCTACGTGCTCCAAAATCTAATCAGATTGTTTTCCTATAGTGATACACACTATCACTAAGTTTGAAGTTTAAATCTCCAGTGGTTCTTGAGATATCATGATAACAATCTCAATGTATGGAATTTCATAAGTTGACCTCTGTGACCCTTGACCTTTGACATACGTGCTCCATAATCTAATCAGATTGTTTTCCTATAGTGATACACACTATCACTAAGTTTGAAGTTTAAATCTCCAGTGGTTCTTGAGATATCATGATAACAATCTCAATGTATGGAATTTCATAAGTTGACCTCTGTGACCCTTGACCTTTGACATACGTGCTCCAAAATCTAATCAGATCGTCTTCCTATGGTGATACATACTATCCTTAAGTTTGAAGTTTAAATCTCAAATGGTTCTTGAGATATCGCGCTAACAAACTCAATACAAGGAATTTCATAAGTTGACCTCTGTGACCTGTGACCTTTGACCTACGTACTCCAAAATCTAATCAGATCGTCTTCCTATGGTGATAAATACTATTCCCGAGTCTTAAGTTTAAATCTTAAATGGTTCTTGAGATATTGTGATAACGGTCAAACGGGACGGACGGACGGACGGACGGACGGACGGACGGACGTACGGACGGACGGACGTACGGACGGACGGACGTACGGACGGACAACCCGAAAACATGATGCCTCCGGCACCACCTTCGGTGGCGGAGGCATAAAAATAAACATTATCCTTCATCTGTTCAAACAGCACAGTGTAGTCTTCATTTTTAGGAAAAATACTCCCCAAAAGATGAGAAAATTGACACGAAACAGGTAAGAAAGATAACGACTTATAAATCATGACCTTCATTTAAACTATTGTGGAAGATTTAGATAATTTTTGCCTTTTTGGTTTGTTATATCTCCACGGGTCCAAATGGTAACAGTTGTGTGAACAAGCACCTTTTTTTTCAAGATACATGAGATGAGTAGGGACGTATCAAATCTACCGCTTCTTAGGTAGAACAAGCAGAAGAGATGGCTTGGAGTCCACAACTTACCTTCACTCAACGTGGAGCTGGCAATATCTGTAACCTTGTCGAGGGAGTCTTCAATCTCGGCCTGGTGCTTTAGGATGAATGGTTTGATGAAGCGATGGTAGAGGAACTGAGCACCATTGCCTGGGATGGGGGCCATGCACCAGCCAAGGAAGGCCATCTACGAGTGGGTAGGGGAGAGGAAAGGAGAGAAGTGAAAAGAAAAAAAAGGTTTAGAGAGCCATGATCAAATATCTAAATGTATGTATGTTGAGACTACTTCTTTCAATATATTATTGACATGTTAATGCTGTTCCTTTGGGCAATTCCAAATGCAACAAGTATCTTGTCCAACAAATGCTGGAACCACAAAGGGTGGAACACAATCTTTCAAAAACTTTAGGGCAAAAAAGTTTGAAATTCAAGATATTTTTACTGTTACATGAACCACAAACCAAAATCTCAGCGATTACAATCTTTTCCAACATTCTTTTCGCATTTCAGCCTTCCTTCGGCACAAAAGGATTTTCATTCAGTAGCAAATGGAACCCGGTTTTAAAAACAGTTATCCAGAACATAAAACTAATCGATGCCAATTTCCATCTAATTCACATGCCACTGCCCATATACTTTATTCTGACAAGTTGAACCAATATCTTTACCATTCATTTTGCATCAAATGAAATTACCTTAGCCAGATAGTAGAATGGGAACCATGAGAGGAACATGTCTGAGAAGAACTCCACCAGGCTGAAGGCACTGTACACCACCCAGTATGTCAACCATTGTGTGTCGTCGTCTTTCTGTGTGCTCTCAATCGCCTTTACACTGGAGAGGAGGAGAAGAAAAGAGTGATTTATTAAAGTGAGAGAATTGTTATTGAAGAGAAACAGTCTGCATATCATTGATGATAAATGTTTTTTTAATATAAGTTCAATAAGCGAGTTCATAATTAGGATTTGCGCATGAGCAGATCAAGGTGACTCGGACCCAAATTGTAAAACCATTGAGACGAATACTCGGATCCTGCTCATGAAAGTTATGTAATCAGTATTCATTTATGCACCAACAGTACATTTATCTGATACACAGGTGGAAGTATTCTTCTCAAGAGGCAAACAAAAGGTATTCATGAAGCACCTCCGTCACTTTGGCAGTGATTATTCTAAAATGCACAGGTGGGAAGTATCCATCGTGTCTAAGATCTGTGGATATTTTGGGGTCATGCGGTCCAGAGCTATTTACGAACTCGCTTATTGAATCTTGGGCAAGTCCCAGGTACTTGGTCATTTGGTGTCCAAATACAGTGTATATGTTACCACGTTTTGTAGAGTTCTGATCATGAAATGACATCAACTTCTCATTTCACTTCATATTTGGCCTGAACCTTAAAACTCATCTTTTCAAAAAATTGCTTTCCAGTAGATTTCTCGTATTTTCTGACTTATCTGTAACTATCGTGTATTTTCATTTTCCTACTTTTCTTTTAATAGTCTTTTAAGTATCTTCAAGCAAGTGAAATGACACATGTATGTTATGTGCTGTGGTTGGATAATTTGTTGAACAAAATTATGCGATTGCAATTTTGATTAAATTAAAAAAGAAAGAAATACATTTGGTCAACCGTGTTTACATTTAGGTTCAGTCGAGTGGTTTTGGGCTCATATTATATACCGGTACATTACAATGTACATGTATCCCTTTGCTCAATATGCCACAATCCTCTTTGTGGATATTGATTTTTTTATTTTTATTGATTTGTATCATACCAGGGATATGGGAGGCCCTGATCATACTGCAATACATTGTACATTGTTACACTGTTATAATTTTATACTTATTTTCCAATTGATTTCTATATTTCCATTTTCTTGTCCCCTGGGGGGGGGGGGGGGGGGTGTCAGTGTTCCATTTTCACCTCACAAGATATCTAAATGTTACATAATCTATCAGATGTCTTATGACCTCCTCTTTATTAAGACATGCCTCTACAATTCCATCCTTCCAAGAAGAGACTAAAAAGAAACGATCAATTCATGTTCGTTCAAGCGCTCATGAAACCCAGACAGACCTGATCACACCCAGTCTGCACACATTGTAGTTAAATACAAGTTGCCTTGAATCTTATACAAAATCTCCATAGTTCTCTCGATACTGTTATAAGACGTACAATAACAATGTGTATGGAATGAATGCAAGAGAGTAACACAGGAGACCCTCCCACACCTTAGAACAGATCTAACACGGAGGCCTAGACACCACCTCCTGTAGCATATATTGTACATGTAGACCACTGATGGCGAGTGGTCAGTCATAGCCTTAAATAGAGAATGCTTGGAGCTGATCAGTTCACCCAGGTGCCTCGATCTTTGAGGCTTATGACAAAATAAGGGCAAATGAGAAGAGACAGCACAGACAAAATTGAAATAATAATACAACACGATCCTGCATAGTGCTCGTCAGTTTATTAAAGTAATACCTTCCTAAATCTTTGTATCGCGAAGAAAAGCCAATCATTGCAACAGCCATTCATGTGTGTACATTCATGTAGATAAGATGTAGCCATCTACATGTATGTACACATAATGGAAGATTTGAAAATAAATTTGCATTCAAATTGAACCTGAAGTATTTTTTGAGAAGTCTATTAAATCAATGTACAAAGTCTTTACACAAAATGCAAAGAAAAAAAAATACTTCTAATGCAATTGGATTGGGGTACTACAATTATAATTGGGCTAATAACTTGAGATTGAAAATCATGTTTCAGTGTATATACATGTACATGTAGCCTCTTCCTGGCTTGATCTGCATCTATGTTTTTTAGGACATGCACAGACCTTGGTTAAATAAGATTTTTCTCAAATCATTTCTTACTCTGGAATCATTTGGCTCCAAAAGATTAACAGAAAACTATATTTATTCAAATGGGAATCATCTCTAGAATGTGAATTTTGGACCAAGTACACCTGTAGCCTATATTCATTAATGACTAGCTTGATCACATGCACGTACATGCATGTCCCAGGTCAGTGTAATGTATGTAATGGTGTTGCTAAGCGCTAGCCTAGACGACCTTGCCACTTGTATCCAGTGTTAGTCATCCCATTTACCTACCAGCTAAAATGAAAATACACCTTTAATGAGCTCAATGCGGATTCATCTACAGTACAGTATGCAGCTCATATACTCTACATTACACATGATGAACTTGTACAAAGTAATCAGGAAACAACAAGCAAATTCTCAATTTTTCACATTCCGGAATCAGGATGCAGAAAATTCCAATGTGGATAAATATAGAAGCTACCAGGTAAACTTTTATTAGCATCCAAACAAAAAATAATCCTTCATGTACATGTACAATTAACTCTATAATTCTCAATTTTTTTCGAACAAATAATTATACTATTTTTGTACATGTACATACAAATACAGCGTAATATGAATTTTGTCAAATTACTACTCAAAGGAAGGCCTCATGAAAGTGCATTATTTTTATTTTATTTGTTCTTCTAGTTATTAAAGGGATAGTTGAGTTCTGTTACAAAATAATTTTTTTGTGGGATAATGAAAAAGTGAGGGTCAAATTTGAAAGAACATAATATTTAAATGACAAAATCATCTTTGTTTGATCAAAATCGGTTCAAGACGGCTGAAATATAACAATTTCTAATACTTGTGTACCACCACAAATATTATATATTCTGAAAAATTTGAAAAAACTGTTGAAAAAAAAATACCGTAATGAAATAACACCTTTACGTCGTATTGCAGCCAATACCAATGTTGGCTTTTTTGTTGGCATTTTCTTGTTGCTTATATTACGCACAACCAGCCAACCCATGTATTGTTATTTTTAATTAATAATTAATTAACGGTCACCGTGTTTTTTTTAAAGTGGAGCCGAATTGGTATGCTCGTATTGGCTAAATTTCACACATTTTGGGGTCTAAAATGACCTTTATAGCAATTTTAGGTTCTAAGAGAGCACTAGAAATGTCATAGATAAAAAATAAGAGCAATAACCATGCACTTTGAAGACATTTGCGATCTTAAAACGGAACTCAACTATCCCTTTAAGTTTGTTCTGTTTTGGTTTTATCAGACATGCTTTTGTGAAAGTATTCAGTTGCTCAGGTAGGCCAAGATGGGATTGACAAGTGAAACTATAAAAACAGTTCTTGGTTTCGGTCAGCTGGATTATTCTAGAAATTTCCAAGGTGTGACTGTTCCAGGTTGCATGACGATTCAATAAGCTACAGGTAATAGTGACTAAAAACATGGGTATTAACTTTAAAACCAAAGAAAAGGATATCATAATGATCAAACTTTGCATGGCAAGAGAGGAATTCCTGAATCCTACTCAGATGACATCATATCCGGAAATAACCACAATCTATCGCGGTACATGTCAAAGTCACCTTGAGGCTTTGCCATTTGACCACAATTACTGCGTGGCAGTGTTCCACGGTTCACTGCCATGGTCCACTGTACAGAGGGCATGACATGCATCAACGTACACTCTGTACATGTACATCAGGCTTGTACAGTGTGGGAAGGAACTTTTCTGTGGGATGTACTATGGGGCACGTACACTGTACTGATGTTCAATACCAGAAAATTAATAACTCAAATATTTCTTGGATAATAGAAACCACAACTATGCAAGATTTTTTGCTTTGTGTGGGTGTCATTTTTTACAAGTGGTATGTGGCGTACACCATGTATCATTGTACATGCAAATACCTAAACCTCAGTGGAACTAGCTACATGTTAGCATGGCAGGTCTACCATACACTGACTACGATACCTGATACAAGCTTTATTTATTTAGTCATGGAATCAAATTTGAAATGCATACTTGTAGCAACCATAACTTGTGCCATTTGAATTTGCTCTATGTAGTCAAGACTAATCTCAAATATACTACACACTTTAGATAAGCAATGATATGATGAAACATGCAGCACGTAGGCCTTAATGCTTAATATTGGGATGCGATAATATGTACACTTTGCAGTTTGCACCAATTAATGCATTAAACAAATAAATACATGTAGAACTAATTTGAATTCCAAAGATATGAGGAGTTTCGTTTTACAGAAAATCACAATACTTTGACTCTCTGCTATCAAATCTTGTTCATAATTTGACCTGCTAGATAACAAAATGTAAACACATATTTCTGTATGTTGATGAGTACAGTGTACATGTACTTGTACATTTAACCTGACCTAAGCTGATAACTATTGTAGAAGCAGCAGGTCATATCAACATACACAAAACATGCACTGTGCAAAGAGCACCCATTCTCGTACATGCACATAAACTAAATATAGGCCAATATGGAACAGATAATTTTCTCTTTCAGTAATTAAACTAATAAACTAAAATATTAAATCATCATTAAAAGGGCTGATGAGTGTCTTTTTGTATCTCATTCTTTATTAGGGTTGCTAGATTCAACATTGAAGGTAGCAGGGAGGTATCTAGTATTTATGTTGAATCTACCATTTTGAAAATGCAGTCACTCCTAGACCCCTTTAAATGGTGATTTAACACAATTCACTTATGTTGTCTCTCCTTGAAACGCACAAAGATATTAGGAAATTGTGCAGTGCTTGTATGATACAGGTCTACGTGGACACTGGACATGGATGTAATAATACATGTAGTGCTTCATCGACGGCCATAATGCCATCCTGCCGCATATGCAGCCGAGCGGATCTCTGAGACATGGTTGATGTGCCACCCTCATTCATCATCATTTCAGCTAGCTCGACTCTGTCTCAAACTCCTGGGGAGTGTTTCACAAAGACTAAGATCAACTTTAAGTTGGACTTAACTATGGCAGGCAGTTCATGCCACTGTTTGCTTTGACCATTTACTGGCATTTGTATCTCAAGGGACGTACAAACAATGGCCACAAATCTACTTAATTCGCCTTTCTTGATAGTTCATAATCGAAGGAAAAAATATTATCTAAAGATCATAATTGAGAGACCAATGTTGAGAGCAACTAGTGGCATGAGCGGCCTGCCATAGTTAAGTCCAACTTAAAGTTGATCTTATTCTTTGTGAAACACCTCCCTGGATGACACCTCTAGTATGTTTCCCTCAAGGTGACTACGCCTCTACAATTATCTGTCTAAATGCTTTATACACTGTAATGCATCAAGTTGAGCTTTGTTCTCTACCATACTAAAACAATGTTTACATGTTTTATCGTACCTTACTATCTATCAGACCCACATACATGAATACTTACTGCCTTGAGCCTACATGATTAATTGCATTCCATCTTTTGCTTTCGAAATACCTAAGACTTGTCCTACATGCCGTCACTTGTCAAGAAACAATGGAACTGTTTGGATTGTATGCAGGTACAGAAGTGCATATGTACTAAAAACATGTTACTCTGATAAAAAAAGAAACAAGACCAATGCCAAATTGTAGAAATTCTAGAAGACAAATTCTACATACATATTAACATCATATTTTTTTCTAATGGCTCAGTCCTCCCATAGCTTAAGGTACTTCTTTTAATCTTCCCAAACCATACAATAAAAAAGTACATTCTTCAGCACATCACCCTGAAGATGAACTTCTTCAAGTGAGTAGCTACAGCCAATGAGAATGACAGCCCACAAGACTGCAAGGCCATGAGACCGAGAATCTTGGTCTCTTAATTCTCTCTTTATTGGAGATTATACATGTACAATGTTGGTCTTGCGGGCCAACTGAAAAGTAATTGGAGAATTGAAAATTGCGGTCCTTCCTAAATAATTGTGTTCAATAGACCAATAATGTCTTGTAGGTTGAAAGTTTTGTCGGCCGACAGTCTAATGGGAGGACCTCCCAACCAGTAGCCTAAATCCTCGGTCACAAATGCCATTACGAACTGCTACAAACGATTTTCAGACCATGGAAAATTGGGAAGACCATGGAAAAACGGACATTCGTACAAACCTTTGTGGCCATAGCTTCACATACAAAGCTACAGTACTTCTGTAGGTGCTAATGGGTTAATGTTGGATGAATGAATGGGTATTTACCTGCAGTATGCTGGGTACAAGAATCCCAAGAAGCTGGTGAGGAAGGATGCGGCATAGCCAACTACGAGCCAGATGCCTACCAGAGCAACAGCACCTGATGAGCGGAGGAAGAGAAAAAGAAAACGATGGAATAAATAATTTACGTTTTTTAAACTATCCTTTTGATACATACTGCTGTTCAGATAATTTGTTATTTTGAGCACACTAGGCATCCATCGTAAGGAGACAGGATAGCACAGTGATAGAACAGTGGTCTCTCACATGCAGGGGGAGGTTTGTGGCTCAAAACCAAGTTCATGATATGTTAGTGCTATTTGGCAATGAAGGCACTAGCCCTCAATACCAAGCTGTTGGTCGCCCTGCTTACTTCAATCACCTTTATTATAGGTTAAACAAATCATCAATCAATTTTCATAACGTACTGTACTGTAACACATGAAATTAAAATATATAACTGTAACTCTATTGAAGACCTTGACACAATCTTCTTTTTTTCAATTACAAAAAACAAACAAAAATAAATTCATTCGTTGACCTGTTGTCACTAGGGACTTTCAGATTTGCATGTCGACATAGTAGACTACTACATGTGATGTCCTTTTAAGGCACTGGCAGTACCTTAAAAGGACATCACAGTGCCTTAAAAGGACGTCACATGTAGCAGTCCACTATGTCGATGTGCAAATCTAAAAGTCCTTATTGTATCTACATGTACATGTATGACAATTTTGACTTCACCAGTTTCAACAAGTACTTCAAAGCATTTCCTTACTCTTGAATAGACATAGAGAATAAGTTAAACACAGTTTTTGTCATTTCTATACCAGATACCTTGAATTGCTATTTTGATGTGAAATGGTTGTTTGTTTAGTTCCTCCCTCAGTTTCTGTACGTGCTCCATGTTTTTAAATGTTGTTCACCAAATGACACAAAAGACACAACTGGAAAATACACTATAGTTTCCTACTGCTCCTCTTTCAAGCAAAAAGAACAAAAACAGTCAAATGCAGACAAATCCCTTGTTTGAATCCTCTTGGTAAACCTCAATGAATTCCAACTAGTGCACTGAACAGCCCAAAAGCAGTAGCCAAGTTTATATATCCAAGCAGCTCTGAGTATTGCACAAAGATTTATCGCTACCAACCACGTATACAGGATGTGTCGAGCTCGCTCAGTCACTCCCACAATGATTTCCCTTGGTCTTACTAATTCCTGTACGATCGACAGCTAGCCAGTCACCTCACCTCAAGTCAGCACATGCCAACAATATCAGATAATAAAGGCAAAACAACACTAAAACCAAAGGGTCATTATATGCGTCACAACTCCTTGTTTCCTAGATAGATCAGTAACCTTGTATTGTTGAATCGGTAGCCTAATGCCCTCCTAATACCACTCCAATGCTGAAAGAATGTGATTATCTACAGTGTTTGTGGAACATTCAGATGCCCATTCCAAGTATCTCCGACATGTACTCTCAAGACTCGATTACAAATGGAGGTCTGATGTGTATAATGAGTGCATGATTATACAGGTGCAATGGCTATTTAAAAAAGCTCAACGCTTGAGTGGCGAGATTGTGCAGAGGCGTGGCTGATTTTCATTAAACAAAGAGTTTGAAGCACGACCATCTGTTGAATATATCAAATTCCCAAATTGATTGATTGATTTGAAGCCTGTACAGTATATCCTGTCCCCACCTTCATAACTTGAGATGAATTACATAAGTCTTACCTCGATCAATTCAGATAATTTCAGTCTTGCAGGTATCAATAATCTGGTTCATAATTTTTCATCAAAGCCTGTAATTTGGTGATGTGCAGTTTCAGTTAATTTGTATTGAGGGTGACATCAGGAAAACAAGATGTAATTTTGTGCACACTCTGATGACATTAGGGACTTTTAGATTTGCCGAACAACAACGTGGATTGCTACGGTCGACGTCCTTTTAATGCACTGCCTTGAATGGACGTCACACGTATCAGTCCACGCAAATCTAAAAGTCCCTATTACATGTAGTTATCATCCCGTTCAAAGCAGATGCATAGAGGCGCGTACAATAGCATGGCGTATTAGGGTTGTTTGCGAGGTTTGCTAATTAATTACCATCAAATTAGACTAGGGTCAGCTGCCTACGCCTAGTTGATATACATGTACGAATAATTAATGCTGAAAAATGAACCTGTTTGCTCATAAATGCTGAGAGAGATAACTGGTATGATACTCATTCTTTTAATCCTAGATAATTTAAGCAGTTTAAAACTTGCAAATTCCCAGAAATAGGTAGCTTATAAACACACCTACAGTATGTAGAGATAAGAAATCTTACTAATAAAACCTTGAGTGAAGTCTTGAAGAATCAAATTATAACACCCCCCCCCCCCCCCATTACTGCTTTAATTCCCCAATGTTAGACTTCAAAATAATATTTAAAAAATATCTTTTTCAACTCTTCTCCAATTATGTAGAACTGATATTTCCTGCTTAGATTGTTCCAAGGTCCCCCCCCCCCCCTTTCTGAATTTTCAAGGGCTGCTACAGATGTATATCACAAAAGTTACCTTCTTTGATATAGTGTAGCCAAACATAATACATGCACATTGTACAGGGCTCCCAAGTGAACTCTGACTTCTGAAATATGCTAAAGACATGTACATGGTATCAAAGTAAGGAATTAAGTCTTTAATGAGGCACTTTATAGGAATTAAATGATTTTAGGCAATAGTACACTTAACATACTGTAGATGATTCTGTCTGATCTCTGACAATGTATGCACGGACAAGTACATGACATGTATCAGTGGTTTGACTACAGTATGACATTTCATAATGTGGTCGGGTATGCATGGACATGAACATGCACACAAGCATGTTAATGTTCAAACAAATGGTCATGTTCTTATCAAATTTTGGCAGTCTTTCTTGTCAACTTTCATGGTCTTATCAAATTTGGCAGTCTTTCTTGTCAATATTTATTTTTTATCTAATGAATTATCAAGTCTGTTGCAATCAAATTAAGGAAAAGAACTCTTCCACACACCTTCTAGTCTAAGCAACTCCTTTGATAATAACAATAAAGGAATAGTAATACCAATACAAAACTTTGGATAAGCTATCTTTATTTAGAGAGATATATAAAATGTCTACTGATACAATTTAAAACTAGATGGAATTCGACTGCGCGCAGTCGAAAATGATGCCTCCGTCATAGAGCAATTTTACAAACCAAAACAGAAGAAATTTTTCAAATTCAAGTTCAATTGTAATCCATTAACAGGTTCTCAGAATATCGTGATTACAAACAATTTCTCATATACATATATGACCCTTTGAACTTTGACCTCATGATCCTAATATCTACTCAGCTCATTGGCTCTGCAAGATATCCAGAGTTAAATAGTAATCCATCTGTCAGTTCTAATGAGAATGCGTTCACAAGCTATTTTTGCATACATAATGAGCCCATGACCTTGGACCTTATGAACCAAGAATCTACACAGTTCATTGGCTCTGCAAGATACATAAATGATCTAAGTTTGGCAGGAATCCATCAATCTGTTCTAATGATAACGCGATCACAAGCTGTTTTTGCATACATAATGGGCGCTGTGACCTTTGACCTTTGACCTCGTTACCCAAAATCTAATAAGTTCATCGGCTCTGCAAGTAACATACATGACCTAAGTTTGGCAGGAATCCATCAATCGGTTCTTGAGATAACGCGATCACAAGCTGTTTTTGCATACATAATGAGCCCTGTGACCTTTGACCTTTGACCTCGTGACCCCAAAATCTAATCAGTTCATTGGCTCTGCAAGATACATACATGACCAAAGTTTGGCAGGAATCCATCTATCGGTTCTTCAGATAACGCGATCACGAGCCGTTTTGCATACATAATGAGCCCTGTGACCTTTGACCTTTGACCTCGTGACCCCAAAATCTAATCAGTTCATCGACTCTACAAGATACATACATGACCTAAGTTTGGCAGGAATCCATCCATCGGTTCTTCAGATAACGCGATCACGAGCTGTTTTTGCATACATAATGAGCCCTGTGACCTTTGACCTTTGACCTCGTGACCCCAAAATCTAATCAGTTCATCTACTTTGCTAGATACATATATGACCAAAGTTTGGTAGGAATCCATTGATCCGTTCTTCAGATAACGTGATCACGAGAACGGGACGTACGTACAGACGTACGTACAGACGTACGGACGGACGGACGGACGGACGGACGGACGGACAACCCGAAAACATAATGCCTCCGGCTACTTCGTAACGGAGGCATAAAAAGTAAAGCAATTTTATTATCAAAGTAATCTTGCCATTTTAATGGGGCAGAATTGATGCTACTTATATTAAGATGAAGATAAGCTAGAAACAAAGTTAATAATTGACCATTCAGCCTTGGTCGGTCAGCGGACAGAACGGTTCATTCAGGTACTAGGGTGCATGCTGGCTATGCACGAATAATCAAACTTACTTACATGGAGAAACTACATGTGCATGTATACATGTAGGTTGGTAATCCTTGAGTCGTGCTATGCACCTGCCATTTTGACAGTTGTAGAACACAAAAATAATTTTATTCATAGCACAATATAAAGGAATTCTGACCTCTACATGTATGTATTTTCTATCTTGGGTCTTAATGTGTACAGTATGTCAACCAAGACAGAGGATGTACAGGGTGGCGCAAAAAAAGAAGAATGCAACAACTCAGATCTGTAATTTCAACAACATTATACCGGTAGACAAAATGTCTCCCCCCCCCCCTTTTTTTTATTGGGAAGGAAATTATTCTTTTCTTAGTAAGATGACACTAACTCACAAAGGACATAATATATTTTAATCAAGACATTTTGATTCTAGTGCTATTTCTGAGAGGCAAAGTCACTTTTAATATTTGCTACTTTTGCAAATGCAACCTTGCTAGATAAGGCGAGAAATTTTTGCCAAGTTTAAATGTTAACAAATTACTAAAAATGAAAAATCTTTATTTTTTTAAACTTTCATTTTATTTCTCATTCGGGCACGTTTTGACGCATGCTCAACTCACTTTATGCAGAATTTTGAATCAGCATTAAATATTTCAGATTTTCATTACGCTAACTTGTAATATAGACACTACTAAACTAGTTTGCAGGTAAAAACCCTTGTAGGTCGTTGTGCGTAACAGTGTCTGCATTGTCAGACTACACTAGGCTCTGTACTTGAGTCAATCCTGCCATGCAGATAGTGATAAATCTAGGCTCTGCTCAAGGCTTTCGGAATTGTGGTAAAGTGTCAAATGAGAGTCTGTGCTAGACTGAGCAGACTACTACTAGCCTAAAACTACCATAAAACCCACAATGACATCACCTCCACGTTTTGAACAAATATTCTGGTTATCCCAAACTTCAATAACGGCATGCAAGCATGTGGGGGCGGGGGTGGGGCAATGAGGAGTAGAGTACAATGTGAAGTCACATATTGTGTGGTACTGGCGAGACAGTGCACTGATTGACCGATTCCTAGGGGGGTGAATCACAAGATTATAATCAATGCACAAATACCTAAATTGCCCTGTGTTACTGATCAGCCATGCATACGTGTACAGTGATACGTGTATGCATGGAACATGTACTCGTATGAAGGTTACCTTGCCAATGCATACACATGCAATACTTTGGTCGAGCAGAGCAACCTATTGGAAAAGGGGCATTTACAATTGAATAAATGTTTGATATGAATAATGTACATGTACAGTCCTACTACTACTACTAGTACCATTTTTAGTTTGGTTCCATCTGTATTCTGTACCTTCATGGCTAAATGAAGAGTCATTTCATTGTAAAAACATGTGTAAACCTACACTAGATGCAATCCTAAATGGGCTTCCATTATTTGTGCCAGATTTAATAACTTTGATATACGGTAATACAACCTATATGTACATGTACATTTATATACACACAGTAAACCAATCTGCCCACATACTGCACTAGATAGTAGACAAGAAACGTCCTTTTCTCAAAGTCACTATGGCTCATGAATAGATAGCATGCTTGTGCACAGTACCGGTTTAGTTGCCTATAGTCAGCTGTCTATTACAATACAACCACAGGTCTTTTGTAATCACAATGTGTGTGTAGGCGTGATTGAGGGGGAGAGAGAATCCTGCTGCTCTGTACCTCATGAACTCTATATACCTAGCCAAATCTGAGTTCCATGTCAGAATGTTAGTCATAATCAAAATCATTAAAGGCTGCATTTTCAAGACATACAAATGAAAATAAGTTTGATATACCGGTACTTAAATATCTACATGTATGTGCCCGCATATGTAATGTACATATTTTAACTTTCATGTATAAAATTATAGAATCAAACACTGAAAAAAGTGAATGAGGAAAAAAATTATATATTCAGACCTCACCTCAGCAAGAACAAAAAAGACACAGAAAAGAAAACAAAAAGACACAAAAGGAACAAAAAAGAAACAGAAAAGACACAGCAAAGGAACAAAAAAGACACAGAAAAGGCAAAAGAGAGAGAGAAAGACAGAGAGTGAAAGAGAGAGAGAGAGAGAAAATTTGAAATATTTGCAGTAAAAAAAATGAGGAAGGAAATGGGTCAAATGATTTCCTAGCAATACTACAGCAGTCATGTGACTCGATCTTCAGGGTAGATTATCCGGTCTTGCGCACAGCACGTGGTTGATGTGATGTTACATATTCTACATCTATATGTATTCTAAGCTGATCCTCAAGTATGGGGGGAGTAAAATTCATTGGAATTTGTTTTTCTTATTGAATTTCTTTAGTACATGAATAAGTGGTGATATGGAGGCAACAGGCCTGCCTTGACAAACTACATGTAAATCCACTCGACTGTTTCCACTTTATTGGCATGTCCAATTAGGGGCCCTTTTTTTGGGGGGGGGGGGGGGAGTGGGAAGCAAAGCAGAGTGTGCATGAATTTTTGAATTTGTACATGTACATCACTCATTAGTCATGAAAACTTGCCCCCCCCCCCCCCCCCCTCCCATTGAAAATGTGGCATTTATGTTTTGTTTTCATAATGACAAGGTACTGCATGAAAATATCAAAAGTGCTATTAAAAAAAATCATAATTACAGTGGACTATCCTACTTTGTAACAAGTTTGGAGAAATATGTGCTTGTCTTTCTTTTTTTAATTGGAAAGTCCAAATTTGTGTGCAGATGCATTACCAACCTCATCTACAATGTCAGTGTATCTGATAACTGTATTGAGCTGAAACCCTGAAAGCCATACAAGAAGCAAAATCAGACAAAACATCAAATACAATATTTTAATGTTTATGTTGACAATTCCATTAATGGGCTATAGGCCTGACAAGGACTCGCCCAAATTCTAAATGGGGTCATGGAAGTTGTACACCATTGAAATGATGGAATGCTGTTGCAGTAGCATATGAGTGCAAGTCCACCTGGGACAATAGGGAGGGTGCACCAAATTTACTTGGAAAGTGAAACGCAAGTAAACAAGGGCGAGGCTAATGATTACAAATAAGGAGGGTGCAAGAGGTGTTTTTTCCCCTTGTCAAGCATGCAAAACTCCAGGAAGCTCTGCTTTTTTGTGATTGATTTTTTTGTAGTAACTCAATGGAATGGGGGGGGGGGGGGGGGGGTATGAGCCTCATCGCCACGCTACAGGCTCTTTGTATCAATTAAATCAATTAAGATATGAAGGCAAAGTCCCTCATAATGAACTTTGAAGTTATGATCTTTTTGGAGAAATGGTCGTAAGTCTTTTTTCTTAGCAGATGGAAATCTTCAATTGCATGTTATGTTGCACCGTTGGGTTCCTTGACATCCGTAACGCAACGCAGGCACCGTCGCAGCATACTTTTTGCTTATTATTTGTGCTGCATGTAGACTCAACCTTGCCATTTACTTTGTACACAATGAAACTCATCAATCAGCAGCTGATCAAGCTTGTACTGAAGGACTTCTAGACTAGAGCACATAATAATATGCACATACCAAGTACTACTAAGTACTACCATGACTACTACATGTAGTTTAATACAATTCATGTTACGTCTCTACAGACTCTAGCATAGAGTCTACAAAATAAATATCTGCATGCCCTCGTATAGAATTTACTGTAAAATGTAATGCACATACATGTATATAGTCTAGACCTATATCATTAGCAAAATAATCAAAGTAAAAAAAACATTTTGAGTCAAAATTGTAACAAGACCCATTCTAGTCTACTAACACTTTGAAAAAATTGTGACCCAACCACTGTTTAAATCGTTTACCTATGCATTTTTTTTCCAATGAATTTTGCATGCTTGACTATTTATAACCCTCGAAACTATTAAATCTGCGATCTGCAGGTAAATATCTGCTTGAGAGTCCTCAAACACGCTCTCTTCCACGTCAGTACGTGATCGATTATTTGCTGCTTGTGCATCGAGATTGTGGAATGGTCTTCCCCAAATCCTTCGCTCTTGTCACCAGTTATCCACTTTCAGAACTCGACTCAAGACATAGCCATAGGCTCTACCTATATTTCAGATTAGGATTGTCTTAAATTGAAGTGGTGTTTATTTTACCCGACTGCTAAGAAAGCATAAATGTTTGTTAGTAAGCAACCAGACGGCAGACGGCTTTACTAGGTCCTCTCTGAGGGACCTGTCACCTGGTAGTGAGGATTAATGCCTTACCAAAGGCAAAAGGCACTAGCGTATCAACTTGGTTTCGAACATGGGTCACCGGATTATGGGACCACTGCTCTACCATTACCAACTGAGCTATCGATCGCGCCTCCCTTAACTTAGACTACAACAAATACAATTAGAAAATCATGAACAGACATTTTTGGTAGTTTTTTCAGTCTCATCAACGCTTTTGATTAGGCAACTAAATATTGTTGTTTATAAATTCCTGGATTGGATTGGATAAGTTGAGCATTCGATTTGGTATTTCTATGACCACGATGACTCTTTGAGTCTTGAGTATGAGGATCCTAGTATTTAGTAATATATCCTGTGCCCTGGCGATGGCCTGGACTGAGCTGAGCACTGCTCATTCATTCGCGCATAGGTAGCCTACACGATTCGTTATTACCTGCAACGTAATATGTCCTCTTCACCCCAGTTTTGTCTTCAAGCATCGCCAAGACATCTGTGACAGCATTCTTCTCGTAAAGAGCCTTCTCGACCTTTTCTCTCCAGTTCTCCATCTTTTGCTTTGGTGATTCTGAAGACATAATTTAGTTAAACTGCGGGATAATTGTCAAGAAGTCTCGAGAATTCGTCTTACTCGCAGATGGGATAGGGCGGCAGAGATCGTTAGCGTTGAAGAGTCGAGTCGAGTGCGCAAAAAAGGACAATTACATACAAGCGAAAACACCGCTGGCGAAAAAGAGATCGAGATGGCGCAGTTCAAAATTTCCAATTCGATTCGTGTTCGTTCATGGTCAGCTGAGCTAGCGCAGTATGCACAAAGAAAAACGCAATAATAGAAAAACGCGCGCCAACGCCGTCTTTTGTCAGTAGCATAAAAGCAGAAGATGGGCGTGGCACCAAATTGGGATTGGAGAGGGGACTGGCGGTCAGTTTCAATAGCGTTAATTTAATTTCGATTGCAAATTATTTGTTGTGAATGTAAACCAATTAATTAGCATTAACCTTGCAACAACAGCAACAACAAAAATAATAAAAAAACAGCACAGAGCAAACAAGCTATATAAGGGTGATATATCGGCTTTTGCCGACAGTGCTGTAATAGAAAAAATAAAACCACTCCTTAAACAAAAATGGTACTTCCATAAATGAATAACATAGACTAATTTTATTTGTCTATCCTGGTATGCATAGGCGCCGGAAGTGGGGGGGGGGGGGCAGGGGGGGCAGTTGCCCCCCAGTCAAAAAAGTGGGGGGGCAAAACGCATTTTTGCCCCCAAAAAACGCCCCCCCCCCCTCCAAAAAAAAAAAAAAACAGTAAAGGAGTAAACATGGTTTGTATTTTTAATCCAAAAGAACGTAACAATAGTAAAAACCTGAATTAAATCACATATACAATTCCAATCAAAGAAAAAGGAAAGTTCACAGGAATTAAATTTCATAAACATTGCGCATGCCACCTATACGGTATTTTAAATGGAGGTCTCTATTATAGCGATACGCGCATATCGTGGACATATTGTGCGAGAATGGGAAAGCGTGTCCGTTTTTTTGTTATAGGGGTGAGAAGACATGAGCCCCTGAACGCTGGCGTACTGATAGGGGGGGGGGGGGTGGGTTATGTATTTCTTATTCGAAACAAGTGATTTACAAATGTTGATGTTGTGACATGATTTTCCGGCATTTTTTCTCCATTTTTTTTGTAAGTCATACCTTTTTATGCGTTTGTTGGAAAATAAGAAATTCCCACATTACAGTCAGGCGAAATACGCTTATTTAGAAGCCTTTATGTCATGGTCTGCAAAGTGGCTGGGCTCGAGCCCCCCCCCCCCCCACCCCTCCTTTTTTTTTAAAGTATGTTAAAGAGAAAAAGAAAGAAAGACGGAGAGAAAAATAAGTGACCTGCCAATGTCACAAATAAGGTATAAAAAATGCTCATCTGACCGTAATTAAATGCTTAAAACCCAGAGCTTACGGGGGCTCCACCCCCGGACCCCACCAAGGGACCTAAGGCGGGCCCCTGGATGCTCATTTGACCGTAATTAAATACCTATAACCCGCGAGCTTCCAGGGGCTCTGCCCCCTGGACCCCACCAAGGGCCCTAAGGCGGGCTCCTGGATGCTCATCTGACCGTAATTAAATACCTAAAACCCCTGAGCTTCCGGAAGCTCTGCCCCCTGGAACCCCACCAAGGGCCCTAAGGCGGGCCCCTGGATGCTCATCTGACCGTTATTAAGTACCTCAAACCCCTGAACTTCCGGGGCTTTGCCCCCTGGACCCCACCAAGGGCCCTAAGGCGGCCCCCTGGATGCTTATCTGACCTTAATTAAATACCTAAAACCCCTGAGCTTCCGGGGCTCTGCCCCCTGGACCTCACCAAGGGCCCTAAGGCGGGCCCCTGGATGCTCTTCTGACCGTTATTAAATACCTAAAACCCCTGAACTTCCGGGGGCTCTGCCCCTGGACCCCACCAAGGGCCCTAAGGCGGGCCCCTGGATGCTCATCTGACCGTAATTAAATACCTAAAACCCCTGAGCTTCCGGGCGCTCTGCCCCCTGGACCACACCAAGGGCCCTAAGACGGCCCTGGATGCTCATCTAACCGTAATTAAATACCTAAAACCCCTGAGCTTCCGGGGGCTCAGCCCCTTGACCCCCTGCCGAGGCTCATGCCCTGGACCCCACGCCAATTTACGCTCTACCTGATCGATAATACTCCACTTTGAAAAACGTTCCGCGGGACCTGCATATAACGTGTAAGACTGGTGGTGATGCAGATTTTTCGTCTGCCCCCCCCCCCTTCCGAATTTTTTTCTCATTACGTCACTGCCCCTGGAAAGTGAGCCCCCTGGAATGTTTGCCCCCCCAATCCCAAACTGCTTCCGGCGCGCCTGCTGGTATGTACCATAAAATACTAAGTTCTATGCTTCGAACTATAACCATGCATTGTAAATAAATTGCTTGAATGGAGTGTTTAAGATTTCATTGCATAGAATTCAATATTGGTTCAATGCAGGGGCGTACGCAGGATTTTTTCAAGGGGGGGGTTTTAAAATATTTTGCTCCCGAAAATTTGAAAATCGCGCCGGCCGAAAAGTCGCTCAGTGGGGGGGGGGGGGGGGGGGGGGGGGGAGGGTAAGCGGACACTTTTTTTTTTTTTTTTTTGGAGGCCCAAAAAAAATCGCAACGACTCAGCCGGCAGAAAAGTCGCTGGGGGGGGGGGGGGGGGGGGGGGGGGGGGGGGGGGGGGGGGGGGGGGGGGGGGGGGGGTAAGCGGACACTTTTTTTTTTTTTTTGGTCTCAAAATTTCAAAATTGGTCATTTTTTTTCGTATGGGGGGGGGTAAGGTCACCTTATTTAGGTTAGCCGTGGGTATAATTTTTTTTTTTTTTTTTTTTTTTTTTTTTTAATAAAAAAAAAAAAAAAAAAAAAAGCCAAAGGGGGGGGGGGGGGGGGGGGTTTTAGGTTTTTTAGGGGGGTTTACATACATTAAAATACCAAAGGGGGGGGGTTCGAACCCCAAAAACACCCCCCTGCGTACGCCCCTGGTTCAATGTATCACTAGCAATCATTGGCAGTATACCGTGAGCACTAATTATTACTCTTGCTTCATAGCCTTAGTTCATTTTTGTGTTATTGTCTAATATAGACCTATAGTTAGCGGTGTATCATTTGTTCTTCTTGATCGATTGATTGATTGATTGATTTTCATTCGACAAGCTTTTAACATACAACAATATACAATAATAACAAATCAAAATTAAGTCAGCTTGAACAGGATAACCCACGAAAGCTCAAGAGTCTATTTCCAGTGGGGTCTTCTACAGACATGCATGTACAAAATTAATAAGTTAAAATAGTAATATTTATAGACAGATAATTTGATGTCAGTGCACCTTTTGTCTAGATGATGGCACAAGTTCTGTTCTTGAGCAAGAATTTAGTGCCGTTGCTATTGTTGCTTTTTCCCATCTAATTCCAAACTTCACAATTAGCGTTTTGAACGGTTTCAAGTTTAAGTTCAGGTTAAAGTAACATTTATTTTCTTTCAATTTTATTTTTCTCCATCAACAAAATACTCATGTAAAAAATGTGTACATAGATAATGGAATAAATTAAAGCTCCTCAACCGGTGGACCGCGGCCCCGATGCTCTGCAAGGTGGGCCGCGCCTAAGATCAATTTTCCTTTTTTTAATGCAAACAAATAAACTGATTATTTTTATTTTACATGACACAGCTGGAATTCAGCTAAATACGGTAATGCGTTAACTTTTTATAAAGAACGTCCAACAAAAAACACGAAACAGTCTAAAATAAATAAATAAATAAATAAATATGAGGCTATGAATGCCACTTTGCATGTGAGCCTGTTCCCCGTCAGGCTTATTGTTTAATTTAAAGGTACAGTGTAATACAAAGTTTTGGGAAATTTTGAAAATTTGCTGGACAAAGATTCTTTACAATTTTGAAATATTTGGATGCGCCTGAACCTGTGGATGTATTATAAGCGGGGTAAGCGGACATTTTTTTTTGGTCTCGAAATTTGAAAATAGACACTTTTCTTCGGTGGGGGGGGGGGGGGGTAAGGTCACCTTTTTAGGTTAGCCGTGGGCATATATATATATATATATATATATTTTTTTTTTTTTTTTTTTTTTTTTTTTTAAATAATAAAAAACAAAAACAACAACAACAAAAAAAAAACCAAAAAGGGGGGGGGGGGGGGGGTTTTAGGTTTTTTTTTTGGGGGGGGGGGGGGTTTACACACATAAAAATTGCGTACGCCCCTGCCCACGCCTATCAGCAGGCTTATATAACCGCATGGTGAAGACCGTTAGAAATAGACTATTTGAGGATTTGAATGCAAATATTTTATTAATCTCGATCGCATTGCTCCCTTGAATTATGCTATTCATGATCTTGTAATCTTGCGCCCAATAGCATAGGCCTGTAGTTTATACATACTGGGTTCAAAATGTCTAATTATTATTGATTTTCTCCTCATTATGTTTCATCAGCTTTTTATTAAATATGCCCCCCCCCCCCCAATACACGGTTTATAATTGCACTGGTTCAACGTTTACAAGTAAACTCTATATGTTAATTTTTTATGAATGTTATATTGTCATGTATTCCTTGTATTTTTGTATATCACATAATTGTGTCGGCCTAAAGGGCGTGCTTGGAAAGCATTTTTTAAACTGAATGTACCTACCCTCTATTTTGAATAAAACTTGAATAAAGAAATAAATAAATATACTTTCGGTAGCCCTGCTAAATGGGCCTACATATTCTCCTGAGGTGTCGTTATCTTTGCATCCCGTTTGAAGAAGAGATAGACCGCATACCGTCAGTAATACCGTGAGATTAGGCCATTACATGTTTAGCGTCCCCGCCCGCCTCCTTTTTTTTGTTTTGAAATTAAAAATGAAAAAAATAAATAGATTTTTTTTTTTTTTTTTTTTAAACATGAAAAACACTGCTAAAATGCATTTATTTCTGATTTAATTTTATTTTTATTTTCGCAGGCCATCTGCCCGACTGCGTTATTTTTTTCTGCGGCACAGATTGGGGTTAGGTGCGTGTTGAGCCTATGGGAAAGTTTAGGTTTAGGGTTAGGGTTAGGGCTAAATCAAGACCTTTTTTTTTTTTAAAAGCCCCAATCTGTGCCGCAGAAAAAAATGACGCTGCCTGACTGTCAGGGAAATTGTACCGAGCGGCCATTTAAGCGACCAAAGTTGAAGGGAAAAAAAGGGCCTCCTCATTCCTATTTTGAAAAAAGTAGGACGCTAAACATTTTTTTTTTTATTTGGCCTTATAGGGGATTCAAAATTTATTCCAATTTATTCGAGCAACCATCACTGTACATTTCGGAATCGCGTGCCTGCTTGAATATGAAGTTTGTATCTTATGTAATTTTACCATAATGACTTTTCGTTTAAATGCTCGTTCACTCGCGAAATTTATACACAGAGTGGTTGATATGCGACCAAAGGCCTCGCCCCTCCCCCTCCCGATGACAACGTCCGTAATACGCTTATCATTGCAGTGCATGCTCTCTTGCAAATTGGGTAAAATGCACAAGGAATTGCTTGTTTGACGGGTTAAAAATGCCAAAAGCCTATACTGCGCGTTCGCTGTGCTCATTGTAGAGTTAATCATTAAGTTTGGACGCGGGGCGTACAATAATACCTTGTTATGTGTTTTCTATTTTCTTGTGACATGTTTTATTATCATTGTTTCCTTATTGTATTTTTATAAGGTGGGCCTAGAGCAGTGACCCCGCCCCCCACCCCCACTCAGTGTTAAGGGATAGAGCAACGTCGATCTGGCGCTGCTCAGTGGCTGCCGGGCTCACGATCAATTGGGCAAAAAGAATTTCCGTTTCGGTTTAATAAAATTTGGAGTGGACTATTAGGCTATTATTATATTATTATTATTATTTAGGGAACGCATATGCTCTCTCCTTTTGAAAACACTCCCTAAGTCCGGTGTGTAAAATCAATTTTGTGTATGTACGAGCCGGACTTTGGTGCGTGAAAAGTACCCCTTTACCGGACATTTTGGTAACACGTTACACGCGTGCGGTCATTCCGACCCCGGAGTGGGGGGGGGGGGGGGGGGGGGGGGCGGCGTTAGTGACATAAGCAATCTTAATTTAGAGCATTTATTTTTTAACAGATTTACAAAAAGGAAGAAGGCGTTAATCTGGAATTGCCATACTGAGCAAGTTCCTAGCATAATAATTCACCAGGATCCGTTGATGGCGTGCCATCCATACATACTATACCAGGCGTCATTCCAAAGCTTCAAATTGCGAAATGGATCATAATCGTTTATCGAATGCTTTTCTTCATACGGGTTTTTCATTAATTTTGCGTGACAAAATGTAGGAAGAAATGTTCTCTCCCCCCCCCCCCCCGGCCCCTCCCTCCCAATATTCAAAATATGCATAATGCATAAAACATTGTTTTATAGTGGTTAGTGGTGAAAATACATAATTTATACGGCTCGGTCCCTTTGCTTCTTGCCAAAGTTGTACAGTTACTAGACTGAATAAAAAAAATTCTAGGATATGTTCAGCTGAGACTCTGCTTGCTTCACCAAATCCGACAATTTTTTTTTTGAAAATCCTACAAGCGCGTGGATTTGTCTGTCTATAAATACAGTTACTTACCAAACCATGCTTAAATGGAACAGATATTATTTTCAAGGACAGTTCCATTACTTCATTAAAAAGCTGGATTTAATCAGATTTGTCTATTCAGCTGATAATGTTTAATCTGCCATTAGCAGTGGTAAAAGGGAGGAAAAAAAAGAACAATCATGAGATGACTTGTTCAAATAAAATGTCATCTCACCACATCTCACCACTGACCCTCATACTACTTTACTTAAGACCTCACGAATTGGCGTCATAATGAGCCTTCTGTTAAAACGTTTACTGGTACTCATGTGTTCATTAAAGATCAACCAGGCCATTTCGTATTATTTCCCCTTACAAATCCACGAATGTATCTTTATTTCACCACATTAATTAGTAACAACGGGGCGAACACACCAGAACAATTAAGAAGAAATTTACCTACCACTCTAAAACAGCGTGCAAGGTAAGTTAATTTAATTTTAATTTTTAAGTTAATTAAAGTTTTTTTTTTAAGTTAATTTTTTTTTTTAATGAGATACTTTCAGCGTGTGAGTATACACTTTCATTTTGAATGACATGATCGTGCTATAAAAAGCGGGTCCAGTATTACAACGTCAATCATTTTTTGGTTTGAGAGTTTGGTATGCTGGTATACTTTACCCGAAAGCTACGAAAACATGTGTTTATACAATACTTGTAAGTCAGCAACCTGAGGACCTACAGCTTAAAGTCCTATCCGAGGGACAGAGAGGATGAATGCCTGATAATCATACCCGAGACCTGCAATATAATCACTAAGCAATTATTTATGAAAGATCGCACGGGACGGAACAGTGTCATTCTTTTATAGATTAATTAATTAATTGACTGAACAAAACTCTCGATCTCGAAATCAAAACATATTCAAGTGCACGCCGATACTTACAAGCAGCATCTATTTAAGTGTAGTTTTTATTCGAAGTGTCGAGTGGAATGGAAGGGTCCGTTGCTACGATATCGACGGGTAACATGGCGGCAGGTGAGAATAATAGAAAAGAGTTGAATTCGGCGTCTGCTTGGGAGAGAGCCATCGGTCCTCTTGTAATCGCTATGAAAATATTCGGCGTCTATCATCAAAGAAAATGCTTTCGAGTTAGGGACAGTGCCGCAGATGAACCGCAAAGAAATCATGAAAACAGAAGATCATCATCACTGTTTCCAACCCTGTTTCATATCCTGGTCGTCTGTCTCGTTTGGTTCGACTTTTCCTGCAAGGTGGCCGCTTTCTGGATTGGCGAAGGTTTTAGTTATCTTCAAGCTTTAAACGTCATCTATGGCCTGCATACGACAATGGCAAGCACAATTATACTTTTCGCTTGTCACCAAAGGGATAAAATACCCATGCTCATCAACTTCTTTAACACAACTTGGAAGCAAAATGTCAAGGTTTTGGGTACTGTTAAAGAATCAAGGAACTCGCCATTGATAAAAACTCGAACGAAGGCCTATATTACTGTGACCATAATCTGCACATATATTTTAGGGGTTTCGGGACAAAATTTATACTTCACTTTTCGTGACCGACCCCCAATTTGCTCACCCTGGAAATCATCAGCGATGTGCGCTACGATGTCCGTCGTACGTGTATTCTCGTCTGCCTCTCGTGCATTCATCGCCGCTTTCGTGGCATACCTGAGCTTTCTCTTGGCAACTTTCCTTAGACAAGTGTCCAGAGACTTCATAGACCACACCCAAGAGTTTGGCGCAAACAGTGCGTACTTAAACGAAACACGGTTTCGCCTCTACAACGTGTTTCGACTCATCGAAATAGCAGACGACATTTTCTCACCGATAGTTGCAGTCGAATATACTTTTTCGATATCGAATTGCGTCCTACTCCTCTACCTTGGGATAGTGCCAAACCAAACAATATACTACTACTGTACTATATTCTTCTGGTTTTCCACTTATGCAGCCGGTATTATACTTATATCATACTTCACAGTTAGAGTAAACACAGAGGTAAGTACGATAATTTTATCATTCTATTCCTCTAAACTTCGTTGTTGATAACAAATCATTAAACTATTGTTTAATAACAGGTGAAAATTAGAATGCAAAACAATGCGTGTTTCAAGAAAGAGAACACCGGGTACTAAATCCTACAAAATCCTTGATGTTACCCTAGAGGAAACGAACCAGACCCTATACCTTGGCATCAATATCCAGACAGACCTACGCTGGAATAGCCAGACTCATTACGCAACCGGCAAAGCCTCAAGGGTCCTTAACTTCCATCACTGCTCATCTAATGTTAAAGAAAAGTTGTATCTTATACTCTTGTACGTCCACACCTTGACTACGCCACTGCAGCATGGGACCCTTATACAGCCAAAAACACCTATGCTGTCGAGAAAGGTCAACGTCAGGCTGCACGTTTTGTCACCAATTACGGATGGGACACCAGTGTTACCAAGCTACTCAACCAACTCAACTGGGGATCTCTTAAAGACAGAAGGGAAGCACACCGTCTTACCTGCCTCTTCAAAATGATCAAGGGACAACTCGACATCGACTACCAATCTCACACCAACCCTAAGCCAGGCAGACGTAGACGAGGACACTCCAACAATTTGAAATTCGCCACACCAACTCGGACGTCTATGCCAACTTATATTTCCCAAGGACTGTAAAGACATGGAACAACCTACAACAAGCAACCATCGACCAAACCTCCCCGATCTCATTTAAAAATGCAGTTACTAAAGAACTTTTTTTCCAAAATGTAATCGTCCACCCTCCACCACCTCCAGTCAAAACTCTTCTTCGGAGTATTGAGGAGAAAAAGAATCCAAGATCCAAGAGAAGGGAAAGGGTGAATTATCTAATAAACAATAGAAGCTTCAGACATTTTTATTCAAATCCAGTGTTATGGGATCAAGGGCTTGAAGGGACAAGTTTGCCTGGAGGGTGACGTCTTGAGCTTTAATATCTACTTTTCATGACTACATTACTTTTAAATGCGGAAAAAAGATACCTTGTGAAAGTGACAATTTAATTTCGTTATCAAAATAAGATTTTTTATATATTTTTTTAAACGACATTAATGCCCGAATATTACATGTCGGGTGCCCAAATAGTTGGAGGTAACTTCAAAGTTCTAGGAGGGGAGTACAGCCCCTCTCAAGCCTCCATCTCAAGGACAGTGCCATTACTTTTTCATTAAAAAGCTGCATTTAATCAGATTGTATATTCAGCTAATAATGTTTATACTGCCATTAGCAGTGGTAGATCCAGGGGCAGTGCGCGCATTCCCCCTCCCTCGGCCATGAAAAAAGAATGGAAAAAGGGGGGAAGGGAGGGGAAAAGGGAGGGGGAAAAGAAGTCTAGAAGAATCATTAGATGACTTGTTCAAATAAAAAGTCATCTCACCACTGACCATCATACTACTTTACGTAAGACCTCACGAATTGACGTCATCATAATTATCGATCAAGCCTTCTGTTAAAACGTTTACTGGTACTTTAAAAAAAACGTAATTATACACTGCATTAATAATCATGTGTTCATTAAAGATCAATCAGGCCATTCCGTATTATTTTCCCTTACAAATCAACAAATGAATGTATCTATACAGTGCGTCCCAGAAAAAACGAAACCGAGAAGTATCGATGTTCTATCATAACTTAATCACAACTATAATTAATGAATGATAAATATTTGGAAAGCTTAGAGTCTCCTCTTTCATGTGATGCTACTCAGATGATGCATATGCCACGCACGAGTGATTAAAATCAATTTGATGGAAGGAAACCAAAAAGACATTTGGCGGGCGGTATCTGAATTTCGTAGAAAAATTCCCATTTCTAGAAAGTTAAGTTTCTGCCCTTTCATATGACACCTCAATCAGGAAAAAAATGAGCTAGGAATGACAAAGTTCTGTTTGTTTAAAGTAATGCTTGCATTTCCATAATTTTATTAAACGAATTCGTTTTCACTGGCTGCCTGCCGTATCAATAAACGAAATTAACAAAAGACTTAACTCCGTTTCGTTGACATTCAGCCGTAGACGAGAGTCTTCATGCATGGCTAATTGTCAACGAAACGGAGTTAAGTCTTTTGTCAAATCTGCTTTTTGCTACGGCAGGCACCCAGTGAAAACGATTTCGTTTGTTAAAATTATGAAAATGTAAGGGCTACTTTAAACAAACAGAACTTTGTTATTCCTGGCTCATTTATCTTGATTGAGGTGTCATATGAAAGGGCAGAAAATGAACTTTCTAGAAATATGAATTTTTCTTTGAAATTCAGATACCGCCCGCCAAATTACTTTTTGGTTTCCTTCCTTCAAATTGCTTTTAATCACTCATGCGTGAAATATGCATCACGTGAGTAGCATCAACTGAAAGAGGAGACTCTCAGCTTTCCAAATATTCATTAATTATGGTTGTGATTAAGTTATGATAATAACATCGATACTTCTCGGTTTCGTTTTTTCTGGGACGCACTGTATTTCACCACATTAATTAGTAACAACGGGGCAAACACACCAGAACAATTAAGGGGAAATTTACCTAGCACTCTAAAACAGCGTGCGCAGGGATAAACAAGGATAAAAGCCTCTGTAAAGTTGTCTCTTTACCGTTAATGAGATACTTCCAGCGCTTGAATATTATACACTTTCATTTGAATGAAAATGATTGTGCTTTAAAGAGTGGGTCCAGTATTACAACGTCAATCATTTTTTAGTTTGAGAGTTTGATATGATGGTTTACTTTACCTGAAAGCTACGAGAACATATGTATATACAATAACTGTAAGTCAGCAACCTGAGGACCTACAGCTTAAAGTCATATCCGAGGGACAGAGAGGATGAATGCCTTATAAGCATACCCGAGACCTGCAATATATCACTAAGCAATTTATGAAAGATCGCACGGGACGAAACAGTGTCATTCTTTTAGATGCTAATTAATTGACTGAACAAAACTCTCGATCTCGAAATCAAAACATATTCAAGTGCACGCCGATACTTACAAGCAGCATCTATTCAAGTGTTGTTTTTATTCGAAGTGTCGAGTGGAATGGAAGGGTCCGTTGCTACGATATCGATGGGTAACATGGGAGCAGGTAAGAAGAATAGAAAAGAGTTGAATTCGGCGTCTGCTTGGGAGAGAGCCATCGGTCCTCTTGTAATTGCTATGAAAATATTCGGCGTCTATCATGACAGAAAATGTTTTCATGTTAGGGACAGTGCCGCAGATGAACCGCAAAGAAATCATGAAAACAGAAGATCATCATCGCTGCTGCCGACCCTGTTTCATATCCTGGTCGTCTGTCTCCTTTGGTTTGACTTTACCTGCAAGGTGGCCGCTTCCTGGATTGGCGAAGGTTTTAGTTATCTTCAAGTTTCAACCTTGGTCTATGGCCTGCATACGACAATGGCAAGCACAATTATACTTTTCGCTTGTTACCAAAGGAATAAAATACCCATGCTCATCAATGTCTTTAACAAAACTTGGGACAAAAATGTCAAGGTTTTGGGTACTGTTAAAAAATCAAGGAACTCGCCATTGATAAAAGCTCGAACGAAGGCCTATATTACTGTGACCATAATCTGCACATATATTTTAGGGGTTTCGGGACAAGAATTATACTTCATTTTTCGTGACCGACCCCCAAGTTGCTCACCCTGGAACTCATCAGCGATGTGCGCTATGATGTTCGTCGTGGGTGTATTCTCGTCTGCCTCTCGTGCATTCATCGCCGCTTTCGTGGCATACCTGAGCTTTCTCTTTGCAACTTTCCTTAGACAAGTGTCCAGAGACTTCATAGACCACACCCAAGAGTTTGGCGCAAACAGTGCGTGCTTAAACGAAACACGGTTTCGCCTCTACAACGTGTTTCGACTCATCGAAATAGCAGACGACATTTTCTCACCGATAGTTGCAGTCGAATATACTTTTTCGATATCGATTTGCGTCCTACTCCTCTACCTTGGGATAGTGCCAAACCAAACAATATACTACTACTGTACTATATTCTTCTGGTTTTCCACTTATGCAGCCGGTATTATACTTATATCATACTTCACAGTTTGAGTAAACACAGAGGTAAGTACAATAATTTTATCATTCTATTCCTCTAAACTCCGTTAATGATAACAAATTGTTTACATTATTGTTTAATAACAGGTGAAAATTAGAAGGAAAATGGTGAATTATCTAATAAACAATAGAAGCTTCAGACATTTTTATTAAAATCCAGTGTTATGGGATCAAGGGCTTGAAGAGACAAGTTTGCCTGGAGGGTGACGTCTCGAGCTTTAATATCTACTTTTCATGACTACATTACTTTTATGTGCGGAAATAAAGATACCTTGTGAAAGAGACAATTTAATTTCGTCATCAAGATTGAGATTTAACACGACATAAATGCCCGAATATGAGGTGTCGGATGCCCAAATAGTTGGTGGTAACTTCAAAGTTCTAGGAGGGGAGTACAGCCCCTCTCAGCCTCCATCTCAAGGACAGTGCCATTACTTCTTCATTAAAAAGCTGGATTTAATCAGATTTGTATATTCAGCTGATAATGTTTATACTGCCATCCAGTGGCGTAATGAGCAAAAACGTTTGGGGGGGGGGGGGGGGGGCTGACAAAAAAAATCCGCAGCAGCCCACTCTAACATGCAGGCCCCGCTAAACGTTTCTCAAAGTGGGATCTAGGGGCAAAGCCCCGGCGGGGGTCAAGGGGCGGAGCGTCGGAAGCTCAAGGGGTATGGGCATCAGCGGCGAATCCAGGAATTTCTTATCGGGGGGGGGGGGGGGTGCACAAAATGGCATGGCGTTAAATATATGTAAAACGATGAAGCGACAGAACGAGGCTTTAGCGGCAAGGGAGTGGAGCGACCAAGTCGGGGTGGGTCTGGTTCTGGCCCCCTCAAAGAGTAAGAAGCATTTGCAATTTTAGAACCATATTAGAACCATTTTCAGGCACTTCCTGGAGTAATATGACGTAAAATTGCTTTCTCCTACCGCTTCCAAGAGTAGGGATCTATTCCAATTTGAGAACCACATTTGGCGCATTAATGTCCACCGGCACTTCCTGGAAAAAAACAAGGCCTTCTGATTGGTTAGAAGTTAGAGAAAAATGATCTGCCACGTTTTGAGACGTTGTATATGCTTTGATGCCGCACAATGCACAAAGACGGTGGTCCGGTACTTCATCAGTAGTACTTGCAAACATTTTCTCGAGGTATAAACTGTGTCGTTATCAGGGGCGTCGCTAAATCATGGGGAGTGGGGAGGGTGTAGAGGCCACCGATTACCGACAAACCGTGCGCCTGTAATCCAGCTAACAGTGGAAGTTACAAACTGATTCAGCCGAGGACGCAGGTTCGAAACTGAGTAACGTCTTTCGGATGGTGACGTTAAAGGTCGGTCCCCAGACGTAAATAATCATATCTGATTGATACACGTCTGTAAAAATCCAATCACACACAGGATGCCGCCACATTCAAATTTGGCGCCGTTGCGTCTTTCGGATGGTGACGTTAAAGGTCGGTCCCAGACGTAAATAATCATATCTGATTGATACACGTCGGTAAAAACCCAATTACACACACGCACACACCAATTACCGAAAAATATATTAGTGCCAATGTCCAAATGTCTACAAATTTAACCCTATAAACCCGGGGCCAGGAATTAAGCTATTTTTCAGTTTCCCCCACCCGCGCGAAGCGCGGAAACTTTGACACTTCATTAAAATTATTATAGAAAGAAGACGATCCGTTGTCCCGTTCTCGACTCTTAATTCTTTTTTGGATCCAATTCCCTCCCCCCTCCCGCGCGAAGCACGGCAGTCTTGACGTTTCAATAAATCATTACTCTTAATCCTTGTCTGAATTCATTTTCGCCCACCCCGCGCAACTAGCGCGGAAGCTTTCGCGTTTCATTAAATTTAAAGAGAAAAAAGACGATTTGTTGTACCGTGTTCTTGTCTGAATTCAGTTCTCCCCCCCCCTCCCGCGCGAAAGCTTTGACACTTCATTAAATTATTAGAGAAAGCCGACGATTCATTGTACCGGTTCCGTCTCTTAATCCTGGTCTGAATTCATTTTCGCCCATCTCGCGCGAAGCCCGGAACCTTTTACGTTTCAATAAATTATTACTCTTAATCCTTGTCTGAATTCATTTTCGCCCATCGCGAAGCGCGAAAGCTTTCACGTTTCATTAAATTATTAGAGAAAGAAGACGATTCGTTGTATCGTGTACTTGTCTGAATTCAGTACCCCCTCCCTTCCCGCGCGAAGCCCGGAACCTTTTACGTTTCAATAAATTATTACTCTTAATCCTTGTCTGAATTCATTTTCGCCCATCGCGAAGCGCGGAAGCTTTGACACTTCATTAAATTATTAGAGAAAGAAGACGATTCGTTGTACCGGTTCCGTCTCTTAATCCTGGTCTGAATTCAATTTCGCCCATCTCGCGCGAAGCGGGGAACCTTTTACGTTTCAATAAATTATTACTCTTAATACTTGTCTGAATTCATTTTCGCCCATCCCGCGCAAAGCGTCGAAGCTTTCACGTTTCATTAAATTATTAGAGAAAGAAGACGATTCGTTGTATCGTGTTCTTGTCTGAATTCACTCCTCCCCCCCTTCCTGCGCGAAGCGCGGAAGCTTTGACACTTCATTAAATTATAAAGAAGGAAGACGATTCGTTGTACCGTTCTCTACTTTTGATCCTAGTCTGAATTCAGTTGCCCCCCCCCCGCCGAAGCGCGGAAGCTTTGCCGTTTCATTAAATTATTAGAAAAAGAAGACGATTCGTTGTACCGTTCACTACTCTTAATCTTGTCTGAATTCAATTTCCCCACTGGGCCCCTCAACGGTACATGTGCAGAATTACATGATGTAAGTATGGAACGCCCGGCAGTGCTTGTCACAGTTGCTTCTGTAAAGGAGTTTTTTTTTATTTTTTTACTAGTCTTACTGTTAGTGGCCACGGCCCCTTAGTGACTATAAAAAACATATGCTCTTCCTGGCCATTTGGGAATATGTCAGTTTGCAACAGAAATGGAGAAACGCGCATTTTTTTGAAAAGCATGTGATATCACGAACATTTATACATCATTTGTATATGGAATTTAAAAAAAATCATGGTTAAATTTTATTTGGGGGGGGCTGGCGCCCCCCCCCCCAAGCCCCCCCCACCAGTACGCCAGTGCTGCCATCAGTAGTGGCGGATCCAGGGGCAGTGCGCGCATTCCCCCTCCCTCGGCCATGAAAAAAGAATGAGATAAAGGAGAGGAGGGGAGTGGAAAAGGGAGGGAAAAAAAAGAAGAATCATGAGATGACTTGTTCAAATAAAAAGTCATCTCACCACATCTCACCACTGACCATCATATTACTTTATGTAAGACCTCACGCATTGACGTCATTAATAATTATCAAGCCTTCTGTTAAACGTTTACTGGTACTATAAACAAAACGTTATTATATACTGCATTAATAATCATGTGTTCATTAAATATCAACCAGGTCGTTCCGTATTATTTTCCCTTACAAATCCACGTAGGTATATTGTATATTATATAATAATTAGTAACAACGGGGGCAAACACACCACAGCAATTAAGGGGAAATTGACCTAGCACTCTAAACCAACACACGAAGATAAACAAGGATAACAGCCTCTGTAATGTTGTCTTTCTTCCGTTAATGAGATACTTTCAGCGCTTGAATATTATACACTTTCATTTGAATGAATTATTGTGCTATAAAGAGTGGGTCCAGTATCACAACGACAATCATTTTATGGTTTGAGAGTTTGGTATGATGATTTATTTTACCTGAAAGCTACGAAAACATGTATGTATACAATAATTGTAAGTCAGCAAACTGAGGAAAAAAAGCTTTAGGTCCTATCCGAGGAACATGGAGGATTAATGCCTAATACTCATACACGAGACCTGCAATATCACTAAGCCATTTATGAAAGATCGTACGCGACGGAGCAGTGTCATTCTCTTGGATGCTAGTTAATTGACTGAACAAAACTCTCGAAATCAAAACATATTCAAGTGTAGTTTTTATTCGAAGTGTCGAGTGGAATGGAAGGGTCCGTTGCTACGATATCGATGGGTAACATGGCGGCAGGTGAGAAGAATAGAAAAGATTTGAATTCGGCGTCTGCTTGGGAAAGAGCCATCGGTCCTCTTGTATTCGCTATGAAAATATTCGGCGTCTATCATGACAGAAAATGCTTTCCAGTTAAGGACAGTGCCGCAGGTGAACCGCAAATAAATCATGAAAACAGAAGATTATCATCACTGCTGCCGACCCTGTTTCATATCCTGGTCGTCTGTCTCCTTTGGTTTGACTTTACCTGCATGGTGGCCGCTTCCTGGATTGGCGAAGGTTTTAGTTATCTTCAAGTTTCAACCTTGGTCTATGGCTTGCATACGACAATGGCAAGCACAATTATACTTTTCGCTTGTTACCAAAGGAATAAAATACCCATGCTCATCAATGTCTTTAACAAAACTTGGGAGAAAAATGTCAAGGTTTTGGGGTCTGTTAAGGAATCAAGGAACTCGCCATTGATGAAAACTCGAACGAAGGCCTATATTACTGTGACCATAATCTGCACATATATTTTAGGGGTTTCGGGACAAGATTTATACTTCATTTTTCGTGACCGACCCCCAAGTTGCTCACCCTGGAACTCATCAGCGATATGCGCTATGATGTTCGTCGTGGGTGTATTCTCGTCTGCGTCTCGTGCATTCATCGCAACTTTCGTGGCATACCTGAGCTTTCTCTTGGCAACTTTTCTTAGACAAGCGTCCAGAGACTTCACAGACCACACCCAAGAGTTTGGTGCAAGCAGTGCGTACTTAAACGAAACACGGTTTTGCCTCTACAACGTGTTTCGACTCATCGAAATAGCAGACGACATTTTCTCACCGATAGTTGCAGTCGAATATACTTTTTCGATATCGAATTGCGTCCTACTCCTCTACCTTGGGATAGTGCCGAACCAACCAATATACTACTACTGTATTATATTCCTCTGGTTTTCAAATTATGCAGCCGGTATTTTACTTATATCATACTTCACAGTTAGAGTAAACACAGAGGTAAGTACAATAATTTTATCATTCTATTTCTCTATACTTCGTTGATGATAACAAAAAAATTTAGATATTGTTTAATAACAGGTGAAAATTTAGCCTTTAGCCAAGGCCTCATGTCTGATAGACGCCGAGCGACTAAAAATAGACTAATCGCAAAAAACCCGAGTGAACGTCAGAGCGAGTGGCTCAGCCAAGTGGCCTTTAGTAATCTGGTTTGGATTTCTTATGTTAAACCTTGTTTCCGACTGGAATTCTCTACCGAAATGGTAACGTCCAATCACCGAACGTATCATCGCGTGACGTCGGCATATATTGTCCATCACGTTCACATGCAGTAAACTCTACGTAGTACGAATACCTATAACGTTGTGTATTGTGTTTTTACAGACGTGTGTCAATCAGATATGAATATTAACGTCTGGGGACCGACCTTTAAACGCCACCATCCGAAAGACATGAAAGACGTGACTCGGTTTCGAACCTGCGTCCTCGGCTGAATCAGTTTTTAACTCCCACTTCCGCTGGATTACAGTCGCACGCCACAACGCCACAACGTTGAAAGAAACGAGTTGGACTGGTTCATTTTTATAATATACAGGGAAAATCCAATTATCTCACTTACAATTGTTAGCTCAAGTCATCAAATGCTTCCTACTTTATTGTAAGTTTGCATGTAAAATAGATTTGGATGTGATATTTTGTTTAAATCATTTATATGTTCATCTAATAAGCAAAACTAGTTAACGTCTTTTACCTTTTCTTATATGTTCTGATACTGAACGAATCACGAACGAAATCAACTGGGAGATGGCCATTCTGATTGGTCAATGAATCCAAAGTCATGAATAATTCATACAGAGCAGTAAAAGTCAGAATTCAAAAGGTCTCGCGGCTAAAGCCACTCGATCGCATGTTTACCCCGGGTCTCTAGACTCATCTCAGCCGCTGATTGGGGTGGAAAATAGCCAGAGTCAAGAAGCCTTGTCAAAAGGCTAGTGAAAATTAGAAGGAAAAATGGTGAATTATGTAATAAGCTTCAGACATTTTTATTAAAATACAGTGGTATGGGATCAAAGGCAGTAATTATTTGTTATACATTAATTATTTTTCCTTAGAATTGTGATAAGTTGCTAATTTTCAAACATAAATCGTCTCGTGTGGAATGGGCTTTGTGGAAACTGGACTTTAAAATTCTTAATGCATGAGCACGTGTCTGTAATTTCTTTCTTTCTTTCGAGAAATGTATTAACTGTATCCTCCTTTAAGTGGATAATGTAATGGAACTAAAAAGATCAACATGAACTATAGTGTTTTATTTGTCTTCATCTATCAACGTTAGATAATAAATGGCACGGTAACTAATTGAAAATAGCCTTATGTTTGGACTGCTAAGTGTCCATTATATTATACAAATAGATTCCACTTAAAGACATTACGATCATGTTTCATTAGTAATTTAACATGTAAAATTCATTCTTTTTTGATAGACGTCATATTAATCTGTTGAGACCCGGGTCCTCATTGTTATCCCATAATTTTAAAGATACATGTATGGTATCTTGTTCATCTTTTCAACTGCCTTCTTCCTCCCAACACTTATATTAGATGTGCATTCGGCATGTGAAAGGAACGATCCTGGGAAAGATTTTTGATTTTTAAGATAACTTTGTTACTCTTCGGAAAATACAATACCATCACTATTATATAGTTTTAAACGTTTTAATAAACTTTTGCAGCTCACGATTTTAGTGATTCGCAAAATCACAGACACTCCACAAAACTTAGATTATTCTGACTGAAGATGGAGGTGGTATCTTCTCCTCATGTCGAAATAGGTATGGGAGAGGAGAATCCAGCGAGGAAAGCTAGTACCATCACTGCTGAATTGCTGTGGTCCGCAGTGGCTAAACCTCTGACAATAACAATGACCATGTTTGGCTCTTATCATGAAACAGTTGAACCGGTTCAGAATATTCCTGCCAAGTTTTGGAGCAACTTGGCTAGATGCTATCATCTTCTGATCATGATCCTGTTGTGGGTTAACTTTATCCGCGTGGTTGTTGCCTTCTGGTTCGTTAACCCAGAGGCTCGCTTCGACATTGTTTCCCTTGCTATCTGGGCGCTTAGCGCCGCCGCGAACAACTCGATATTTTTCAAGATTTGTCGCAATCGTGAAATGATACCTGTTGTCGCTGTTTTATTAAAGTACTCATTTTTCCCAAAGCAACCACCCGATACCGAAGATAAACAAGACAGTAATCCTACATGGTTGAAGCATCGTTCTGTATCATACTTTGGAGCTATTGGTGGAGTATTTGGTATTGTTATGTTCCTGGTGACCACCTTACTCATAACATACCAATCCTCAGCCCTTTCTGACATATACTTTCGCCCTTGGTCTGCCAGCTCCCACGTCGCCGCTGGATTACTCTCAGTCACCCTTTTGTATGCAAGTGCATTGTCGGTCTTTCCCCATGGATTCTTTGGTTTTGTCTGCTACATCCTGACCGACCAGTTCGCACGATTGACTCGAGAATTCGTACAGACCTATGAAGATTCTTCAAGAGTGAAGAATGCCAATCTCCTGAATTCTTTCCGATGCCGTTTCAATGAACTATGTCGGTCGGTCGAGCTAGCCGATGAGATGCTTTCACCGTTTGTTGCTTTGACATACAGTATTAGTGTCATTAATACTATATTTTTGTTGTACCAATTTTGGCTTCATGATGAGCAGGACTTGTCCTATTACCTACCATTGGCTTGTTGGGTTACGGGATCTGTAGCACAAATATGTCTCTTGTCTCTCGTTGCTACCAGGCTTCACGACAAGGTAAATGTTAAGCTTTCTATTTTGCAGTACGTTACATTTCTTTATCACCTTGTATATTTATGACTACAAGAAATCTAAGGAGGCACGGCAAAGGAAAGGGAGTGGGGGTTAGGAGATGAACTGCACATTTCCTTGTATTGAAGATTCATGTTACTTTGTAAGGAAAAAAGAAACTACTCTCATGGGAATGTGCATGTTAAATTGCTTTCTTCTTGTTGTTGTTGTAACAATCAGCCAAGAACTGACTATAATCACCAGCGCCTTTCTGTTTAATATTAATTTCTTTCTTTCTCTACCTTTTTTCTCTCTTTTTAAAATATATAATGTGGATAACAGTATAAAACATTTGCGATCAGTTTCTAACCAGCGCCTCTCGACCCCCCCCCCGATCTATGCGTAAAAACCTTGATAATTTAGCGGCAGAATGTTCTATACTCAGGAATCATTTATGATACTTTTTAAATGAAAAATAAAGGTATTTGTCTAATGTAAGCAATTTATGGGTATTGAATAGCATTTTTAAAAAAATATAAACCCCAGAAATAATGTATTTAATTTAATCATTTAGGAATTATTGTACGCATAATTCATATTTCTAACGCATATTTTGAATGGTTACTTATTATCAATGTTCAATCATGCACTTTATGTCAATAGAATGTAAGAAAATGGATGCAAATTTGTAGGCATAGGCCTACTGGCTAATATACACATACAGAAATGAGAAGTACGGACTGCGTCAGGTTCATTTGAACAACATTTATTTTGTTCACACCATGTCCAGTGAAATAAACACTGAAGTAATGGGTATGTCCATCATCCGCAGCAATAATCGCCCTACACCTTCTTCGCATATTGTAGAGTAATGGTCGTTTGCGATCCTTATCCGTGTTGGCCCAAACCTGTCGTAAGATGCGCTGGAAATCGTCCAAGGTAGTTTTGGCATCTATTCTGGACTGTTCACTTGATGTCGTCCCAAAGATGATCCATGGGATTACAGTCAGGGGATCTGGCTGGCCACTCCATGCGCTCGACCCAGTAATCTTCCAAGTAGGCCTACTGGTTGGTGAGTTGGGCACGATGTGGTCTAGCAATACCGTCCATGAAGACGAAATCCTCGCCAATGGCAGCTGCGTATGGAATCACGTGGGCATCTCCGTGACATGTGATTATTTCGGAACGTGATTATTCTTTGAGTTACTACATTTCATCAAGTATCTCCCTATTTATACTGAAAATTGTCAAGGTACATAATCATAACGGTATTTTGGTGAGGGTATGGGATGAAAATGTGAATACCATTTAGGTCTGAATAGTGTTCACATGTACATTTCATGCAGTTGGCGCTCCAGGGAGGGGGGGGGCACAGTGCCCGCCCCACTTTTTCAACTACATCTAAATTGCCCATTTTTACATACGAAAAGTACCCCCTTTTACTTCAGATAAATTGTTATGACCGTGTTTCTTTCAAAATAGGTGCCCGTTCCACATTCTTAAAAATTTGCCTTATACTTAAAGGCGCGGATAGTTGAGTTCTGTTTTCAGACCGCAAATGCCTTCAAAGTGCATGGTTTTTGCTCTTATTCTTATATATGACATTTCTAGTGCCCTTTTAGAACCTAAAATTGTTATGAAGGTAATTTTAGACCCCAAAACGTGTGAAATTTAGCCAATACGATCATACCAATTCAGCTCCACTTTAAAAAAAATACGGTGACCGTAAATTAATTATTTAATTAAAAATAACAATACATGGGCCGGCTGGTTGTGCGTAATATAACCAACACAAAAGTACCAACAAAAATGCCAACATCGGCATTGCCTGAAATACGACGAAAATGTTTTCAACGGCTTTTTCAAATGTCATATGAAAGAGCAGAAAATGAACTTTCTAGAAATTTGAATTTTTCTTCGTAGTTCAAATACCGCCCGCCATATGACTTTTTGGTTTCCTTCCTTCAAATTGCTTTTAATCACCCATGCGTGAAATATGCATCATATGAGTTACATCCAATACAATGAAAGAGGAGGATCTAAGCTTTACAAAGATGTGTCATTTATTAATTATAATTGTGATTAAGTTATGATAAAACATCCATAATTCTTGGATTCGTTTTTTCTGGGTCGCACTGTATAATGAATGTGTCGTGAAATTCATTTGAAATCATATGCGATTGAAAATACAAATATTTAAAACTAATTCATTTATTTAATATTGAATGTGAAAGAAAAACCACGTAAGCCATTTGTAATGACAGAGTGCCATTTATTCGTGTCTTTTGTGAATTTTGCTGACAGTTTAGAATACTGACTGCGCAACTTGGAGTTCATGGAAAATATACCGATTCCTCCACGAAATACAAAACTAAGTATACAACCATAACAAAAAACACTTCTTTTAAATTTTACCATAAGCTTCGAAAAATTGCACAATCATGATAGACAAGTTATTATTGTTAGAGGATTACGTCCAAAAAATGACGGTTTAATTGTGACTCTTCTTTTGTAGCAGCCGTTGAGTGATCGTTCAATTAAGTTTCACTCAATACATGACAGGTTTACAGGCTCGGCTTTCATTGGCCATGGTCACTTGTTGACATTTAATAAAAAAATCTAAATGTCAATATGGATCGAGATAGCTAAATTAGCAAACCAATCGAGGCAGAGGCATCATCGAGGCGTTTGAAATAAGGGGAGGGGAGTCACACACAATTTGCTGATAAGTAAGCCGTGCAATTTCGGGCTTCATAATATCCAAAATGTCTTTTGAAAAATCCAAAATTTGAGGTTTTTTGGAGAGGGTGAATGATTTACCCCATGCCCTCCCTGGGGCGCCTCGCACTGAGTCGCATTCATTGAAGTCTTTTCCGGGTACACGGGAGAAAATTGTATTTCCACTCATATAGTATACGAAACATTTTTTAAAGAACTAAGATACGTGAGAAAACCTCTCTTGTCAGGAAAAGATGGAAGCAATGGGAACATCTACAGAACAGGGACATCACAATGTTCGTGAATCTAACCATAATCCTATCAATGATTCCGAAATGCTCTGGGATGAGGTGGCTCGGCCTCTTAAAATGGTGATGACCATCTTCGGCCTTTACCATGAGAAGGGAACAGGGAAGATCCATCCTGAATCCGCGATCAAGGACAAGATCTTCTTTATTATTCCGAGGATTTACCAGATTCTGGTCGTCTTGTTTCTCTGGTACAACTTTCTGCGCTCGGTCGCTTCATTTTGGCTGATAAAAACTCCGGACATGTACTACGACAACGTTTCCGTCTGCACTTGGGGGTTTCTCGTCGCTGCGAACAACACCATTTTCCTGAAAATATGCCACAAAAGGGACATTGTACGTCTCATTGCAAATCAGTCAAAACTGTGTTTCCTTCCTCTAGGAACATCCCAAAATGAGCGATTAAACACGAATCATGTCAAACCTTCTTGGATGAAATACCGTTCATTTGCATTAGCTGGATCTATTGTCGGACTGTGTGGACTATGCCTCAATTTAGCGGCAGTACTCTTCATGATATACGGTACCAATGAGTCGTCGGTGTCGTACAAGCTGTTCTGTTTACCATGGTATTCGGGTCCGGCGTGTGGCATTTCTTCAGTCTTTGCAGTGTACGGCTCAGCAGCATGGGCCTTTGCTATGGTGTTCATAGCTTTCACCTGCCACATCCTATCTGGCCAGCTCACGCAATTGACCGACGATTTCACGGAGACTTTTGGACGCGTACAACACTTTGAAGCAAACCTTCTGAACTCATATCGGCGAAAGTTCAGTCTTCTATGCCGATCTGTGGAACTGGCAGATGAAATGTTGTCGCCTCTCATTGCTGTAGCATACTGCACAAACACCCCTGTTATCATCTTCTTATTGTACCAGATCTGGGACAGGTTTTCGGAGGAAGGGTTATCCTATGTTTTGATTTATTCCTTCTGGGTGATGGGAAATGCCATAAACATCGGTGTCGTATCCTACTTCGCTGTTACTGTGCACGAAAAGGTAGGTTCGTAATCGGTACACATCTGCCCAATTTGACAGAAATTTCCTGAAGTGACAAAATACGTCACCTTTTCATTATCCCTCATTTTATATTAAATTCTGGAATCCTCCAATGCATGTATGTCAACCAATATTAACATGATTAATGTATGTTGTACATGGGTGTCGATCCCGGGGGGGGGGGGGGATGGGGGGGGGGGGGGATACATCCCCCCCCAATATTTCAGGTGGGGGGATGGCCTGTACAATCATCCCCCCAATAATTCACCATAAAAAAAAATGAAGAGAAAAATTAATGATGAGAGCCCGATAGGAGTAGTTAATGGTTATTACTCGCAAGATGACCATCAATATACACATTTTGCTTTCTCATTTTCATAATACATATGTAAATGAGACAACCGTATATGAGACAAGAATAAATTGGATTCTCGCTCATACGGCTTCATCGGGTATTGATGAATTTATTCAATTTATTCAATCAACAGCATCATAGAAATGCAGTGCGGTTTTGCATTTGGCGTTAAAAAGCAACGAGCTAATTGTTAAGCGGGAAGCGCAAAAGTGCAAAAAAGAAGTAGAGAGTGGGAGAGAGGCGCGTAGCCAGGGGGGGGGGGGCGGTTGGGGCGGTCGCCCCCCCCCCCAAAAAAAAAGAGAAAGAAGAAAGGAATACAACGAATCGTCTTCTTTCTCTAATAATTTAATGAAACATCAAAGCTTCCGCGCTTCGCGCGGAAGGGGGGGGGGGGGGGAAACTGAATTCAGACAAGGATTAAGAGTCGAGAATGGTACAACGAATCGTCTTCTTCCTTTAATAATTTAATGAAATGTCAAAAGAAACTGAATTTAGACAAGGATTAAGAATCGAGAACGGTACAACGAATCGTCTTCTTTCTCTGATAATTTAATGAAACATCAAAGCTTCCGCGCTTCGCGCAGGACGGGGGAAAACACCACCCTAGAGAGCGTGCTTCGCGCGCTCTGTAAGTGATTCGCAAGCTTCGCGTACTCACTACCGCCCCCTAAAAATAAAATCCTTGCTACGCGCAAGCACATGTGGGACCCACGAGGTCCTATATTCTCTGAAATGTTATCTTTGATGAGGGTTACTTGAAAAAGTTGAAAGGGAGGGGGTGCAACCTGCCACACGCTTCTACCGCTTGGTTGCTATGATCCATTGCCGAAAATATTTTGGCACCTATCATCCCCCCCAACCACGGATACAAATCGACACCGCTGATGTTGTAGGTTGCTATCTGTGTGTTTATATTATGGGAAGGGGTCGCACACGCGCACAAACACACACACAATCTAACACACACACGCACACCTACAACTTCACACCCACAACACCCACACTCGCAACTACGCCCATCCAAACGCAACTGGCAAGCACTGTAGAGAACTGTATTATCCAGCATCTATTCCTGCGACAAGGATATATTTCGTCAAATGATGATAGGGATAGGGTAGCTGTTACAATAGTCATGAGGTTAGGTTTGTGTTATGTATAGTTTTGGTTCCTTGGTTGAAATTACGAATTCGGTTAATACATGAAATTGACGCGGAGCAAGGGTCGCAGTGTCTTACAACCTATTGCCATGAGTGCATGGTGCAGCATTGGACAATAGCAGTTTCCTGTAGATCGTCAAGCCCAAACTGAAAGTGAAAAATGTAATCATTATTGACGGTAGTCATTTAATTTACACGAAATTGATATCATAAGTTATCACATTCGTATAGTAGACACGTTGATTCAGTTAAATTTACCGAAATAGTAAGACAATTGATTTACATCAGGGTTCCGTAAAAAGAAAAAGAAAGCAACCCCAGCATAAAACCAAATTAGCGCATTATTAAATCACATCAAATAAAATCAAATTAGTTTGATTGATTTTGATTTAAATCTACATCATGTCAATTTATTTATTAAGTATATATCCTTAAGGGTGGTTTCGGTTTATATATCGCCCTATTTCGTTTTACTGTATACACTAAGACTTAGCTTTGATTTATTTTGCATTTACGTTTTCTCACTCCTCCCCAACTGATTTCGATGCTGAATACGTCATCACGTTCATACAGTACTAACCATACCCTAGGCAGATAGACTGTCTCGCGTTCACATACATTTTAAACAGTAGAGGGCAAGGAGGGTTAGGGGTTGGTGCGTACAGAATTGATTTCATATTGCTTTCAATTTAACCGTTCACTTTCGAGCATTAGCAATGAGATGGGACTGCACGGATTTTATGGTAATCGTTCAATATTTAAACCTAATACCCTAATGGATTTGTATTGATATTGGCTGATAGAGGATAGATATACAGAGGATCCATTAACCATTTTCGTTCAATCTAGTCGCATCCACTGGACGTGTTTCCAATAAAGTGGTGTGTATAAGTAAGCCCGTATTTCACTTATTCAACCATTCTATCGCTATACGAAAGCAAGTCTTTTTCATATTTGCATCAAGGAAACCATCATCTCGCTTTAGGAAAGGAAGATGTTTTGTTGCAAGAACAAAGTACGAAAGGCAATGGAAGCGATGGATATATCTGGAGAACAAGCAAGCCAGAATCCTTGTGAAGCCAACGACATTCAAAGCGCCACTGCCCGATTTCTCTGGGACAAGGTGGCTCGTCCATTGAAGACACCAATGATTATCTTCGGCCTTTATCACGAGAAAGGGACAAAAAACGTTCATCCACGGTCTGAAGACAAGGACGACAGCTTAACATTCGCTGTTACGAGGATTTACCATGTTTTTGTCGTGGTATTTCTCTGGTTTAATTTCGCGCGCTTGTTGGTTTCCTTTTGGGTAATCGATACTCAAGATTTGATTTACAATAACATTTCCGTCTGCGTATGGGCGTTTCAAGTTGCTGCAAACAACTCGATTTTATTGAAAATTTGCTACAAAGGAGATGTATGTCAACTCATTTCGAACCAGACGAAGCTTTGTTTCTGTCCTTCACAATCGGGGGGTGATGATTCCAGCAAGAATCATGTGAAGCCATCTTGGATGAAATACCGATCATTTGCATTGGCTGGAACTGTTGTCGGACTGTGTGGAGTATGCCTCAACATAGCGGCAATGCTCTTTATAATCTACGGTTCCAATGAGTCGTCGGTGTCGTACAGGATGATATGTTTACCATGGTCATCGGATCTTGCGTGTGGCTTTTCTTCGGTCTTTGTTGTGTACAGCTCAGCAGCATGGATCTTAACCATCGTTTTCATAGCTTTCATCTGCAACATCCTGTCTGGTCAGCTTGCCCAGTTGACCTACGACTTTACAGAGACGTTTGGAGGTGTTACAAACTTTGAGGCAAAGCTTCTAGACACATTTCGGCGAAATTTCAATATTCTTCGCAGATCAGTAGAGCTTGCAGATGACATGTTGTCACCGCTCATCGCTTTCGCATATTGCACGCATATCCCTGGTATGATATTTCTTTTGTATCAGGTTGTATCAGGTGGAACTGGGATATCTTATACCTTAATTGCGTCTTTCTGGATTATGGGGTCCTCCGTGAACCTAGCTATCATATCCTACTTCGCTGTTACTGTGCACGAAAAGGTAGGCAAATAGATTAATGTTGTCTGTTCCGTATTGACTATTATTAACCGTAATTTATCAAAACAAAACGTTAGTGGGGGAATGTATATACTTGTTTCCGTTTTCAGGCAGTAATAATCATGATAATATGTTTGATTCGATGACTACATAATTTGCTCCACGTCTTCAGACTTGCCAACCAGTTCAGTGGGATACGCTTCCGATCCTCTTGAATCATTGCCAGGTTTTGGATAGTTCTCGTCAGATCCATGAGATTAAACTTTCGGTCTCATGAACTTTCGGAGGCGAGTGCTATCGGTCTCAGGTTTCTTTGTCAAAAGGTTTTTGTGATAAAACATTCGGTCTCGTGAACCTTCGGAGGCGTGTGCTATCGGTCTCAGGTTTCTTTGTCAAAAGGTTTTTGTGATAAAACATTCGGTCTCGTGAACCTTCAGGGGCGTGTGCTATCGGTCTCAGGTTTCTTTGTCAAAAGGTTTTTGTGATAAAACATTCGGTCTCGTGAACCTTCGGAGGCGTGTGCTATTGGTCTCAGGTTTCTTTGTCATGAGGTTTTTGTGATAAAACATTCGGTCTCGTGAACCTTCGGAGGCGTGTGCTATCGGTCTCAGGTTTCTTTGTCATAAGGTTTTCGTGATAAAACATTCGGTCTCGTGAACCTTCGGAGGCGTGTGCCATCGGTCTCAGGTTTCTTTGTCATAAGGTTTTTGTGATAAAACATTCGGTCTCGTGAACCTTCGGAGGCGTGTGCTATCGGTCTCAGGTTTCTTTGTCATAAGGTTTTCGTGATAAAGCATTCGGTCTCGTGAACCTTCGGAGGCGTGTGCTATCGGTCTCAGGTTTCTTTGTCATAAGGTTTTCGTGATAAAGCATTCGGTCTCGTGAACCTTCGGAGGCGTGTGCTATCGGTCTCAGGTTTCTTTGTCATAAGGTTTTCGTGATAAAGCATTCGGTCTCGTGAACCTTCGGAGGCGTGTGCTATCGGTCTCAGGTTTCTTTGTCATAAGGTTTTCGTGATAAAGCATTCGGTCTCGTGAACCTTCGGAAGCGTGTGCTATCGGTCTCAGGTTTCTTTGTCATAAGGTTCTCATGATAAAAACTTTGGTCTCGTTAACTGCGTGTTTTCTCTCTCGTGAATTTTCAACTATACATGTAGTTGTCACTGGGCTCTCGTGTTAGAACCATCTGTTCTCTTGACCAGGAAATGCTACCTGTAGCAATATCTCGGTACTTTATAGATTATTCCATTAATTTCTTTTTGTTTTAAATCTTTGTAAACCGTTAAAAGAAACTTTAATCTGGTACTATAAGGATAACGTTCCTCTTAATGATTGAAGCTCACATACATGTATAAGTAAAGCTCGATCTTTTGACGTCACCTATACAGTGCGTCCCAGAAAAACGAAACCGAGAATTATCGATGTTTTATCATAACTAAATCACAATTATAATTATAAATGACACATATTTGTCAAACTTAGATCCTCCTCTTTCATTCGATGCACCTCATATAATGCGTATGTCACGCATGAGTGATTAAAATCAATTTGGAGAAAGGGTACAACAAAAAATCATTTGGCGGACGGTATCTGAATTGCAAAGAGAAAATCACATTTCTAGAAAGTTCATTTTCTGCTCTTTCATATGACACCTCAATCAGGAAAAATGAGCTAGGAATAACAAAGTTCTGTTTGTTTAAAGTAATACTTGTATTTCCATAAATTGTTAAACGAATTCGTTTTCACTGGCTGCCTGCCGTAGCAACAAGCAGCATTGACAAAAGACTTAACTCCGTTTCGTTGACGATCAGCCATAGACGAAAGACTTCATGCTTCAACGAAATATCAATTTGTTGCTACGGCAGGCAGCCAGTGAAAACTACAGGCGTGTAAATAGCTACTGACTGCTGGGAATTATAGCAAAATATATTGACCAGGCATATCGCACAAAGTGGGACTTTTCCATGTTTAAAAGATCTTTGAAGGTCATTAGTTTGTACCTGTGCTTTCTACAAACTGGTCCATTATCTTAACATGTCAAACCAGCTATAGCAGAGCCATTTTCTGTTTGACGTACTGCCCAAAATGAAAATCCTTTTTTCTTCTTTTTCCATCCACTCCAAAATTAACTTGAATAAAATGATTCAATCAGCTGATACTGCATTTAAACCTCGGGAAAGTAGACTAAGCTTCATGCTTTCTTCTCGTTAAAATTGTTATATTTTGTATTCATAGTTTTTTATTAATTTCTTTCATAAAGAAAAACATAATTTATAACATTGCATACAAACTAACAAAATAGTTTTAACATAGGTCTTAATAAATTTGCAAATGAACTTTTACATTTACATACAAGGTTCCAACTAAAGTCAAAACCCTCTTTGCCATTTAATATTATTGTACTCCGAAATGACGTTATTGCTATTAAGCATCATCTCAGAGTCTGCTTTAACATGCATACATTTTTCTCCTCCGCACAACAAATCTCTTTGTTTTGCAAAACTCCTGTGTCAATCACAAAATCCATTGTTATAGACTGAACTAGTTTTGATGAGCGGGAATGTCAAATCCCTCTTTGCCATTTAATAATCGTACTCCGATTTGTCATTATTGTTGTCAAGCATTTTGTTTCTTCCCAGCCCCTCTATTTTGCGTGTCAAAAATACACCCTTTACTCGGGCGGTCGGGCTCCGCTCTGTTGCTCCTAAGCAATTATTGTAACTGTGACCAAGATGGGTCTTATTGTATTTTTATTTGTGTTATATTTTGAAGTTACCCGCACACTTGCACTTCGTACACACACAAACGCACACCAGCATCACACATGCAGTTGTTCATCCTCCAAATTTTCGGTACTTTACATAATACGTATCGTTAAATGAATTCGCACGCGCACACTCCCGATATTCTTGTCGACGATATAAACGAGAGCAAATACTCAGAAGCGGATCTAGAGGGGGGGTTGGGGGGGTTGCAACCCCCCCCCCCCAAAAAAAAAAAATAAAAAAAATCCGGGGACCATTTTTTTAAATCTTATCTTTTTTTAAAAACTTGTAATTTTATTTTATTCTATTTCTATGTATTTATTTCATTTATTATTATTATTATTATTATTATTATTATTATTATTATTATTATTATTATTGCTTTTTGGGGGGGGGGGGGGGGGGGTTGGGCGAACAAATGTCACAGAGTCCCTTGCCCCCCCCCCCCCCATCAGCTTTTTTGAGGACACGGGCCACCGCCGAAGTGACAAGCTAGGCCAGCGTTGCCGATTCTCATCCCCAAAATCCCCACATTAAAAAAAAAAAAAAAAAAAAAAAAAAAAAAAAAAAGAATAAAAAAAAAAGAAAGAAAAAAGAACGCACGCTGGAGAGAAACCCTTTCAAGTGCAAATATTGTGAGAAGATATTCAACTCATCTGGTAACTTAACCAAACACATGATAACTCTGGATATAACTGTGTATTTAACTGTTACTTGATTTAAAAAGACGTTATCATGCACTGCTTTTTATGGTCTCCATTGTGTTAATAGATGCCAGGAAAACATCACTTACGGGGTTCAAATAAACACCCCAAAAAATCGGCTCGCCGCTTCGCGGCTCGTGGACGATGCTCCGCATCGTCATTATTGGTCAACCCCCCCCCCCCTGAGCAAAAAGCTAGATCCGCCCCTGATACTACACACCCCAAGAATTCAAAAATTCATTTTCTTACAAACCAGACAATATTTCACTTTTACATATAAACTCCAGAAGTCTGAACACAAATTTCGAATACGTTGAAAACCTTTTACACTCTTTAAATAATTTTGCATTTTCCGTCATTGGAATAAGTGAGACATGGTTACATCAGAATTCTCCAGATATGTTCAATTTGCCTAATTATAAGTTGATTAGGGCGGACCGCAAAGGAAGAAGAGGTGGCGGTGTTGCGTTTTATATTACACAAAACATAAACTTCAAAATCCGTTCAGATATTAAACTAACACAAGCTGAATCTTTATTTATCGAAATTAATAACTCAAATGCCAAAAATGTCATCATAGGTTTGATTTATAGACCCCCTGATTCTAATTGTGATTTATTCTGTGACGAACTGGATTTTTATCTTCATAAAATAGGGGATGAAAATAAACACATTTTTATCCTTGGTGACTTTAATATCAACTTCTCACCCTCATCTGATAACAGTAACTCAACCAATTGTATGCAGTTGATGCATTCATACGGCTTTTTTTTCGATTATTAATAAACCCACCAGAATAAATCCACATTCATCAACTCAGATTGACAATATTTTTTCAAACGTACATAACAACAAAACCATCGGTGGAATATTGTGTTCTGAAGTGTCGGATCCCCTACCCATATTTTTAACTTGTGAATGCAAACTATCATTTGATGAGCTTATATATCGCAAAGAATCCAAACGTAATATAGAATTGCTGAAACAGGATTTATTTTTCGAGGGATGGGCTGAGGTATATAGTGTAAATGATGTCAATACTGCATATAAACATTTTAGTAACAAATTGCAATATTATTATGAAAAGAATATTCCTTTAGGCAAAATGAGTAATAAGCGAAATAAACCCAGGAATCCTTGGATAACTAAAGGTTTATTGAAATCAATACAAACACGCAATCGCCTCTACAAATTACATTTACACAATCCAACTGACACTAACTTAAACACATATAAAATTTATCGAAACAAATTAACAAAACTTATCCGTACATCCCGTAGATTGCATTTTTCTAATAAAATAAAAAAGGCCAGTTCAAACACAACTGCAACTTGGAAAATTATCAAAGAGGTAATGGGAAAAAAAACGAATCCCCCACCCACGGATAATATCACATTAAATGGCACTAAAATACATGATCCTAGTCTTCATGCAAATTCATTTAACTCATTTTTTACGAATATCGGCCCTGAACTCGCCAGCAAAATTAATAGAACTCACGCACACTTTAAAGACTATCTTTCCAATCAAAACCAAGAGTCCCTCTTTTTAAATCCGACAAATCCTAGCGAAATTATTAACATTACCCAATCTCTTAACAACTCAAAATCGCACGGTTTTGATAAAATAAGTATGTCTCTCCTAAAAGAAATAATGTATCCACTTGCAAAGCCTTTAACTCACATATTTAATCACTCGTTATCGCAAGGTGTTTTCCCTGATCTATTAAAACTAGCTAAAGTCAACCCCATTCTCAAAAAAGATGATCCTCACGAAATTAGTAACTATCGTCCAATTTCCCTACTCCCAAGTATATCTAAAGTCTTAGAAAAGATCGTTCATAATAGGCTACACAAATTTATCACTAAACACAAAATACTCAATTCAAATCAATATGGCTTCAGAAAAAATTACTCAACTGACTTAGCATTAATTCAAATTTATGACAAAATTACAAGTGCCATAGCTAACAAAGAGCATGTTATAGGTATATTCTGTGACTTGAGTAAAGCGTTGGTCACATCCCACCGTGCGTGTTTTTAGTCCGTACGGTTTTTGGGGAGGCCACGGCCGCCACGTTTTTCTGAAAACGTAGGGAGGGAGTGGCAAAGGCAGGGAGGGAGTACCGGCAACGCGCGTCACACGCACTGTGTAAGTACGTGGCCCGCACGCCACGCCTGGCCGTGAACGGTTGCGTGGATCGTACGTTGCGCACGTGATAAGTGCGTTGTACGTGCTTACAACGTGTTTACAACGTACGGTCTCCGTGCGGTTGCCACGTTATCGTACGGAGGCCGTACATACAAGTGCTGCTCACGTACGGTGTCCTTACTCACTCGCACGTTGTAAGTGCGTGCACGTGCGATGAACTCGTGTTTATATAGGACGACATTCCGATGTTCTCCATTAAGTCCCAGCTGTTGCTGCCTCAAGATGCCGCCCATTCCACTGAAGAGACTATCTACTGCATAAATCAGTGCGAACAACGTGCGTTGTAAGTGCTTACTCGGTACGGTCCACGTGAGTTCTGCGTGCTCATTGGATAGCTAAACTGTGGAAGTGGCGAGTAAGCACGGACCACGCACTTATCACGTGCGTCTTTAAAAGACGCACGGAGTCAGTGCGTTGTGCGCTCGTTGGCAGTACCGGGCACGCACGTCACACGCACTGGGGTGAATCGGTAGCCCGAACGCAGCCCGAACGCAGCGAAAGTTCCTCATGCACTAAAAGTGCTACGGTGTGTCTGCGTGCTCCCAAATCCGTACGGAGGCGGTACTCATCACGTACGGATACCCAAATTTTGCCCACGTTTTTGCACGTAGACAGCACGCACTTGCAAGTACGGCGGGATGTGACCACCGCATTATACATTTGATACGCTCAATCACGCTATTCTACTCTCCAAACTCAGTCATTACGGAATTCGGGGTCAGCCACTCTTATGGTTTAAAGATTATTTAACAAACAGAAGACAATATGTTACATTTAATAGTTATGATTCTGATCCTCTTTTAATTCAATGCGGTGTTCCTCAAGGCTCCATCTTAGGTCCACTGTTATTTCTTCTTTATGTAAATGATATTATCAATACATCCCCCCTTCTTTCTTTTATCTTATTTGCCGATGATACAAATATCTTTTATTCCCATAAAGACCTTAATTCGTTAAACAATACTTTGAATTATGAAATTAACAAAGTATCAGATTGGTTTAAATCCAATAAACTTTCACTTAATACAAAAAAGACTCATTTCATGTATTTTAAACATCATTCTCATACAGAAACACCTATATATATTAAAATCGATGGTATGCTACTAGAGAAGAAAACTAATTCCAAGTTTTTGGGTGTTCTTATAGATGAAACCTTGACTTGGAATGATCATTTACACCAAGTTACAATGTGCATTTCCAAAAGTATTGGAATAATCTCCAAGTTAAAGTTTCTTCTACCCCATGCAACCTTATTCCTACTATATAATTCGCTAGGTCTCCCGTATATAACATATTGTAATAGTGTATGGGCAAATTGTAGTTCGACAAAAATCAATTCTATTTTCAAACTGCAAAAGAAAGCCATACGTATTTGTACAGGTTCGCATTTCTTAGCTCACACTGATCCTTTATTCTATAAACTTAAAACACTAAAAAATTTCGATCTGAACACTACTCAAGTAGCAGTTATTATGTTTAAGTACATTAATAATCTGCTTCCACCATCCTTTGATAACATGTTTAGGTTTAATAATTCCGTTCATTCATACTCTACTCGCATATCTGGAAACTTCCATCTTACAAACCCCAAATTATCAATAACACACAAATCTGTTAGACATTCTGGCCCGGACATTTGGAATGATTTACCCGACAACATAAAGTCTTGTTCAACCATCTACTCCTTAAAAGCTACACTTAAACGACAAATAATACAATCATATGCTCCCCCTCTCTAAATTAGTATAACAAAACCGTGACTTATTTATTCTTTATCATGCAACTGCTCACTGCACCTGCACTTGCACCGCACCCTCTTGGTCACTCAGTTTTTCGAAGAGAGTTATGTCGCCAATTCTTTTTACGAGGCCGCCATCCATCTCCAGCCTAACCGCTCACGATGGTGGTCTCCTGCGTTCCAAATTACCTCTCTAATTTATTGAAAATATTTCATATTTCTTATGTTATTGTATGCTTCGTACATGTTTATCGAATGATATAATTGAACATGATTTTTCATTTAATTACTTTTGTAAACATTGTATTCATTGTATTTGTTATTGTTCGAAATTTTGTACTTTGACTTTGAATTTGTATATTTTTGAACGCAGAAATAAAATCAATCAAACAAACAATCAAACATTTACAGATGAAAAATATTCACATAAACAAAATTATATTTTCACCAAAAAAAAAAAAATCGCAAATAAAGTTTGTACTATTTTCTCGACCAGTTTGATAATAAATTTCAAATTATTTCTTTTCCACAATATTTTGTTTTCCTCTTAAATTTTGTTTAGAGACAATATATATATATATATATATATATATATATATTTGTTTAATTGTAGTAGTAGTAGTATTTATTTTCGTATAAAAAACATAGTAAAAATGCATAAAATACGATGGATAGCCCACATTCAGCTAACCCGACATGGGAAAGCTGGTCTTCCGTGGGGTCCGGAACAATTACATAAACAAAACAAAACATAAATACATTATATGAACAACAGTAAATACATTTGAAGAAAGAAAAAACAAAACAACAAGTAATCATAACAAAATAAGTAGGGGGACCATGTGCTACTGTAACAGTTCTGCAATCTTAGATTTGAATGTATTAACACTAGGGAACGATTTGATATGAGGAGGAAGTGTGTTGTAGGCCTTTGCGTTTCTATACTTGAATGATCTTTTGAGGTAATTTGTTCTCGGTTTGGGTAATTTTATTTGAGCTCCAATTCGGGAAGGGTAGGAATGGGTTCTCAACTCAAATTCATTTCTTAAATACTCGGGGGTTAGATTATTCATTATTTTATAGATAAGAACAAGGGAATGATGATTTCTTCTTTTGTCCAAGAGTTGCCAATTAAGAGCGTTATGCATTTCCAAAACAGAGACATGAGATTCAGGTTTTATTTTAAGTATAATCCGGCCTGCCCTATTTTGCAATTTTTGAAGGCGATCTGTATATTTCCTGAAAGCTGCACTGTAAATAACATCACCATAATCAAAATACGGAAGGATCAGTGAGCTATATATTAATTTCAGTACCGATTCACTTAGGAATCGCCTTAGTCTTCCTAGAAAGCCTACCATTTGACCAATTTTCTTCAACATATTGTCTATATGTAAATTCCAGTTTAACTTTTCATCAACTAAGACGCCAAGGTACTTGACATGATGAACTTGATCTATGGAGATGTCATTCAATGAAACTCGGAGGACATTCTTTTTAGATATCATGTGGTTGCTTCCAATGAGCATACAAACTGTTTTTTGACAGTTGACACTTAATTTGTTTTGGTACATCCAGTAATACATATTTTCTAGGTCTGAGTTCAAAGCTAATTCAATTCTATCTATAGAAGGATGTGAGAAGTATAAAACAGTATCATCAGCATACAACTGAACTTGACAGGTTTTTATACATTTTACTAAATCATTTATATATACGATGAAGAGCAGTGGCCAAAATGAAACTCCTCTTTCTTCTTTTTTCCATCCACTCCAAAATTAACTTGAATAAAAAATGATTCAATCAGCTGATACTGCATTTAAACCTCGGAAAGTAGACTAAGCTTCGTGCTTTCATCTAAATTAAATTTGTTATACCGTATCTAGATTTTCATCGAATAGACCGCTAATGTATATTTTGATTGAAGTCTGTCAAAGCGCGTTATTGTTACGCGTTCCTAGACAGTATGAATAAAACAAAGCCATACATTACGAATAATAGTAGGAAACCTTTGTTCATTTCACTTGGTTAGTGGCCTGATTTTTAGCTCTGGATATGGGCTCTTATTCTTTTATTAGGGTTTCTGAAAAACCTTTTTATCAGAGCCCTATATGCAATATTGAAATCTAATCAGGTTACGAACTTACCTATTTCAGTTTTTGTGAGTATCAATGGTTTGGTTGTCATGAAGGTTCGATATTATAACCTGGCTGACAGGCACTTACCTAAAGCTAACAAAAGGATATCAAATCCGTCATAAAATGATTCTTTGCAATTGATTGGTCCACTGCGCGTCATGTGATTAAATATATATTTCAGATGATCCTGATAGATAAGAGCAAATTGCCATCACGGCACGATCCATGTTCGGTAGTACTATATTAACTTGGATGCTACACACAGCGTGTGACATCACACATGTGAAATACATTGCGTAGGGTGGGGGGGGGGGGGGGTTGTGTGGGTTTTGTACTATTCTCTCGAGATTGCGGCGGAGGTGGATGCAGGATTTAAAACAGAGGGGCGTATTAAGACGGTGCCTCAAACATTACGATCGCCATTTAAAAAATACCAAAACCCAGTTAATTAGTGTGGTTTAGCGCTGGTCTAACTTACAATTTAATGTTGGGTAAGACTTAAACCTGGGTTTAGCTAACCTTGGCTTTATGATGAAACCAACTTCAGTTTAAAAAGTGCAGTAACAAAAGTCATGTTTTCAATCGAACTCGCATTACTTGATAGTTGTTGACGGGTTTATATGCAGGTAATGTCTAGCCGATGTCATTTGTATCACTCTGAAATTGTCGTTTATTATCATTATTATTATTATTATTTATTTGACCAATAAGAAAACATACAATGAGTATAACACATAGAAATTTCTTAATACATGCAAACAGCTTTAGGAAAGTGGAGAGGAGAGAGAGAGAAGGATACAATCTGCTGGTCAGGGGTGACAAAAGCAATTGAAATTGCTATTACTCGAAAGCACATCACTCCACAGTCTGCATACTGGAAAGTTAAGAGTAAAGAACAGAATAAGAATTCACAATATGAGATAATAAATATATATCACAATAAAAATAGTTGGAACAATTACCATTATATCCTTGATTACTTCAGTACATTATTTTGTCATGCGTTCATCACATAAAACTAAAAACTTTCAAATCAATAACATGGTGCTTACATTAGAAACATTTGATACGATTATTATTGGGAAGGAAAGTTACATAATATAAAATGCTTATGTTTGTTTGTTTGTTTGTTTTATATTCTACAGGCCCATTCTCTTCGCAGACATGTACACGACCTACAGACGGAGACATTCGATCCAGAAATAGCTCAGGTAACTTTTTTTGTTGCAACATTACTCCTTTTTCCTCTACGGACTTACTATGTAGCACTAATTGTATTATAATAAGAAAACAAAGAACCGTGTCATTAGTGTAAAAACAATTCTGGTAGCAAACTAAATTCAGATGAATCATACGTTTATTGAAAATAATAAACAGAATAGGGATCTAATATAGGCTATGTTACAAAGAGACTTTAATCAAAATCGAAGGCACAGTTGTAAAAAAATGGCATGAGAAAAAGGAAACGCTGTCCAGGAAAAAATCTAATACTTCTACTTAAACAAGCTAATATGGTTTCATTACAGTATAACTTTATTTTGATTATATAACTATGGATAGAATTGTGTATAACGCGATAGTGAACGTCCAATATAATAATCAATATAAGTGATTTGTGATTCTTGTAATATACTTATTTATCTTGAAATCTTCCATTAGATTCAGATGTTGTTTTTGGCTCGCCTGGATGGACCAGAAATCGGAATGACAGCTCTTGGTTGCTTTGTCATCACTAAGGAACGAGTTTTAGCGGTAGGTAATTCTCTACTAAAATCTTCAAAAACATTTATTATCTTAAAGGCAGGGTATTCTACTGAAACCACATCAGATTTACGTATACTGACATCTTCTGCTCACAGTGTCTAGACAGCCATGTCCCATAATTTATCACCACCTGCATGACGCGCGCATGATGTTGCTTGGATACAGGAAGTGGAAATCGCTCTATTTCAACCTTCACCAAAAGAGTTGAAGCGCAATTGAAAATACATGACAGCAGTGGTTGCGATGTCAGTAAAATTACCTTGCCTTTACATTCAGACCATAAAAGTGTGAGGTTGTGAGATCGTATCAAAGTGGATACAACATGGTGCTGCAACGTTGGTACGACATAATATGCTCCTCCAACGATTCCTCCGCGTTAATTTCATACACTAACCAAATTACGAACTCCATATCTGGGTCTATACCCTGACCCAAAACCTAACTTTTAACTTGAAACTTAAAATCCAATCACGATAATTACAACGAACACTAACCCTAACTCTATACTTTTGACAAAATGAACCCCGGAGTAACTATCGCCAGAGCATATATCGGATCACCGTTGTAGCAGGCACACCATCGACGGACACAGGTTTACGTCTAATGTTAGATACAGGAGTATTTCCAGGGTTAGATACAGGTTATGTCCAGGGTTAGATACAGAGTTGGACAAAGGGTTAGATACAGAGTTGGGCCAAGGGTTAGATACAGGGTTAGATACAGGGTTAGGTCCAGGGTTAGATACAGAGTTGGGCCAAGGGTTAGATACAGGGTTGTGTCCAGGGTTAGATACAGGGTTATGTCCCGGGCTAGATACAGGATTATGTCCAGGGTTACGGTTAAGTGTAGGCAACTGACGGGGAGCAATAATGCAGGAGGAAGTGTAACATCAACAAGTTTTTGTGAACGTTGTCTGACATCTACGACTCTGCGATCGCCACAACAGCATCCTTTGGCGAACGGGAAACTGGCAGATACCTTCAGTCTGCCAGTATACATCTGGGGAGTGTTTCACAAAGACTAAGATCGACTTTAAGTTGGACTTAAAGATAAAGACCAGTTATGGTCATGCGATTGCATTGTGAAAGAAACGTTGTGGAATCGATCAGAAAAGGTTGATCATCTAGCATATAAGTATTGGTGTGTACTGCAAGTTCCTGGAATCATCAAGATGATAAGAAATTTGGCCCAGTCTTCGTAAAGTTACAAGCACTGTACACAGAAAGATGTATATAGGACTACGCACACGTGCGCGACACGTGCGTTTATCTCTCACACACCAATAGATAAACTATACCAAATATATCAATTAGTAGACGGTTTCCGGCAAAAATTTTATCATCATGTATTAGTAAAAACATATTTTTCACCTGATTAGTAATAAGAGCTTCCATTTCATTTTTGGAAATTGGGGCGTTTCCAATACTGGTCTTTACCTTTAACTATGACAAGCCGTTAATGCAACTAGTTCCTCTAACCATTCCTTGCATTGGCTTCTCAAGGGACATATACAATCATGGTCAAAAATCTACAGAATTTACATTTTTTGATAGTTCATTATTGAAGGAAAAAATATTATCTAAAGATTATATTGAGAGACCAATGGTGAGTGCAACTAGTGGCATAAAAATTCTGCCATAGTTAAGTCAAACTTAAAGTCGATCTTAGTCTTTGTGAAACACTCTCCTGGACTTAGACATCGAAACTACCACACAGGTGAAAGAAAGAAATGGGGATGTGTCCTTGAAATGTTTTCTAATTCTCTGTATCAATTTTTTGATATTTGTTCTCTCATCTCCTCTCTTACAGGTAATCAGCACACTCATCACCTATTTCACAATCCTCCTACAGTTTAAGGGTCTATGCTCAGATGACGTCAATGCCATGGCAACGGCAAACGTTTCGACCACTACAGATATCTACACGACCTGAGTGAAGCTGAATGAATGATGGTTCGGTCTGTCAAAGTACGTATAGGCCTACACTGCACAGAGTAAACTATTTGGGGGCAAGTCCAAGTTCGAGTCTGTCTAGAATACACACACGTTAGACTAGATCGTCGTCCTTGGGTCCGTCATCGTCGTCTATCTGACTAACTCATCGTCTCTCTAAAAATTGTAGAATCGGCTACATACTATTTTAAAGACTGCTTCATCTGTTTACTAATTTAAGAAACGTCTGAAGTCCCATTTATTTTGTTAGGGGACATTGGATTGTATTGACTCACTTGATCTTTTTGAAAGGAAATGTTATTGTGTTAGTGGCCCAAACATATCATATGAAACAATGTGTGCAGCGCATATTAACTGCAAGGAACAGGCGCTATAATTGTCAAATACCTGTTCGATTGTATTGCATTACGGTACCGACCACCTCCGATTATTACGATGCCTGTATCGAGCTGCATAGCCCTACCGGAGCTTGAATCAGACAAAACATCAAATAAATCTACATTAATTGTAAAAATTTAAGTTCACGATTCCTCAATACTACTCAACAATACTTGGTATAATGGACCTGCCCTGTTATTATCAGTGGACCTTCGCATCTGGCAGAACAAGGCCGATTTTTTTTTGGGGTGTTTATTTGAACCCCGTAAGTGATGTTTTCCTGGCATCTATTAACACAATGGAGACCATAAAAAGCAGTGCATGAACACGTCCGTATTACACCCCCATGTATGGTAATTTACCCTGTATGCCAACTTTTTTGCATGATTCAAACATACCTTCCAGTAAAAAAAGATGCGAGACTGGATTGCCGCAACTTCTTTGCCCTGTTTGCTTCCATATTGCTTGTCACTACACTCAGACCAGACTGATAAAAAAGTGAGCAACTTGAACAAGTAATCCAGGAAATGAGCAGCCCAGCTCAGCGTGCGTTGCCAGGTTAAATCTTCACAAAATCCCCACCCAAACGACACTTAAAATATCCCCAAAGTTGCCAAATTTTGACAGAAAATCCCCAAATTCGTTTTTCATAAAACTCAATATTATTTTCATTCCCAAATATTTATTTTTCATCCCCAAAGACTTCAACAATCCCCCAATTTTTTTTTTTTTTTTTAATGTGGGGATTTTGGGGATGAGAATCGGCAACGCTGGCCTAGCTTGTCACTTCGGCGGTGGCCCGTGTCCTCAAAAAAGCTGATGGGGGGGGGGGCAAGGGACTCTGTGACATTTGTTCGCCCAACCCCCCCCCCCCCCTCCCCCCAAAAAGAAATAATAATAATAATAATAATAATAATAATAATAATAATAATAATAATAATAATAATAATAATAATAATAAATGAAATAAATACATAGAAATAGAATAAAATAAAATTACAAGTTTAAAAAAAAAGATAAGATTTTAAAAAATGGTCCCCGGATTTTTTTTATTTTTTTTTTTGGGGGGGGGGTTGCAACCCCCCCAACCCCCCCCCCCCCCCTCTAGATCCGCTTCTGTATACATGTTTGTGAAATATTTTGAAATAATTTATTGTTTGTGGATTTGCAGTTTTACACATTCACGATTTATTCAATTTTGTATAATGTTTAAGTTTTTATTATGTAATCATATTATGCTTGATATAGTTTATGTGCATTAATGTGCATTTTGGAAAGTTATATATTCAAAAGCAGTCTATACCTGTCTGCTTCGAATTTTCTTTAGATTTTCTACGGTTATTTGATGAAATTATTATGATCTACCTTCATTTCTAATAAATGTAAATATGTATACTGTATATGGATGAGTAATTATTTGAATTAGTTCATTGTTTGTGGATTTAAAAATTCACGACTAATTCAATCTTGTATAATATTTAAGTTGTTTTATTTTATAATCGTATTATGACTGATAAAATTTATTTGCATTTTATAAAGTCATATACTCAAAAGTAGTTTATACCCGTCCTTTTCAAAATTTCTTTTGATTTTTTCGGCAATTTGATGCAATTATTAATATCTGCCTTGCTTCTATTAATGTAACAAAAATCTATACATGCATGTAAAATATTTAAAAATGATTTATTGTTTGTGGATTCGCAAAATCATGATTAATTTAATTTCTTATAATATTTAAGTTGTTTTATTATGCAATCATATTATGCTTGATATAGTTGTAAAAGACATATATACAAAAGTACATGCATGCAAAATAGTTTATTGTTTGTGGATTTGCACATTCCCGATTGATTCAAACTCACTTTTCTTTTTAACAGTATCTCCATAAGAATCATATAATATATATATATATATATACGATATAATCAAAGCTTCTAGAATGATAATTTTGATGATTGAGCAGTGCAGGCTCGTTGTTCCATTAGATAAGTACACAAATTATTAATGGTTGGATGTAGATTGCAATCTCTGTCAATAATTGAAATGAAGTACATACGAAAAATGCCTCTCGGTGAGTCATTATTGGAGTGAACCCAGAGTCGCTACTTTGCCGCTATTTATCATCAAAGTTTTGCAAAATATAGTCTAATCATATCATTTAATGTATCATTGATGCGTAGAAATGCGTATGCGTCAGTCACGTCGTGTTATTGTTATTATTAGTATTATTGAAATTGCGTATTTATTCAAACGTGCACATTAATGTACACTGTTGGTCATAATGGTGGAATAATTATTTTTACCCCAGTTTAGGGAAGGATTTTAAAAAATTATTTATTTCTAATAGATCTAGATAATGGCAAACATTCTCAGATTTTATTGAATATTGATTTGCGAGTGTTTGTTTTGCGTGACTGCTAAATCATATGTGTGCTACTATGCTAATCAGCTAGGGAACCTACGTCCTTAAATCATAATTGACAGTAATGAGGATTAATGCCTCACAAAGGGCACTTATATAGCTGATCGACACGATTTTTATCCTGGGGCCTCACAATAACGAGGCCATTGCTTAGCCCCTGAATCATGACTGTACGCAGTGTTTGCTAGGGTACGCGGCCGCCCCCACAAATCCCCCAAAACGAAGAAAATGCAATAAATTGTCAAAAATTCATTGCAATTTTCCCCCGCCCCCAACAGGAAAAATTTCTCTGTGTGGCCATGCCTTGAACCATAATGCATGGCCCTACAGAGTAATTTTTCCTGTAGGGGGCCTGGGGAAAAAGCAATGAATTTTTGACAATTTATTGCATTTTCTTCGTTTTGGGGGATTTGTGGAAGGGGCCGCGTACCCCAGCAAACACTGCGTACAGTCATGATTCAGGGGCTAAGCAATGGCCTCGTTACTGTGAGGCCCCAGGATAAAAATCGTGTCGATCAGCTATATATCAGTGCCCTTTTGTGAGGCATTAATCTTCATTACTGTCAATCATGACTTAAGGACGTAGGTCCCTTAGCTGATTAGCATAGTAACACACATATGATGAAGTAGTCACACAAAACAAATACTCGCAAATTAGTATTCAATAAAATCTGAGAATGTATGCCATTATCTAGATCTATTAGAAATAAATAATTTTTAAAAATCCTTCCCTAAACTGGGGTAAAAATAAATATTCCACCTTTATGACCAACAGTGTATATTCTAAAGTAAAGTCTCATCCGTGAAATGATGTATTAATAATATACGATATATACAAGGGACTTGGTAACATTGTTCAGATGAGAGATAGTGGTGCCCTGGCCCCCCCACTCAGTGTTATTTAGGGTACGCATATGCTCGTTCCCTCTTTTTGAAAGTACCCCCTATCTGAGGACAGCCAACATTTCCGAACCCCCCTTTCGCGGGCTTTTTGCGGGCTTTTCCTGCCTTGGAGACCCCCCTAAATCAGGAAAAATGCTCAATGTACCCCCCTAAATTCGGAATAATTTCTCAGGAGTCCGAAGAGATTAGAGAAAAAAAAAGAAAAAACACCCCCTTTTTAAAGAAATATCCGGGTGAAAAGTCAAATACACCCCTTTTTTTTACAATTCTCGGGCCGGACTTTGTCGCACGAAAAGTACCCCTTTACCGGACATTTTGGCAACACGCATGCGGTCATTCCGAAACCTGAGTGGGGGGGGGGGGGGCGGGAGTGGTGCTAAGGTAGTGACTTCAATTCTAGATGTACAATCTGGAAATTTGAGTGAAAACGGACCATTATTCATGGTACAAATTGAGAAAAACTGATCTGATCGATTCCTTAATTCTCCCAACTATACCATCACAATTTAATTACATTTTAGGTGAATGGAAATCGTCACAAAGCAATAAAATGGCTCTACATTCCATTCCAGACATTTAAGTGTTGACAGATTTTTTATAGCCTGTTTTTATGTCTTTTTTCCTGGAAAAACGGTTGGGAAAATTCAAAAATGGTTGCGAGAATTTTACGGGTAATCACTGTTAGAGGTTGTCATACATCGACTCCTTTAAAGAAAACCATAGATATCTTCGTGGTTTGAAATTTTTTTCATGATTTGTTGCGTGTCAGAGGGTAAGTACAGTAGCATTTTATACAAAAATTAAGCAATTTTTTCATCCACCTTCAACAATGTTACCAAGTCACTTTTAAATGTAATTGTACCTACATCAGTTGTATTAATGACATCTTTAAAGATTTAAATTTTGAAAAAGCACTGGAGATCCACCTACACAACACTGTTTCCAGAGGCAGCTAGTGGCCTCCACATCAGCAACATCTGCCTCACTATTCCTGACAAAGACACTGCTGCCCCCACGCGGGCATTTCTGACCAATTTGACCAGCAGCCAATCTTGACCAATCAGGATCCATCCGTAATTGGCTAACCAAAAAGAGCCAAGAGGGGTACTTTTCACGCACCAAAGTCCGGCTCGTATAGTACACAAAAATCCGGCCCGTATTGACTTTACACACCGGACTTTTCAACAGGAGGCAACATGCATATGCGTACCCTAAATAACACTGAGTGATTGGGCCGGGGGGGGGGGGGGGGCTAACTAACCCTGTCGAAAGAATACTGACGCGTGGTAACCGCTAAAATAAACTTTTACAGACAACCATCAACAAATAACTACCCATGCAATTACATATCTTAAACATATACGGTTTTAAAGGATAACAGGGGTAATTACCATGTATAAAGCTTAGGATTCGGTTACAAAGAGACGAGTTTTAAGATGGATTTGAAAGATTCTAGAGATGTGGCATGACGGATATCTAAGGAAAGGTTGTTCCTTATTGTCGATCGTATCGAATATGGATGCGAGGCGCAGGGAACAGAAATAGATGTGAAGAATAAGAAGAAGAAGAAGAGAAGCTGGAACCCAATATCAATATCTAATATTATCGTCCGCTCTAAAAACTGCTAGGAATACTAGCATCCTGCTAGAAAGTCCAATCATAATTAGTTCTAAATTTGAAATAGAAAATACAATACACATGTATGATGTATTATTGATGTTTGTTATGTGCAAGTACAAGCCATATTGTCCCTTACGTTATCCATCACATCAAACATATCAGTATGTATAATGACCGAATCAAGCTGATAGCCCTACTAGAGCTGGAAACAGACAAATATAATATTTTATATCAATTTATCTTGATAATCCCATTATACAAGAAGTTTTGGATAAAAATGAAAATTATAAATGCCTTAACATAAACTTCATGCTATATAATAGTTCATAAAATTTACCTCACTAATAATTTGCAGGAGCACGGCGTAATATTGTTTTTCCATCCTATAGTCAATGTAAGCCATACACGTAATATTAAATCAAATATCATTTGGGATTATACCAGAAAAGATCTGGCATTTTTTGCCTACCGAAAGGGAATACAAACAAAAGATTAGGGTAATACACCACGATTGCTTGTTCCCGGGTTTACACATATATGCTTAATAAATTTCCTTCAAATTATACATAATTACGTGTATAGTCGGAAAGGCGGAAGTGAAAAAGAAATGAAGAGAGAGAGAGAGAGAGAAACAGAAAGAGAGAGAGAGAGAGAGAGAGAGAGAGAGAGGGTGGGTGGAGGGGCTGGGACTGACTGAGAATCATGTGTATGCTTGTAGGTAAGCAACCAGTTATCCGATGGCTTCAAGTCCTGTCCGATGGGCTTGGGACCTCCCTGTTACGAAACCACTGCGCTCCCACTAAGCCATCGCGCCTCCTCTGCGAATGGAAGAATTCACTTATGAAGATGTCCCCGTCTTAGTTATAGTTATGGTCTTCACCCAGGGGCGTAAATCCCGGGGGGGGGGATGGGGGGGGGGGGCTGCATCCCCCCTGTCCTGAAGTAGGGGGGATGGCCTGTACAATCATCCCCCCTGATATTACAAAAAAAGAGAGAAAAAAAAGGAAGAAGAAGAAGAAGAAGAAGAAGAAGAAGAAGAAGAAAAAAAAAATGTGATTGTTTCAATTTTAGTATAATACATGAGAAATGAGTTATTTTTTTAATGTAAGTATAACTGTATAGCCTACACGGATATAGTATGTCACGATCATTAAGAGTAGTTGCGCGATGTGCGCGAACAAGCACTTCATAAACTTTAGAATAATTTTTCGTTATTTTGCAAGGTATTATTATAGCCCTGACTTAAAGTGCGCCAGCGCGCGAGCGCTTAAAAAGTGCAATCATGTACAGTAGATGCCCGGCTCCCCCCACTTAGTATTATTTAGGGTACGCGTACGCTCGTTCCCGCCCTTTGAAAGCACCCCCCCCCCACCCTATCTCAGGACTGCCAACATTTCTGAATCCCCCTTTCGCCGGCTTTTCGCTGGCTTTTCCTACCTTGGAGACCCCCCCCCCCCAATCCGGAACACTGCTAAATGTACAACCCCCCCCCCCCCCAATTTCAGGTGAGCTCTATTCGATCGAGGGGGACTGGGGGCCAATGCTTTTACTTTTCAAAATGAAATAATCCTGAATGAGCTTTCAAAGCAAGCAGGAATTTCAGGAATTTGATCCCGGGATTTGATCAATTTTTCTATGATATTCAAGATATTTCATAACCTCATTTTTACATTTCTCAGGAGTCCGAAGAGAGAGAGAAAAAAACCTACCCCCTTTTTAAAGAAATTAAGAGTCGAGAATGGTACAACGAATCGTCTTCTTTCTCTAATGATTTAATGAAACGTAAAAGCTTCCGCGCTTCGCGCGGGAGGGGGGGGGGGGGGGGGGAGGGGGGAGGGGGGAGGGGGGGGGGAGGGGGAGGGAAAAAAACTGAATTCAGATGAGGATTAAAAGTCAAGAACGGTACAACGAATCGTCTTCTTTCTCTAACGATTTAATGAAACGTAATAGCTTCCGCGCGAGGGAGGGGGGGGGGGAAGCAAAAAACTAAATCCAGATGAGGATTAAAAGTCGAGAACGGTACAACGAATCGTTTTCTTTCTCTAATGATTTTATGAAACGTAAAAGCTTCCGCGCTTCGCGCAGGAGGGGGGAAGGGAAAAACTGAATTCAGATGAGGATTAAAAGTCGAGAACGGTACAACGAATCGTCTTCTTTCCTTGATGATTTAATGAAACGTAAAAGCTTCCGCGCTTTGCGCAGGAGGGAAGGGGGGAACTGAATTCAGACGAGGATTAAGAGTCGAGAACGGTACAACGAATCGTCTTCTTTCTCTAATGATTTAATGAAACGTAAAAGCTTCCGCGCTTCGCGCGAGAGGGGGGGGGGGGGGGGGGGGACTGAATTCAGACGAGGATTAAAAGTCGAGAACAGTACAACGAATCGTCTTCTTTCTCCAATGATTTTATGAAACGTAAAAGCTTCCGCGCTTCGCGCAGGAGGGGGGAAGGGAAAAACTGAATTCAGATGAGGATTAAAAGTCGAGAACGGTACAACGAATCGTCTTCTTTCCTTGATGATTTAATGAAACGTAAAAGCTTCCGCGCTTTGCGCAGGAGGGAAGGGGGGAACTGAATTCAGACGAGGATTAAGAGTCGAGAACGGTACAACGAATCGTCTTCTTTCTCTAATGATTTAATGAAACGTAAAAGCTTCCGCGCTTCGCGCGAGAGGGGGGAGGGGGGGGGGGACTGAATTCAGACGAGGATTAAAAGTCGAGAACAGTACAACGAATCGTCTTCTTTCTCCAATGATTTTATGAAACGTAAAAGCTTCCGCGCTTCGCGCAGGGGGGGGGGAAACTGAATTCAGATGAGGATTAAAAGTCGAGAACGGTACAACGAATCGTCTTCTTTCCCTAATGATTTAATGAAACGTAAAAGCTTCCGCGCTTTGCGCGGGAGGGAAGGGGGGAACTGAATTCAGACGAGGATTAAGAGTCGAGAACGGTACAACGAATCGTCTTCTTTCTCTAATGATTTCATGAAATGAAAAAGCTCCCGCGCTTCGCGCGGGATTGGGGGTAACTGAATTCAGACGAGGATTATTTTCGAGAACGGTACAACGAATCGTCTTCTTTCTCTGATATTGTTTGTTTGTTTGTTCGTTTGTGTGTGTGTGTGTGTGCGTTTGCGTGTGTGTGTGTGTGTGTGTGTTGTGTGTTTGTGCGTGCGCGATCGCGTGTGCTCGTGCTAGTATGTGATGGCTTTCGCCGATCATCCCCCCACTCCTCGGTACGGATTTACGCCCCTGTCTTCACCAAATTATTAATATTATGAAATGTTGCCGGTATTTTCGGTATTTAAAAAGCAAGATATTTATGGCTGACGAACAAAATGACGGGAGGGTGTCCATCACTAGTTCTCTGCATGGTAATGCAGAAATGATCTTGTAACCACGAGAGTGGAGATCAAAACCAAACCATTAAAAACCACTTTACCCTGCTCGAAGTTTGAACACATACAATAAATGTAATGACAAGATAATTAAGGTCATAAAGATTGTCTCCCAAATTGTTATGCACCTAAATTAGAGAAGAAAAACAAAGCTTTAAAAACTTACGTAACAAAATCACTTCCATTCTCTTTTGTCATTACAAATTTTCAGAGCGATTCAAGAGAAATGTGTCTCGTACGTCATAGATCTATTGTCTTCTCAAATACCCTGCAATGAAAGCTCCTTTCACTTCATAATGACCATGCAAATAATTATTATCATCAATTTGTTGTAACCCAGGAAATGTCTTCTAATATCCGCGGTCAAACGTTCATTGAATCGCTTTTCACGTTTTTGAAAGTGGGAACATAACCAGGGGCGGCGAGACCGAAATACATGGGGCAAAGTATACCTTGTCTCCACTGTCCACTTCGTCATGCGGGAGCCCCCTCTCTTTACATATCATTCTGAAATGTCCTAATTGTGATGCCACGAGAAACTGATTAAGGAATCATTATCTTTATCGATTCAGTTTGAAGAAAAAGAAATAAAAATGTTGTCTTTCTTCCACTAGATTATGTTTTTGCTCGAAAGGCCCCTTTTCACAATCAATGCCAGACTCTGGGTTAGATTTTGTGACCAATGAGACGTTATTGCTCCAGGAGGGAGACATACCCCCCCCCCCGTTATGCTCCCAACTAACATCGAAAGAGAAATTGAAAGAGAGAAATGGGAAGAGAGAGAGAGAGAAGAGAGAGAGAGAACAAAAAGGGAGATGAGTAGTCCTAGTAAGTTAGGGAGAGAGGGGAGGGGGGGTGTGTGTTTGTGTGTGTGAGCGACAGAGAGAGAGAGAGAGAGAGAGAGAGAGAGAGGGGGGAGGGGAAAGGAGAGGCACGGTAAAGAATAACCTGTGAAGACAATTATCACTCTAGTAACTGTTAATCGCAATTGTCTAAAATGCAATTTATTCTGGTAGGACCACCCTCTCAGGCGCGGATCAACGGGGGGGGGGGGGGACCCGACGGGCCTAGCCCCCCAAAATAAATAGTGCTCTTACCCCCATCCCCCCCCCGCTTATTCACCGGCTGGCTGATTCGCAATTAAATATTTTTTCACGGATTGCCCCCCCCCCCCTCTTGCCGCCGGCTGGAACCGCCACTGCACCCCCTCCTCCATGTTTCAACTAACGCCCCATATTTGAATGTTAAAGTAGGCCTATCAGCAAAAACTGCATGATCCGCAATATATTACAACCGTTTTCTTATTATACCACAAGGTGTTTAAACAAATACAATTAGCCGTTTCGTAAGTCAAATCTGTTTGCCCATTTGTACGTGGCCAAAGTAAATAACTGTGATAATTAAAATAACGGTTATGTAATGCTAATTACTTCCGATTCACTTTTCATCATTGCCGAGATTCTCTTCGTCTTTTGAAAGCGTTGATAACCGAGGGTTGTAAATCAGTTGAGTTTTATGTTTCGTTTGTGTTGAGACGAAAACATTGGAATAAAATTGAGAACTACCCAGTTGTACCCAGATACTTTTTGGAGAAAAATTAAACAGCTGGACCTTCAGCCATCTGCCAGTTTATGGAGTGGGGTCAGTTTGGTGAGATACTGTAATCAATAATATTGTGCTCATAGTTAAAAAGCGGTTTCTGAAATGAATCGTATTGCAGTCGTTGACAAGATGGAATCTGCGATCAAAGAAGAACAACTTCCTAGAGCTAATGGAACGGTGAATCCTCTTTGGAATATGATATCGGATCCACTCATCTTTACAATGAAGATAACAGGAGTATACCACGAAACATCTTCCGAAAGCGCCACCAAAGTTCAGCCCGAAGGTTCAGGGTGGTTTCCTGATCATAAACCGTCTAGGTCTAGGAGTTGGCTGAATCGCCTTTCTCAGTTCTACCACGCGCTCGTATGCATCTATCTGTGGCTGAATGCAATCCGGATGACCTACGCTATCATCTTGAATGCCATGTCTGGAAGATTCAGACAGGATCATATTACATTGGTTGTCTGGTATTACAACACTGCCGCCAATAATAGCATCATGTTCGCGATGTGCTACAGGGAAAACGGCATGGCCCTTTTCAGGCGTCACTGGAACTCGTCCGCCACATCCCTCCACGCAAGAAGTACATGTTCCTTGCTCCAAGCAACTCACAACCTTAAGATGGATGTGGATCCGAAGGTTCCGAAAAGGCACAACAAATTTGCTGTCGATGCAGCAATAATATGTTCTTGTTTCTCTCTCTTGAACACTGCTTCCTTTGGATACCTTGCGTTTGGCTTCGGAATAAGCCCGGCGAGCTCGTTCGGTCTTTGTGGCCCGTGGTATTCAGAACTCTTTTGCGGCATCAACATGATTTCCCCATTTTTCGGATCGGTTGCATGCGTCCTTCCAGTCGCTCTGTACTCGCTCATATGTCGTAGTATTTCGGCACAATTCACTAATTTGTCTGAAGAATTTGACCAGGTTGTCAACTCTCCTCGCCCGATGGACAAAACAATACTGAACTGTTTTCGGCGAAGACATGCTATTGTATGCCACACTGTCGAAGTTGCTGATGACGTCTTTTCTCTTTTCGCAGCTGTGATGTACTTGGCAAACGTTCCCTGTGGTATTTTTCTGCTGTATCAGCTCTTTTACCTGGGTAGCGAATGGTTTTACGTTGGATTGACACTTTTCTGGCTCTTCTGCTATTTCGGCAATGTATCAGTGCTGTCTTATTTTGCAGTGCAGGTTCATGAGAAGGTACGACTTCAGTCGGATAAAGCGAACAAGTCCCCAAAGTTATTACGATGATGTATTATTTACCTCATTAGAATAATTCATAATATCGTTATATGTTATGCAAACTAATGATAATTTGTTATACTATATTAGTGTAATCCGTTTTATTATCCATGTCCGGAAAGGAAGTTGAAACAAGGAATATTTACTTACCGACGAAACGTCATTCTATCTATTAAAGCAAATTTCACAGTATAATGTTTCTCCGAGAAAGCCCCTCCACCACCGGCAAACAGTTGTATTTGGGTCAACTTTATGTCGAGATAATTCATATGAGCTCTATTTAAGAACTAAGAACATTATTAGTATTACCAACTTATATTAAGAGGTGGTTATATATAAGTATATGGGGTTCTCTTAAGCAAGTACATGTAGTTTCAGAAATTTTTATTAAATATCTATGTTAACTCTGATTTATAAACCACTACTTCATTCTTTGTTGATCTTTGCCCTTTATATTTTTAAAATGTGCTTTTTAAATGCCATTTATATCTTGTATACGTCATTGTAATTTTCTGGTTTCTTTTATATGAACATATTTCGTATATTTTAGATGTATCGTTAAATGGAGAATAAAAAAATAAACTAAATTATTATTTACCCCATCGCAGGCTCATTCACTTCGCAGACGTGTGCACGAACTACAGATGGACACATTTGACTCGGACTTATCACAGGTAATTACATTGAAGATTACTATCAGTTTGGTTGATTTTGAATATAATTAAATATAGGTTTCTCCGCTGAAAATAAATGCATGAATCTTGAAAACATGCCTGACGTGCAAAATGAATTCACAAACCTGAATTTTGTCGCCCGATTGTTGATTTTTTTATGCCCTGATTCTTAATTTGTTATCACCGGAATCCGTCCTTAGGGGACGACATAAATATGTGTGTGCTTATTCGAACGCACACAGCGTGAATTTGAGTGACAAAATGATGGGATTGGCAGGGAAAACCATAATTTATTCGGAAGCAGATGTTCCTTGAAAAAAGAATCATTATAAAGGTATTTCCAAAAATTAATTGACAAAAGTAAAAAGAGAATATATTCTCAGATTATTTTAATGATCTCTCTTTCTAATAACTATAAGTCATGAATATGCAAATAAGATTGTAATTCGTACATCAATTTTGAAAAATTATATTATTTTTCCTTGCTGGATATGCATATAGGTTTATGATTCTGCTTATGTTGGGTATATAGGACCAAAAACTCAGATTGTCGAAACCCCTACTTTTTCTTTTTTTTACAATGAAGGAATGTGATTGAATATTTGTCTTTAAAAGGCGATAGAAATTTTATCTGCTCGAAACGTCAGTTGCACTTTTTAAGTAGCAGAAAAACTTTCAAATAAGATTGTTTTTATACATTTTTGACTTTCAAGCCAAGAAAATAGTGAAAATGTTTTGAAAACCTTACTCACAATACAAATGTTCATTGTTTAACCCTCTTTTCTCTTTGATTAGGTCCAGATCTTGTTTTTGGCTCGACTGAATGGTCCAGAAATCGGAATGACAGCTCTTGGTTGCTTCGTCATCACAAAGGAACGAGTTTTAGCGGTACGTACTTCATCACTAGTAAATACAGTAATAATAATCGTATAACTTTCATTTATAACATGGATAGCCCTATAAAAAAATAGCTCACTCATGGGGGGGGGGGAGGGAGCAAGTCTGTGATTTTATTAGAATAAAACTACCTTTGCTGACAATTTATTTTTCATAAATAATTCTTTTTTCATTTTTTTTTCAAGGACATCATGACAATCAGTTTTGTCTGTATCTTGGGAGGTGTTTCAGGAGAAAAAAAAAATGTATTACTGATAAGGACTATCTCTAAACAAGAAATTTCATCACGTTTCATAACAATTTTGAATATTCCAGTATTACCTTACCGTATTAAAACAAGCACACTATGAAGAGAAACACTTTAACATTCGCCTATAAAGTCGACACAAATAGTAACCTTATAATTATAGTTCACGGAACAATCGAAGAAAAATATAATCGAACACACACACACACACAAACCAATACATTTCTGGTTTTATATTTGAAGAATAGTTTAAAAAATAGTATTGTTGTGTTTATTTTGTTGTGTTCCTTTCTTTCATGTATGATATCAGAATGCCAATCCTAATTTTATTAGGTTTTAAATAATATTGACGGTTGTCTATAGATCAGATTCATTACATTAATTACTACTTTCATTTGGTTTTCCACTCTTTTGTCTCCTGTCCTACAGGTGATGAGCACATTAATCACCTTTTTCACCATCCTCCTCCAGTTTCAAGGTTTAAGTCCTTCTGATGATGTCACCATGGCAACGACAAACATTTCGATGACGACTGGTGTATATACCACCTGACCAGACTAGGACAATATTATCATCCCCTAAACTCACAAGAAGACTGGTGTATATACCACCTGACCAGACTAGGCAGTGGCGGATCCAGGGGGGGGGGGGGGCCGCCCCCCCCTGGGAAAAAAAACACGTGATTTTCAGCTTTTTAGGGGGCAAAAAAAAAAATGTGCTCACTACCCCCCCCCCCCCCCCCCCCCCCCCCCCCCCCCCCCCCCCCCCCCCCCCCCCCCCCCCCCACAGAGCGACTTTTCGGCCAGCGCGATTTTCAAATTTTCGGGAGCAAAAAAAAATTTAAAAAAATTGGGCCCCCTCCCCTGAGAAATCGTGGATCCGCGCCTGAGACTAGGATTATTGTCCCCCAAACCCACAAGAAGTATTAGTTACTCAGGCAACTAGACCCACGGACAGTTGCCCTTTAATTATTTATCCTGCTATAGTAAACTGTTGTCCGAGAGGAGTATGAAGTAACATTTTAGAGAGTGGGCTTGTCCGAATTGTCATATGGACACGTATATGATGGAATTATATAGTTGTGTTGTAAATATGGTGATTATTGTGACATCTTAATTGGTTTATTGTGATCATGCGTCTAAGGATATACATGTGTGGTGCAAATAATGTAAATAATATTAATGAAAACAAAAGTTATGAGTTCCTACATAGCTGTTGTTAACGAATTATTGTTTAAAAGATTTTACTAATTTTCGTCGTTTATTATGTTTACGAAATTACGCAAGGCTTCTCTCTGACTGTTGATTTGTTATAAAAATTAGAACTACATGGTTACATTGTTTGAGATGGATAATCAATTTTCCTTCTTTTTTTTTTCATTTTTCGTCAGTGAAAACCAGTGGCGTGGATGTGCAGGAAAACTGTGTCTCCAAGAGACTGGCAAAAGAGAAAGCGGGAGAGAGAGAAAGAGAGAGAACAAACGAGAAAGAGAGAGAGAGAGAGAGAGAGAGAGAGGAGGAGATGGAAGAGAAAAGGGAAGGGAGAGCGGAGAGAGAGTTGTGTGTGTTTTTTTTTTTTTGGGGGGGGGAGGGTAACAATGTTATAATACGACAATTTTTATTGCATCTCAATTATAAACCTATAACAGCGCCGGCCCGGCCGCCCTGCCAAGAATACAGATGATAACATGTGGCAGATTCACTGATCTTTACGAATTATCATTACTTTCTTCGTAGAGGTAACTGACATCTATACGACTCTACTAAAGCTATATGGTGTTTAATCCATAGAGGGGGTCGTTCTTCATATCACATAGGAAGCTTTTGTCTATGGTCAAACAATTTTCTCCGAAGTTCCTAACATTCTCGTCTTTCTCCCGATTCTCCGCTCCATCATCATCAAGAACTTGAACACAAGCGACTGAAATAATCTCCATCAACTATTATAGACTAATATCTCAAAACTCAATTGCCGCCTTGAATATGAATTTTTATTTTGCATTGACCTACTCCGTACGATATATTACTATTTAATTATGCATATAAGAAACACTCTGCTTTTAATTTCATATAATATAATCATAGTAAGATTATAATGATTTTGTGGAGTAGTATACCCTCTGGATTCGGTATTTGAAGAAAAACAGAATTAGAGAAACAACTGAACAAAAGCAAAGAAACAAAAATAGAAGAACTATGAAAATAGAAGTTGAAGAAGAAGATGAAGAAGAACAACAACAAGAAGAACAACAACAATAACAACTAAAACAACAACAATAATAATAATAATAATAATAATAATAATAATAATAATAATAATAATAATGACAATGATAATGATAATAATAATAATATTGATAATAAGACAAATAATGAGAAGAATAACATAACATTATACTAGACAAAATGAGAAACAGATGTTTCTAAACTGAGAAGATAAAACCCTATAGCTGAGATCTTAAGAAATTGTCATCTATTAGCCATATCCGACAGGACACCCCCCCCCTCCCTCCTTCCCTCCAGACATAGGCTTACGTCATTGCATTGTTTAATTAGGTTCTTTCAATATGAAATGGCACTGGTAAATGAACGGACCCGGGAACGGACCGGAGAAGAAGAAGAAAAAAAAACTGAAAGAAAAAAAATTGTTTAGAAAAAGGAAAAAGTAAAGAGGAGAAGGAAATGAAAATAGCAACAACAAAAAAGCTAAAGAATAGGAAGAGGATAGGGGGTCAGGAGGAGGAGGAGGAGGAGGAGGAAGAAGAAGAAGAGGAGGAAGAGGAGGAGGAGGAGGACTTTAGCTGGGAATAGATGATGTATGTCGATGATGATGATGATTGATTGATTTTTATTCATTAAGCGATCCAACATACAACAATATACAGTAATAACAGATCAAAAGTATGTCAGCTTGAACAGGATAACCCACGAAAGCTCGAGATGAGTGGTAATGATGATGATGATGATGATGATGATGATGATGATGATAATGATGATGATGATAATGACGATGATGATGTTGGTGATGATGATGATGATGGTAATGATGATGATGATGATGATGGTAATGATGATGATGATGATGATGATAATAATGATGATGATGATGATGATAATGACGATGATGATGTTGGTGATGATGATGACGATGATGATGGTTATGATGATGATGATGATGATGATGATGATGATGATGATGATAATGATGATGATGATAATGACGATGATAATGATGATGATGATAATGATGATGATGATAATGATGATAATGACGATGATAATGCTGGTGATGATGATGATGATGATGGTGGTAATGATGATGATGATGATATGATGGTAATGACGATGATGATGTTGGTGAGGATGATGATGATGATAATGACGATGATAAAGATGATGATGATGATGATGATGTTGGTGATGATGATGATGATGGAGCGAAGAAGGTCGAGGATAAACAGGAAGTTTGAAAACTATAATATGGTAAGGTTTACGAAGCGTACTAGTGCATAATGCAGCTGGCTATACCTAGTGAAAATTGCATTGATCAACATTATATCACATTTCTGTGTGGAACCCTGATGCGGATGTTAGCTGAGCTTCGCTGAGAAATCCCTTGAAATGATCACTTTCTGATTCTATGTAAGTCACTATGATTGCTTATTAAACTGAAACTAGAGAGTAATGTTTATTCGCTCTCGGATGGGTTGTTGCTGCTTATATTTAAACAGAACAGAAAAAGGTATCTTCTCGTAAATAGTTCGTGCATTTTGTCAACAACAGTCCCAGACGTTCAGATTCACGCTTGGAACGTCTTGCAACATCTTGCAATCGGTAGTGTTGACTGTTGAGTGCTGTGTTTACAATTTATCTCTGATCCTGACACACGAAAGCACATTCTTTATTAACGTTGCATATGTTCTCCGCCTAATGTATATGAAGGGGTGACCAAAGTTCGCGGACATTTTAGAACATATTACAAAAAGTGATATTCGATCTGTGATTTCTCACATTCTACACAACTTTATTTATTTCAATTATTACCAAATGGACGGCAAAGTTTTTTACTACAGATTGGTTTAACTAGAAAAATTTACCGTCAAAGGATTTCGGAGATATCGCGATCTAAAAATTCGATGTCCGATCGTGCGTGCGCGCTGCATCTAAAAAAGTCATAAAAACAATGAGACCTAACTTCACGCACGATGGTTTACAGTTGATTTATCAAAAAATGCGATTCATCAAAAATAAGGTAATATCATAATTTGCAAGGCAAGATATCGTACAATCAGTTAGTACCACTCTTTACTTACAATTTTGAGGATTTCTGATCTCAAAATGAAGATTTCCAGACCCTTATCGGTAAGTTGATAATTTTTCGGAACGGACGCAAATAATTGCAAAATTTGCCGATCTTTTGTCAATATTTTCACAATTTCGCACCCACTTCTAAAGAAAATTTCGTTTCTGGGTAATTTTATGACCCTCTTTCCATTGGTGATATCAGATTTTCGAAATCTTACCGATTTTTTGAGAAAGCGAACTTTGGTCACGCGCGAACTTTGGTCACACCGCCATACAGTTAGTGTGGTTGTGTTGGCTCGTTGTTGGCTAGGTTTACATTCATATCTGTGGTTCCCCCTGAATTGCGATATCATTTTGTTAAATTTATTTGTTATTGTTGTAAATCCTCTTTTTTTTCTTGAATAATAATATTAATAATAATAATATTAAACCGAAACAGAAATTCTTTTTGCCCAATTGATCGTGAGCCCAGGAGCCACTGAGCAGCGCCAGATCGACGTTGCTTTATCCCTATTGTTGAACGCCAAACAAGGTAGCAACAACTCCCATCTTTTAACGTCTTTTGGTATGACGCGGCCGGGGTTGTATTATTGTTTGTATTTCTCCAGAAATCTATATTCTGTGTAATTATTTTCTTTTCTGATCTAGATCCTATCCAGCTTGTGTGTTTCTATAGAATGGGGCATCATCTGTACTTGAATAGCATAATGCAGACATTGTCATTCCAGTTTAATACACATTTATTATGTGATAGATAGGTTAAAAAACAAAACATTGAATTTGTTTATTTTTGTTGACTAGATTATGAACAAAAAATATATTTAAAGTGAAATTCAACCTTGATGGCAAACTTCTCCACAAGAAAGCAGGCGTAAATATTCATAAATGAATGACACACGCCATTTAAACTAAAAGAACAACAGGAAAAATCAACAAAGCAGACTGGTGAAAGTTTGAATGAAAGTTATGAATTTTTGAAAGTTGTAATCACTTGGTATAAGTAGGCCTATGGGCTCTTTAAATTGGCTGAGTCAGTAATGTCTGTGTGATATAGTGGCGGACAACTTTCCCATATGTTCCAACACACAAAATGACTACGATTTCAGTTTTTCAAAAATGTATGACTCAGTAGGTTCTTTCTCTTGTAGAGGACCTACACGGAGTCATGTATAATATGCTATCCATAATATATTTTTTAGAATTAGAGTAGTGCCCCAAGGGAGAAATTGATGATATTTTTGTACCTGACAAACGGGAGCGTTGTCTGTGTCTACATGTACGTCACAATCCATGGACCAAATTGCCCCTTTGAGATTCGCACTTATTTAGTGATCTGATATTTCAAACATTCATACATGTGAATCTCTTATTATTGGTCTAAGTTATGTAATACTGTCACCATTCTCTTTATATTATTTTCTACTTTCATACTAATGAACTTTTTGCAAGCCTCGGATTGCCCTTTCAAGTTCAATTTATTAAAATTAAGAGTCGTATATAAGGGTCTAAATTATAAGCCTCTAACTGTCTATTTCAAAACAAAATTAGGTCTCCTATGAGAGGAAATATAGCAATATCAAACAAATTTTTAGTAAATTATTAAGCTTAAACATCCTGAACAAATGCAAATGATATTGGATTTTGTGTGTGATAATATAATGTTGACATTCATTTTTATTATTTTTGTTTGACTCTACAGTGCGAGAGACATTGCTGAACATTTCAAAATGTAGTTAATCAAGGCATGTATAGAGCTACTGGGCTGAATCAACAAGAATGGACATTACATTCGCTGAATTTACGTGCAATGACTCCCCTGTCCAATTGAGGTGAGTAGTCTAATGTTCATTTTTTTGAATAAGAGTTTCTCCAAGGTTCCATTAATCAATTCATTTATTTGTTCATTTATCTATTGGTTTATTTATTTATTTATTTATTCATTTTTTGTTTTTTAATCCACATCTGATTTTATTAATTTCATTTCAATTACTTTTACTTTTTTCTTCATCATATGTGTAGTACTCTGGTTACAATCGGAGTAGTAAAACTAGCTGTTAAAGCTTGTATGTACTTGTATCATAAATTTCCTGGTTCATGTATATTAGAACATGTAGAAACTGAAAGTAATATTATGAGTACTTATGCCGTGTAGTAGGTTGTGCAGCTACATGTACTTTTATTAATGATAAATTAATAAATTATGAATATAAATTTTCACACTGTTTGAAATGAGGCTTCCTTTGTGTTGAGCTTAAAGGGGATTCAAACCTTGATATCAAACTACTCTAGAGGAAAGCAGAAAAAGCTGTAATCATCATTAAAAGGTATGGGCTCTTCAAGTTAGCTGAATCAGTAATGTCTTTGTGATGAAGTGGCGGACAACGTTCAAATTGTTCCAAATCACAAAATGTCTGAATTTAATTTCCCCCCCAAATTTATAACTCAGAAGGGTCAATTCTCTTTAGAGGACCTATAATAATCTGCTATCCACAGTATATTTTGAGTAGTGCCCAAAATGAGATGGCACTATGGAGAAAAACTAAAATTAATGATATGTGCATGGCAAATAGGGTCTTAAGCCGTGCTCTGTGTGCAACAGGGGCCCAGGCATTTCCTTTTGTGTAGGATGGGTTGGCCTGTAACAAAGAATTCTGTGCACAACATTGAAAGGAATCAATACTCCTGTTAGAGAAAATTCATTGATTTGAGTTTAGAGAGGGATACTCGATCAATGTAAATTGTTAAGTGTATTTCATGACTTAAAGAATAAAGAATAATTGTGTTCAAAGGGTTGTTTTCAGGAATTTTAGATTACCTTTATATCAATATCCGATGCAGGTAAACACTACTCCCATTCTGAACTGACTGAACTAAACCTAACCATATCTGTTGTACATGAAGTATTCTTAGTCCAAATGGATGTTAATTGTTTGGGATATCACTTTTGCAATAAAAGAATTAAAGAAACTGGTACAAATAGCTTTAAAACAAAAAGGCTGGTACATAAAGAAACGCTGGCACTGAATGTAAAATACAACATGTATGGTGTTGGTCTAATAATCATTAGTCATGTCATTGCTTCTAAACGTGTAATTCAGTTTATCAGAATGACAGTTTGATACAAAATGATGTATGGTATCATTAAGCTCACAATTGAGGAAGTAGAGTTAATTACTATCATATCCTGATGGTATGGTCTTGTATGAGTGCAATAAATCATACATGTAACTTTTGATGATCAGGGCTTTTTTTTTTTTTTTTTTTACACATGTGAATTAATGTATATACTGCTTTTTATATTTTGCCAAGCTACTTTATTACATGCATACACATTTATGTAAAATGTACCGGTAAATAAATATATAGTGCTCTTACAATGTATTCAATCCATTGTGTCATGTGCTTTTGAATGAAACATAATATAAAGGTTACTTGTTGAGAAGTGACAAGGTAGAAATATGTTTTAGAATAATCACTGTATTAAACCATCCTTTGTAATTGGAGTATAATCAAAATTGTGTTTTCTTGTTAATTAAAATGGTTGCTCAAAATTTTCTCTTCTTATGATGTCATAACTAAACTATAAGTACATGTATGTGCGTTTATGTTGTATTGTTTGTAGCTAATAAAATAAATATGTGGAATTACGTCAACATGAGTTTGTGTTCGTTGTAAATGTTTGTGCAAATAAAAAATGTGTAGATTTTACTTTCAAGCACTGTGTTAAGATGTACTTATAGTTCTACCAGACTGGAGAATGGTCATCTTTCTTATGAGAAAATTTCAAACATTTCTAGGTTGATTCTATTTATGATCATATGACCTTGCATTTGAAGTCTTTTAGTCATAAACCTGGACTTCCATTAAAGATGAATGTTTTCTAGAAAAAGTTCAGTGTTTTTTATGCTTATCAGCTCTTTAATGTGAAGTCTTTCAGTCATAAATCTAAGTTTGCATTATGAAGGATTAACTGTTTTAATGATGTTTTTTTTTCTTCTTCTTCTTACCTTACTGCTACAAAAAAGACAATGCTTCTAATCTAGAGACCTATCATTTAAAGACTTTTCTAAGAGACTTGGTGAAATTTTAAGGACTATTGTCTTACCAAAGGGCATTAAGGTTTCAACCGTTGACTTTCTAGATATGAGGCTGCTGCTCACCACTGAGCCATCACATGATTTGTAAAACAAAAGTGAAATTGTCTGAATTTATTTAAGTGTAATTTAGAATATCATATTTATTTGTTGGAGACCATTATTGGCTGGGTAGGCCTACATTGCTCTGGTAAACAAATCTTGCATAGTAAACACTATGTAGGATATCATTATAGAAATAAAACGTGCCATTTTTGGTGAAAAGTCATTGGTTGGCTTGATAAGTTAAGGAAATTCTGTGTACCCTGCTTGTCTGAAAATGCATCAATCCTTTCTTGCAGTAGTTGAGTGAGGGCAGCAGACATGAATTGCCTACAGGTCTTGATGGAAGTACAGTCATGTAGATCCAAGAAAAATGTGAATAAAATGAAAGTGTGTGATGGGTACATTGTTTTAGGATAGTAGGCTGATATTACACAAAGTCTAATTTTTTTTAAATTATGCAAAATTGATAAGGTGTTACAATCTGCTTAATTTTTGAGACCTTTTTTTGTAATTCTCATTTGTAGGTAAAGTACTCTTTGATATAGCAAAGACACCTATACTGGTGAATATTGAAAAGGTATATCATTTAGCCACATTATACTCATTAGCCCCATTATACTCATTAGCCCGGACATGTTTATTAAGAATGGCAGTCCTTCATGACAGTTGTCTTAGCTTATGTTGTCTGTGTTTCTTGGAAACACTTATCATCTGTTGATGATACAGGATAATTCATTTCACCCAATCCATGTCTTTAACTTGTGAATCCACTAATTAACCACCATGTTATGATTTAAGAATCGATTATTGCTCCTGGTCAATCAATCGTCACAATATGGTCTCTATTTACCATGCTCATTAAGATACAATGTATAGTAGTAGTTCAGTGATCTCATATGATACCTGACTATTGATCTGGCTATACTGAGGGGTCAGTGACACAAAGACGTAACTCAATTTTGGCCATTTTGAGAAAAAGTGGTTTATGTGTCACTGAGCACTTAAGCCTTATAGAGTTGAGTCTATGTTTCACTAGCCATTAACTTCAATTGGGCGTTGGGAGGAGTTAAGTCTCTGTGTTTCCTGGAAAGTCCACATGTTTCTGAACGTTTTGCCTCATTTTGGCAAAATATGGAGTTACAGTATGTCTTTGTGTCACTGAACCGTCCATATCGTCGCTGTTTTCACGAAGTGACGGTAGTGAAAACAAATTGCATTCACTTTGCGTTACGATTTTCCTCACTACCGTCACTTCGTGAAAACAAGGACGATATGATATACAACGATATAGGTCTGTAGAGCTGTGATAGAGAAAGCCGAAGCTGTTATTGATGTTTATGGCATCCAACACTTTGACACTAATTAGCTACTACAGACTGATAAGACCTTGTTTTGTGATCTCATGCACGATTATTATCTGGCCCTCTATGATATATCGCGATCTGTAGAGCTGAGAATAAATTATGCCGAGTGGAACAAAAAGTGAAGCCGTTATTGATGTAGTACGGTAGCAGTGCTCAAAAGACACGGGGGCGGTGGGCGATTCGCCCCTGTGAGCTACATGTACATAATCGCCCCCGTCAGGTTGCTCATGGGGGCGATTGCAAAATTAAAAATCGCCCCCGTGGAATTATAAAATAAAGATTATCTTTCCTGTTATAACTTTAACACAATATTGAGCTGCCAAGTGAAAATGTGATATTAAAGCAGGGGGTGGGGGGGTGGGGGGGGGGGATGCTGGAGAGGAGGACTACTAATCTATTTTTTTTTAGGGGGGGGGGGGGAGTGAAGCGCCGTTTTAGCATGACTTTCTTTTTAACTCTTACTTTCACCTATCTCAGATAACCCTAAGTTTTTGGTTGCTGCTCTATATGTAGTTGATAATGCATGATTAAAATAAAGAGAGAGAGAGAGAGAGAACCACCATCATTTTGCAATGGTTCAGGGTTCGTGTAATGTACATTTGAAACCATTTCTTAGCGTCTCAACCCTAAAAAAATAGCAAAACTATTTTTGAGGAAAAGCATTATACTGAATTAAATAAAGAATAGTAGCTTTATATTGGATCATACTAATACTGATACGGGCTAAAGACAATGTGGTATTTGTATAGAGGTATTCCAAAATGACATTCTGATAATCAACATTTGTTCTGGTATCATAACGTATATATGCATAATACAACTGATCTTTATGATTTCTTAACATGACATAGCTTCTTCTCCCCCTGCAAACAAAAAAGAAAACAAGGTTATTTAATAAAAGGATCATGCGACAAATATTCATTGTGATTCAAATTGATGCAAGGATTTTTTTGAATAAGCAATGCTTCTTACCAGAATCTTCTTTGTAAAAACGACTTTTACAAATTTCAGCCATGCAAATCTGCCACTGTGTTGTAAGATCACTTTCAGATTAGGAGAAGTGTATTCTTTAATGAGTATTTTACATTAAATGGAACGTCTCAACTCAGTAAGCATGGCTGAGATTTGTAAAAGTTGTTTTTACAATGAAGATTCGGGTGAATAGCAGTGCTTATTCAAACAAATATTCGCATCAATTTGAATCACAATCATTATTTGTCGCTTAATCGTTTTTAACGACCTTGTTTTCTTTCTCGTTTGCAAGGGGAGAAGAAGATATGTCACGTTAAAGACATCATAAAGATCAGTGTTGTATGCGTATATATTATATACACAGGCCAGTAACAGCTATGTAGCTTGTAAATGTGTAAGAGGGAAAATGCTGATTGAAATGATAATGATGAAATAGCAAATAATTGAGGAGTATCATAGGTACCAATTCAATGGATATTTGTATAAAAAAGAGCCCCCGTCAGTACTAAAAGAGCCCCCGTGAGAAGGCTCACGGGGGCTCTTTTTTTTGGGTGGGGGGGGGGGGGGGGGGTAGAAGAGCCCCAGTGGACAAAAAATTAATTTGAGCCCTGTATGGTAGTTAACACTTCAATTCTTGACAGCGACATGTAGTCTTGATTATTTGACCATGTCCATGAAGATAGTGCTGTGATCACATGTATATCATGTTTGAGCCGAAACATATTTTTATCCATATCCTAGATTTCAGGAGAGCTGTGAATAAAATGATACTGTGTGGAATAGAAAATGAAACTGTTGACCATATGGTATAAACATTTCAAAACTTGGCAGCGACATTTAGCATTACTTTGATCATGTGATATGTCACAATGTTTTTATCCTTATTCTGCATTGAAGTCAGCTTGCTTAAGTAAAATACTTAGATGTCATCTGAATACAAGATCAGAAATTTTACTTAGCCAAACAAAATTTTAAGTAACACACCGTCTTATTCTGCAGCCTGAATTGAATATGATCCCTCGTTTATATTTCAGTAGAGTTGTGAACATTGTGGAGTAGAAAGTGAAGTTGTTATTGATGATCTTATGGTATTCAATACTTCAACACTTGACTGTCTTGACATCATACTATACATAGATGCCAGTTCATGTCGTTTTGTATTTTCACTATGGATCTTGGCATCTTGCCGATAGTTTTCAGTAGAATTATGAATACATTATACTTAGTGGAATATTAACTAAAACTGTAATGATGAGCATATGGTATTCAATTCTCAAGGCTTTCTCGAGGCTTTTTCAAACCATGGCATCAATTAATTTTGTTCTAAAGGTAAATGTCTCTTAAACAGTTAATATCTAGTCAGGTTTAAAATAAACCCAGTACTAGCAGCAAGACAATCGAGAAGCATAGAATTTATGAAAAAAAAAGTTTTCTAGAGATATCATTTATGCTTTATATAAGAGCCATTTTTGCGTTCTGAAGGCTAATTCAGAAAAATAATTAATGTCCCTATAAAACTCAGAAATGAGGAAGTACATTTATTTTGAAGTAATTTTAAATAGATATAATTCAGTCATTCTTGTGTTCAACCGAGACAACTGAATGTTTTAATATATCATTCAATAAAAAGGTTGATATTATTTTACTCAATACTTTCAAACTAGTTTAAATCATAACAAAATGCTTTTCGGTGCCGGGACAAACCTGCTACGGCCTCTAGTCTACCAAGCTAAATATAGGATAAGCGCTTGCTTTCATGTGCTACAGAATAATTTCTATAGAGCCTTCTCAATGCAAATAGAAGAAAACATGTGACCCCAAATGCAAAGGTCACTTGGTGTAGCCAATTTGGAAATGGCATGTACCTTGGGAGGCCTGAATGTATGGTTCTGAAGAGGCTCCTTATTTTTTCATGTGGCATCTATAATGCAGGGCTCCATGCTAATTTTGGTGTAAAGGGTTTAGTTCAGTTTCGGTGATAACCACATGTACTGCACACAGAAATTGATACATGGGACTACACACATGCAAGTGGCATAAAAGTTTGGTGCAAACATTTTAGCCATTTCTCATTTCAAATATGAGGGAACTGTAAGAGCAATCCTTGTTCAGGGGATATTTCTAATATTTTCTATGATATTATTCTTCCAAACTGACATAAAAGGATTGAGAAAGCTATTAACAAATTATGTTCACCATCACCAAAGCCTGACCTTTGCTTTGAATAATGTGCTCGCATCAGGAACCTGGTGGTGTCCATGTCAACACTGGTAGAATGATCAAGGGATGCAATCCAGTGTGTATCTCGGTCATGCCTGTCAGCCCCGAGCAGACCTATCAAGAATCATTCTCTGAAAAAAGAAGAAAAACCAATATTGCTATCACCACTGACATCCACCACTGGGAAGGCGGGAATTGAAGCCTTTTTTGTCACAGTATCTCAAAACATTTTTGATCATTTACATTGTGTTTAACACTCTGCAGCGGATGAACATTTCTATAAATAGTATTCTTATGTTGAAATAGGTTGACTTTCTACCTCATATGATCTATTTACATGTAGATAGGTTATTTTGAAAACATGTTAATTACAATTTATGTGACCCCACATGAAAAGGTCACTTAGTCTAGCCAATTTGAATTTGAGAAAAAAAGAGGAAATTGAGCAATTCTCAACATTTAGTCAGTGATTAATGCTTAGGATACATGTATCTGCAGTTCATTTTCAATGGTAATCATTAATGTTGTCACCACATTATTAGTTCCTTATTAATGTAAAAATAATTTGATAATGAAAACTAGAAATTACACTTTATGCATGAGTAGAAAGTATAAAAATTTGTAATTTATTGATTCCTCTTTACAGGAAATAAACATAAAATCTTTAATTGGGTGTCTCAAGCACAATACATGTAGAAATGTTGTTGTTGTTGTTGATGTGACCTGTAGTATTTCTTAATAGTATTTCATTGTGGATGTGTATTCTATCAAAATACTGTCACAATTGAATAAAAACATAAATGTTACTAGGTTTATTTTATGCAGAAGTTTTATTTGCCCAGATGAGTTAATATCTGTAGCTGGAATGATATTTGATTATCACATTCAAAACACACCTTAAATATTCATGGGATTCCAAGATAATCAGAAAAGCTCTTTATATGAATTATTCTCTTTAGAGCACCCATTACGAGAGGAATAAAGGTGCTTGCTTCCCACACATGTATTTGAATAATGCTTTAATCCAAGGTGATTTATGGAGACACATTTGTCACTTGGTTACCAATTGAGATCTAAATAACCGATGACAGTAAAGCATCGCTTTGAAGAGAGATATTATTTTCTCCAAAGTTAAGCAGGTGGTTCGTTAGGAATGACGCAGTTATTTTGAGCTTAACTTGGGCATTTATAAAGTACCTGCTTAATTGCAAAGATAATGACCAACTATATGCTGCTGAATAGCTGCATATTTTTGTTAAATTGCAGATCTTATTATTTTTCCTGATGAGTCAAGGGTACAATAGAAGTATTGGAAGTACATGTACACAAATCTTCCCTTCTATCACAATTTCCTACATTCTTGTAATTTAATACCCACAGGTTATGATTAGCATATTAATTACAGAAACATAAGTTGATGTGATCACTACCGTGTGAGTCAAAAAAAAGTTTACACCTGAACAGTAAATTAGTACACATCTTATGAAAGAGTGTTTCATCTCAAATCATTTGGTATCATTTTTGTGTTGTACGTGTTCACGCTTGGATGAACACGAGGCATTGTTTGCGAGAGTGCAAAAATCGACTTGCGCCAAAGTGATGCGTACAGTATGTATTATGTTGAGATTAGTGGAGTGAGAGAATGAGTTAAATGTATCAAATGAAATGCATTGCAAATGCTTTTTGCAAAGGGCAAAGTCACACCACTAACACACACGCGCACAAATGTTTGTTGATATTTTTTATATTCTATATTTAATATGTGTGGCATGATTAATTTTGTTAGGGATGTTATTTGGATCTGCAAAGACCGAATTAAACCCCAAATCCAAATTGTTTTATTCAAACATCACATAAGCAACTTTGGCGCAAGTTGATTTTTGCACTCTCGCAAACAATGCCTCGTTTTCATCCAAGCGTGAACACATACCACACAAAAATGGTACCAAATGATTTGGGATAAAACACTCTTTCATAATAATTTACTGTTCATAGATGATTTTTAAAATAATTATCAATTGTCTAGGTGTAAACTTTTTTTTGACTCACTCTGTTTAGAAATTTAAGTTTGATGGAAATAATTCTGTCATTAGAGAGTTTAAATTATATATGATGTACATTGCCATTGAGCTATTAACATGATAACCACATTCCATGAAATTTTCTTTATTTGCATTCTTCCATGTGAAATTGTGCTTTCCTGTCTCTCATGCATATCCCTCAAGTGGAAGGACGGGTTTCTCATCATCTCCAGTTATTACGGAGGAAGATATAACCTATATCATGCCACCATGTCTGATATATATATATATCCCTCGACTGCTTGGACAACATGGTTGGTTAATAACCTTCTCGCTTAGTCATGTTCATAGTAAAAGGAAGTAAGTGCTTTTGGGCGATTCCTTGCAATATGTCTCATAGACATATTGCATTTTCTAAAAATCTTTCATCATTGTTAAATCAATGGTAGTACCAGAAAGTACCATTATTCAATGCTCTTTATCCCCCCTCTATCTTTATCTCTGTTTCTTTCTTATGAGTCTGTATCTATCTCTGTCCCCACTCTCTTTCTATCTCTTCCTCTCTCTTCCTCTCTCTATTCATCTGTTTCTTTCTTTAAGTCTGTATCTATCTATCCCCTCACACACTCTCTCTCTTTCTCTTTCTCTGTCTCTCTCTGTCTCTCTCTCTCTCTCTATTTCTCTTTCTCTCTCTCTCTCTCTCTATTTCTCTTTCTCTCTCTCTCTCTCTCTATTTCTCTTTCTCTGTTTCTTTCTTTTAAGTCTGTATCTATCTGTCCCCACTCTATGTTTCTGACTCTTTTACTCATGAATTCAACCTTGTTTCTTTTTTTCTCACTATCTTCTCAAACTATATTTCTCTGTTTCTCTTATTTTTCTCCTTTGGGTGTCTCTTTTTCTTAATATTTTTTTTCCCTTCCCATTCCTCCTCCTCTCTCTCTCTCTCTCTCTCTCTCTCTCTATCTTTCTCTTTCTCTTGTCTTCCCTCTCTCTCTCTCTCTCTCTCTCTCTCTCCCTCTCTTCTTCATTTGTCTACCCTTCACACTTCTCCTCTTGCTTGCTTTTTCATTGTTTAGATAGCACTATTTTCATCAGTATGATTGCTTGTGAAATGGCATTGCGAACATTGATTTTGTAGGTGACTTAAAAAATCATTGCAACAATCTTGGTATTGAAGCAGACATGTGTAAAATAATTAAATTGATTTTGGGGGAACGATGTAACAAATCCATATTTGTGTAAGTGGGTTTTGGGTGTGGGCGTGTGTGTTGCAGTGTGTATGTGATAGCATTGAATAGTTTGATCTTGAAAATTAAATGTATATTTTTTTTTTACAGTTTCTGACAGATAATTCCCAATTTTTCTTAAAGTCATGATGATTATGAATCATGTGAATCTAACAACACAATTGTGTAGGGGGGGGGGGTGTCACATTTGAGAAGAGTGCAGAGAGCTGTGTGATGTGGGTGCACGTACATCCTTTTACCACCAGCTGATATATGATTACACCTTTGTGTAGGAGGGGGGGGGGGGGGTTGTCATGTAAGAGTGAAGAGAGCTGCGTGATGTGGGTGCACGTGCATCCTTTTACCACCAGCTGATATCTGATTACACTTGTGTGTAGGGGAGGGGGGGGGGGAGGGGTTGTCATGTTTGAGAAGAGTGCAGAGAGCTGTGTGATGTGGGTGCACGTTCACCCTTTTACCACCAGCTGATATATGATTACACTTTTGTGTAGGAGGGGGGGGGGGGGTTGTCATGTAAGAGTGAAGAGAGCTGTGTGATGTGGGTGCACGTTCACCCTTTTACCACCAGCTGATATATGATTACACCTTTGTGTAGGAGGGGGGGGGGGGTTGTCATGTAAGAGTGAAGAGAGCTGCCTGATGTGGGTGCACGTGCATCCTTTTAACACCAGCTGATATATGATTACTCCTGTGTGTAGGAGGGGGGGGGGGGGTTGTCATGTAAGAGTGAAGAGAGCTGCGTGATGTGGGTGCACGTGCATCTTTTTACCACCAGCTGATATATGATTACACCTGTGTGTATGGGGTTGACATGTGAAGAGTGCAAAGAGCTGTGTGATGTTGGAGGTAAGCTCCAAGTGTAATCAGTATGTTAAGGTATCTGGCCTGGATATGAAGTCATTATACATCTGGCTGCCGGTAGCCTCATTAGGCATTGGTAGGCCGCTTGATTAATTCCCAACAAACCTTGTTACGCTGTCTCCTAGGTAAACTCGTATGTGATTAAGAACGCGTGCCCAATAACAAATTATTCTCCAACGGCTTTGAAAATGAGAGAAAAGGACAGACCTTGCATACACATTTTTATAGGAGCTCTAATGCTTGAGAAAGGCTTGCCTCAATTTCTGTATGCACAATTTTCACAAAGCATCTCTGGATAAAAGTGATGAGTTTGAATAGTGGTTTGTATCGTTGCTGCATCTAGCCAGGCAGCGGCGGTGCGAGGAGGAATGCATTTTGCAATGTTGTGCTTGAGAGGCTCAATCAGCCAGAGGTTTTAGAAGATGCGTCTCTCGTCACTAGATTCACACGTGTGCAGCTATCGAGTGAACCTCCGCGAGACACAGCTGAGCATACCCCCGCTGGATGCAATTTAGGAATACCATTTTGGATTTTGGGTCAAACTCATTTCCTTGCAAAATCTGTGGCTGTGGTTCTCTCATGTTTGTTTTACCCTACTAGTATGCTCTCTTTGTGATATGTTTTGTTGGAATATTGAAAAGACTGCAAACTCTTTGGAATTATGGTCATGATATGGTTGATTGACACAAATCTTTTGTTTTTGAGGTGGTATTTTGTTCTTCTTCAGCTCTGAGTGGTTCCTTTAATGTGCAGGAGTTGTTCCTCTCTCAATCCTGGACGGGAGGACTCTAAATCAGGTTTGAATTCATTATGTTCAGTGTTCATCAAGGATGGTATGTATTGATACTTCAGGATGTATTCTCATGGTTACATGGAAGGATCTATAAAGAAGCCTTGGTGCCAATTAATGATTATCAAAGACCATTGTCTGTCTTTGCAGTGACATTCAGAAGAGTCAATAACACTAAACCTTTTTTGTGTTTTGTTACATTGAAAAACATTTCACTTTGTTTTTTCTCTTATCTTTTTATTGAAGAAGATTTATTATTTCACTTTATTAACCCAAATACATTGTACGTACACAAATTTCTAAAACGTTAAAGAGGGGGAAAAAGTGAATGTGAAAGATAATTCAAGAGAAAGAAGCAGAAATATTGATAAATTAACAACACCATAAGTACATGATAGTGTCATCAGTTTGACGGAGAATCTATTTGATGATGCTCACATCTTCACACTTGTATAAGCCTAGTATTCGTCAGAGCATGGATTTAAATTACAAATGCTAATTGATCTGTTTATCTGTTGTGATGATTTTTATTATAAACAGATTGTTAACAAGTTTTATAATGCTTATTTGTCTAGATCATTATGTTGTCTACTGGTTCAATACCTCATTACCTGCATGGAAAGACTACAGCAAGGCTGTTATTCCTGTTCATTTGCCTCTTGCCAATGCCAAATAATCAACAAAATCAATGAAATTTCATCTCTTTCATAAATCCAATGGTGCTCAATGGCTAGTTCACCATCTCCGGTGGACCTTTCAGCTCGTGAGAGATACTATTCGTAATTATTGACCGCTGTCACGTATTGGATATGTCCACCTGGCCAAATAAATCCCTCTTGACCGAGTTCATTTAGGAGCTGTCTGCCGAGACACTTGGACAGTTAACCTCTCTGCTTTTATCCCGTATGGAGGGTGTTTTTCTGATGCCGCCACAAGTCTTTATCTTGGTACTTGGTAGGATTCCTCCAAAAGACGCCGTAAAGGTGTTTAAACTGGAGGTGTGTCGTTGTGTGCGGCCACCAACTTAAGGTGCTGGTTTTAAGTTGGTTTTAAGCGCAGATTTCAACGTATTTAAGGAAGGTTGGGCTACAATTGAGGGAGAAAGACTGTTCCAGTCCCTAACTGTCCTTGGGAAGAATGAGTAAGCGTATGCGTCCGTCCTGACTTTGTTGATATAGAATTGTTGGTCATGGCCCCGTCTTGTTCGTTCTACCTTGGGTGAGATGTAATTCTTGTAGTTGATGTCCATCAAGTCGTGAATCATTTTGTACAAACAGGTGATACGAGACTTCCGTCTTTCCTCCTGGAGGGGGATCCAACCCATTGAGTCCTTCAAAGCAGTGACACTTGAATATCTTGTATAAGTGTTTTTGACGAATCTAGCTGCTGCATTCTGGACTCTCTCAATGTTGCAGATGTTGGTGCTCGTGTATGGATCCCAGGCTGAAGAAGCATAGTTAAGATGAGGTTTAACTAGCATAGAATACAGCTTCTCCTTTGTTTTTGTTGAAGATTGATAGAAGTTCCTTTTCAAGAAGTTGACTACTTTCATGGCCTTACTTCTTGAATTTTCAACCTGCTTGTTCCATCTCATATCATTTTGTATGATTATACCCAAGTATCTGGTGTGTGTGGTTTCTTCGAGATTGACTCCCATCATCTGGTAGGATGTTTTGTTTGGTTTCCTGCTCCTTGTGACTCGCATAGTTGTGCATTTGCTCGGGTTGAAAGTCATTCCCCAGGTATTGGCCCAGTTAACCAAGGTGTTAAGATCCGTTTGCAGTACTCCCTCATCTTTGGGTGATCTTATGGTGTTGTAGATTAAGCAATCATCCGCAAAGAGTCTGGTAGTACTCTTCACACCATTATCAATATCATTGATATGAAGGAGGAAGAGATGAGGCCCGAGGACCGTACCCTGTGGAGTCCCACTAAGGACGGGAACCCAGTCAGAACACTCGCCGTTAATCATGACCCTCTGGGATCTCTTAGTAAGGAAGGATGATATCCACTTTTTGGTTTTGGATCTAATCCCGTAGAAGTCCAGTTTAGTGAGAAGGCTATGATGCGGCATCACATCGAAGGCCTTCGAGAAATCCAGTATAGCTACATCCGTTGTCAGTCCAGTATCAATACTCTTTGTAAGATCATGAGTTGTCAAGATAAGCTGAGTTTCACAAGATCTTGCCTTTCTGAAAGCATGCTGGTTGTCAGAGAGTATGTCCCATTTTGATAAATGGGTCATAAGATTCGAATCAATGATATGTTCCAGGAGCTTACAGCAAACACACGTTAGAGAGACCGGACGGTAATTCGCTGGATTTGTTGTGGGCCCTTTCTTGTAGATGGGTGTGATGTTTGCTTTCCTCCAATCCTCCGGGAGGTCACCCAGGTCGAGTGATTGCTGAAATAGATGCTGGAGTACAGGAGCAATTTCATCTGCTGCTAACTTCAAGGCTTGATTCGGGACTTGATCTGGACCTATAGCCTTTGAGGTATTGATATTCTGCAACAGCTTCCTAACTCCTTCTGTATCGACAATTATGGGTGGCATGTCCGGGAAGGGATTTCCAGTCATGGTTGGTTGAGGCTTTTGGCCTTGGCTCTCTCGATTGAAGACGCTTTCAAACTGGCTTGATAGTGCAAACGCTTTGTCTCGGGCATTTGTGAGAGTTTGATCATTGACTTTCAGGGTTTGAATGCCGACATTGTCCTTTCTTGTTGAGCGTATATATCGCCAGAAATTCTTGGTGTTCGCGTCCTCCGTCAACTCTTTGATGTATTGCCTGTGTGCAGATCTGATGGATTTACTAGCATCTTTGCGTATGTTTGTAAAATCAATCCAGTCTTGGTGATTTCCAGAACGCTTTGCTTTGATGTAAGCTTTCTCCTTCTTGCTACACAGTCGCTTGAGTGTACGTGTGAACCAAGGCTTACGTATATTCTCCTTGGCTGTTTTGGTAGGTACTGTGTCCGAGACTATTGTCTTCAGATTATCCCTGAAACACAACCAGTTTTCCTCAACCGATTTTGAATCAGGATTTCTCTCAAAATAATCTGCTTTCAGTTTACGAACTTTGTCTTTGAAGTCATCGGGCACTACGTTCTTCCATAGTTGCATTATGCGCGGTGGCTTTTTCAGAAGATTGGTAAGGGTAGAGAACTTTGCTTTAACAATACAATGGTCACTGAGGCCTGCAACTGGCTTCACATCTGTGACTAGGGAAGGATGTGTTGTTAGTAAGAGATCCAGCGTGTTCTCTGTTCCATTTTGGTGATGTCTTGTTGGGAAGGTAACCATCTGGGATAAGTGGTTGTCATCAATAAGATCCAGTAAGGACTTCTGAAGACTTCCCTTTGGTGAAGTAACATCATCAGTGCTCCAAGTCAATTGTGGGACGTTAAAGTCGCCGCCAAGAATTACATGAGGAGATCTGGTGCTGCTGTGTATCTTGAGTAAGTTTTCCCTCAACTTATCAATAGGCGTAGCGCTTTCTCCTGGTGGTCTATAGAATGCTCCCAGTAGAACAGTCTCGCCAGAAATCGAGGCTTGACACCAAATGAGTTCGACTCCCTCTTCTGATAGGTCTTCCCTTTCAAAACATGGAATGTCCTTGTTGATGGCTATAAAGACACCCCCTCCATTGGAGTTCCTATCTTTACGAAAAATGTTCAAGTTCCTTGGAAAAATTTCAGCAGAGCCAATATCTTGGTCAAGCCATGACTCTGTGCCGACCAGAATGTCCAGTTTCTCGTTATCAATGGTTGCTTGTAGAATGGAAGCTTTCCCACGGACACTGCGGCAGTTCAAAATGGCCAAGTTCAGAGAACAATTGGTTGAATTTGGTTTGACCTTAGGAAGTTGCCTTCTGGTATCATTATTACATGTAGATGTAGAGTCCTTTTTATTTAGTGTCCATTTTCCCGAGGATTTATACATTTTTATTGGGGAAACATGTCGCTGAACTATTCTCCAACCATCCAATGAGTTGGCAATTTTGAGTGTAGGCACTCGTTTCCGACTCTGTAGTTTGTTGGATTTCGCTTCAGCTATATCAGCTTGCTGTTGATGTCGATGTTGACGGGAACCCTGTCTTGGGCAGCTGGTGGTGAGGATCGGCGGTGGATCTGCATCCACGTCGGAGTCAGGGTGCAAATCTTTTTCCGTGTCGTTCTCGTTAAGACTAACATGTAGCAATGAATTGTCACAATTGTTAGAGTAAACATAAGCAGTAGAATCGTTTCTAGATTTAGTTATATTTAAGTCGTCACAGGTAGTACAAATCCAAACCATAGTAGATCTATTACATGTACCAGTATGGCCACTATCTGAAGCACCTGAACAGGCATTGTGAAACCATTTATTACAACCTGTGCACTGGATACAGTTCGTTTTGACCGCATACCCACACAATCCGCAAGGATACTTAGGTTTACGTCCCCTGCGGGCTTTTCCATTTTCTGGCCCAGGGTTAGGGTTAATATCGTTGGCTAATAGATTACCTACGATGAATAAGGGAAACTTGACTCGTGGTACTCCAACTGGTCCTAGCAAGGGCGTTGTGCTTAAATTAAGCCCTTTTGCAGTTTGAGGTTTCTTTACACAGCTCAATGATATTGAATACATGTTCCGCAGTTCCACACAACTTAAGTCAAACTCAAAGTGGTGATAACGCAAGTTCATTACATTGAGATCACGAGGACAAAAGTCATGGTCAAAAAATGGTAAGATCCTACCGTATCTAACTCCAACAGAACTAGTAGTAGTAGATCTACTCTGCTCCTTGAATCTTGCCTGGTCATCTGTCCTTAAACGTAGTACTGACAAGAAGAGCATCACACAGATATATGTTGAAAGGTTTGCCGTAAAAGAGAAAGGCTTGCCTCTCCTCAAACCCGATCCCGATAGGCATGTCATACTCTGAAAACCTTGGTTCCCAAAAAACAACATGGCGGCGAAGTTGGCGTGGGAAAGTCAGTCATGTGATCACAAGAAAAATTTGCCCACTTTTATCTTCTAAAAATGGGTTAAGAAAACCGCAGTTCCAGTCCTATAAATTAGGTTGATGACACTAAAATGACATGTAGTTAAAAGCACGGCAGATCCGGCGATACTTTATTAAAAACAAAATAAGAAGCTGAAGGCTAACATAAGTTTAAAAATATAAAAGCCGCTATGTAAAAGCCGCTATGTAAAAGCCGCTATGTAAAAGCCGCTATGTAAAAGCCGCTATGATGACGGCATGCGACGCGATGCAGGGCGGCCGACAGGCTCGGCCGTATTGCACAGCGGTCTATGGTGGGTGTAATCTCCGTACACGTGTTGATCTTTTTGCGTTCGGCAGCAGGAATAACTCGATCTAATTTCCAGTTTCCAGTCGTCAAATTTCACAAAAAATTGTCCACAATTGCTCCTAATCAACTCCAACAACATAATCTTCGTAGATTTTAGTTTAAAAAGCAAAACAAATGGGGTAAATAGCAAGTTTAAAAACAGAAATTGCAGCAACGAAATTTGATGACCGCCTCCAACGACACACATCACATCACATCCTAAGCTATCGAGAGAGCTTAGGAGAGAGAGAGGCATTGCTGGAGAGGAGGAGATGTGTTTTAAATATGATTAGGAACCCATTTGTCAGTGAGTTCAAAGGCATTATCGTCTGTGAGTTGTGAAGAAAGATCATTGATGGATCGAAAGCCTTGGGAGAAGCAATATGCTGTTTGTCTTTTTGTGAATGTATAATGACTGAAGGATTCGTTGTGAGTCTCAATGTGGCAGTTTGGATTCAGCCGCCATTATTGGAGTGACCTAGTCAAAGGACCTGAAGGTTGGTTTTGGAAGATATATTAAGGTCTTCCTGAGGTCTTCTGATGCAGCATCTTTTGAAATAGCTGTAAATTCTGATGGTACAGTATTTGTCTCATTGTTTGATTGACATAATCATTTGTTTAATAGTGGTCTTCCTTCTTACTCTTCAATCTGAGCACATGTTATCTAGGGCTCATACATAATCTGGTGAGTCGTGTTTTTGAAAAATTAATGACTGCAGATGTAAGAAGGGTGCCTTTCTGATCTTTACGTTTTTTAAGAAGCCCTCTTTTCCTCTAGTGGCAGGTGTTTGACAAGTCAGTAGTGTTTGCTGATTGGTAGACTGGTCCTTAAATAGAATACAATGGTTAATTTGAAGCTAAATTGGATATGGCTATCATGTTGATTTATCATAACCCGTGACAAAACTCGCTTTTACTCAGGCTATTTCTCATTTACAGGGACTCATTTGTTTGTGAAGGGGGGGGGGGGGGGGTTGGCCCTATGCTCCTGAATACATTTTCACTGCATATTCATTCATGCATATGTACTCATTCACTCTTCACAACCAACGTTAATGATAGTCACACAATAAGGCTCTTGATTATGCCAGCCTTATGTTCTTTTGTTGTCAAAATTTATAATAACGCAGCCTAGTGGAGATGACTGCACTTTTTATTTGCCCAGTAAAGTATGCATCACACAGGTGTACCAGGTGTACTATTGTTAACTGCTTTCCTATGTCTCTATATAAGTGTTTTAAGATTTGCTGTACCAGGTGCCAGGTGCCAATACTGCCAAATTTACTGGTATGAATATGTTTATCATGGGATTGTCCCTTTATTGTGTTTTTTGTACAATTTATTTAGATGTTCTATGAGATCTACAATGTGCATGGGGATGAAATTCTGAATAAAACCTGTTGGACAAAATGTTTTGATTATCATTAGAATTAAGATAAAAATTAGCAAAATGTGTTACTCCGACAGTAAACAGGAGAAAGGAGAAGGAAAACCCTTTGGAATACTGCCTGCAATCTACTGACAATTATCAGTAACTCCTTGCAGTATAAATAATTGCTAACAAATGGACAATTGACATACATGTGTTCATTTGATGCATTACACAGTCTTTACATAAGTGACAATTGCAAGGTCAGGATCTTGGAAGTGCCAATTTGAAGACTTTCTTTGAGAGCAAACTCTCTTGATCTCTGAGAGCATTATGTCAACTCTTCCGTCACTGTCCTATCCCAAGACACACACTTGCTCCTTATGTTTTAATGCTGTATACTGCAGCATGGGTGCATTTTTAATCAAGATGGTCTTTACCTAATTTTTTTTCTTCCGAATACTGCCCTTAGACATTCTAAGTGACTTTTGGAAGCTCAAAAGCTTGAAGGTGTCAATTTGAAGACTTTTTATTGGTAATTTGACATTGTTATCCCACGTCTGCTTTACTTCTTCAAAGATAAGATTAGGCCTAGGGTTAGGGTTGTCATTGGATTTGGGAGTTAGGGAGAGGGCTTGACTCATTACCTGCCTGCCTGCCTGCCGTTTCAGGCTAAAGGGAATATGAATGCAGTATAAAGAACCTTTGTATAGCGAAAGAAGTGGACAGACTAGAAAACAATAATCGTATAAAGAAAGGTATAAAGGAACTCATTTTGATGAGGTCAATTGACTTGACAGCTGGCCAATCATAATGATAAGCCCCGCCCAGTTGTTTGATTTTCGTATGATATGACATTCAAACTAAAGTGGGTGTGACTAAATAGAAAGGTGGTTTCCTTGCATACATATTTTGCTCTTCAATGTAAAGATCTGTTGTCGAGCTATGACTTTTTAATGGTATAACATCTACAGATCTAGATATTATACTCTTTATTTGTCTAGTGCAAAACCTCAAGCAGTATGAAGTGGGTAGGTTTCAATGTTTACAAAAATCAAGTTGTAATCTGTACTGATACTGATAGACATGTATTTACATTGGAGAGGATGTTATCAAATATAGGTATAATTTGAATACTGTATACAGCTCTAGTTTCTGTACTTGTTATTTGTCAGTTGTTAAAAGCCTTGAGCAGTGTACAGTGGGTACATACATGTATGTTTCTGTGTCAAGAAGAGCAAACTGTAATCTTTATTGATAGATGAGGACAAGCATTTAAACAGAAAGAACTTTTTGAGATGTAAGTATGATGTAGATCTACACCTCTTGATACTGCACTTGTCATTTGTCTAGTTCAAAACCACAAGCAGTATGCCAATCAAGTTTCCTTGTTAAGAAGACCGACCAGTTATCTTAATCGATAGATGAATACATGCATTCAGAGTTTTTTTAAATATAGCTCTGGATAATGTGAAAGCCATGTTTACTTCAGGTAGCACTGAGTGGGAGAGTAGAGAGTTAGAAGAGCATATACTAATCTCTGTTAGAGAGAGAGAGAGAGAGAGAGAGAGAGAGCAAGAGAGAGAGAGAGAGAGAGAGAGAGAGAGAGAGAGAGAGAGGAGAGGGAGAGGAAGGAGAAGGGGGTAGCCAGCCAAAGGGAGGGGAAAAAAAGAAAAAAAGAGGTAAAGCGAGACAGAGGAAGAGAGGAGGAGATGGAAGAGAAAAGGTAAGGTAGAGAGGATTTAAGGAAAGAGAGAGAGAGAGAGAGAGAGAGAGAGAGAGAGAGAGAGAAGCCCCATCTGCCACCCATCCGTAAAAATAGCCGCAATATTTGTGACTATTTTACTGATATGCTTCTGTTGATAGTGGCAGATATCAATGGGTACCAACAAGTCGTGAAGTATATTGCTTTCTGCTAATTATGCTCACTTTACAGCTATTTTTAATTTTTTGAATATGGTGATATTTTCGATAGCTTGCCGTTGTGAATTGTATCCACAAAATAATGATACATTTTGTTTTATTCAGTGAAGCGTAGTGCCTACACCAAGGGTTAATAAATGCGCATTACATGCCAGGCAACCACAATGCATAGTGGTACTTGTGTATTGAACTGAATACCGTCTTTTTGTATGTATGAACGGAGAAATACCGGGACAGTACAGCAGCATTACGTTATTGTCCCCAGGATATAACAGGGAAAATCACATAAAGATGCACTTTGGCAATATTGCAGTTTTTACAGATATGAACAGGGCAATTGGGAGAGAGAGAGAGAGAGAGAGAGAGAGAGAGAGAGAGAGAGAGAGATTGTGAATCCACAGTTTCTTAATGTCCAAGTAGATCTAGATATTTCCTAATAGTGCTTTCAGATATATGTACTGATTGATATAGCTAAGAATACTTGAAGTGCTTATTTTAGCTCAAGCAACCTCACTATTATGGTTCTGAATACTTGTTATTGTCGCTCTCGATACATGTAGTTCTTGGTATAGCTCCAGATATTTCTTATTTGTGCCCGAGACTATCCAGATATCTCTTAATATAGCACTTTGCTATCCTTGTTATTTCTTCTCTATATAGATAATGATTAGTATAGCTCTCCTTACATACTCCAAAAACAATTTATTTTTACCTTTTAGATGGATGGGATTTCAGAGTAAAAATAGCATAAACTGATGTTTGCTGACGTTGCAGGTATTGAGTAATGTAAGAGACAAACGGATATGCTGCAACATGTGTTATTGGTATAGTCGGACTAGAGTATAAAATACACTCATGATTATCTAAAAATGATCAATCAACATGGTCTCAAATGGAAAGAATATGTTATTTTCCAAAATTCTATTAAATTCATGAATACTCCTAGCCCCCCCCCCCCATTAATATTGTGAAAATACTCAATACTCTGTAATATGATGTGGGCCTAAGTTACCCTTTGGCATAAGCTCTTACCCACCCCACTTACATACATACTCATGTGTCAGGCTCCTGTTAATAGGGGTTGAAGAGAACAGACCTGGGATGGCTAATCAGTTTAACCTCAATTCGTTGACTAACGGAATGACAGTAACCCTCAGTATTTGTTAGCAGAAGATCTCTAACAACATCTCATTAATGACAAAATGTAATTATATAATGTCTGATCAGAACCAGGTGGGTGTTAAATCTGTTTTAAAATATATGTTTTGTATATAAGTTAAAACCCTTCTGGCTCCAAACAGACACAGTAATGATTTCTTTAGAACAAAACCATGGTTAGTGTATTTACACAAATGTTTTTCTTGGGCACCTAGTATTATCATTATTATTAATATTTTTGCATTGTCTATTGACTTTATCTAAGAGGCCTTTGTAATGTTGACACATTGCAATAGATAATGTAAATGGTAGCAAGTAAGTTCTACCATTTCAAAATATTTGCAAAAATGCACACTACCATTTAATGTCGATTACATAGGATTTTTTTATGGAACCACTTGACCTTTTGAGTTTATTTTTTTATGTTGACTATTACATCAATGATTCTCTTGTCTGGATAGTAGTTGAAAGGCCATTATCTCAGTATTAATGAGTTAACACCTTTCTAGCTTTCCTCCTGACATGGTGTTGCCTTTTGACATAACAACAAATAGCATTTTGATGACATATGCAAGTTTGATGTTATCCTCCAGTTTGCGTTTAATGATAAACACATTTATTTTTTCAGGAAGAAAATAAAGATTTGTATATTTGTCACATTAGTCTGTATTCATCATCTAATGGGAGTCAGGAGAATGTCAGTGGAGAAGATAACTTTCTTGCAAATGCTTTTTGGCATGCTCCAATTGCAGGAGGGGAATTCTGTACAATCTATATTTTGCCTCCAAATAATTTTTTCCCACCGGACACTTTTAGCGGCAATTCCCTTGTACTAATAAATCTTGTTAATGGTTTTTACTTTTGATGAAAAAAAAGAGTTCTATCCTATTAATGTTTCACCTGAAAATTCATCTTTTGACTGAACATTCACATTAGACAATTCAATTTTTTAAAATGTATTAATCAAGTACATTTCAAGGGCAACTCTTTACCATTCTCCTGTAATGCTATTTGTATGAGGAAAAGAGGATTTCTATTCATATTATGTTTTCCTCAAATGTATATTCCTGCAAGGCAAAAATAAAACCAAAAAAAAAAAAGAAGAAGAAAGGAAATAAAAAGACCGATTCTTTCCAATCTAATGATAAGTTCCAAGGGTATTTTTTTTTTTTTTACTATGTCAGCTCTTCTTCTTAGAAGAGAAGAGCAGTTCTGAGCAAATATTACCCTCCTGCATGCTGTATACAGTATTCCTCTGTGATTTGACCATTTCATTCAAGACATGTCCACTTACCTCAAGCGGTTAGACTTTTATCACACCTCAGTTAGGGGGCCTTCCATTAGACCGTCATGTAAGGGGGGGGGGGGGTGTATTTTATTGGCATCCATAATCAAGTATCAGAATTGTAATGTGTTAGGCTGGATCCCACCGGAGCTCCCCCTCCCCCCTCCCCCCACCCCCACCTCAACATCAAGTGAGGACATATGGAAATCGACTACTCAAAAGGAAGAACATTTCATTTTGCCCCATGTCCTTGTCACTTCATTAGCACTGGCATATTGATTCGGTTTAAATCGTTTTGCCATTCAGAAGATTTAACAAAAGATAAAAGAATACATTGACGACTAGAATTGGATAGAATTGATACGGGGAAAACAAGTAGAGAAAAAGTTTATCATTTCCTTTCAGTGAAAGCTAATGACTGGTCGATATCACCTTCTAACAGGTAGCAGGGTATTTACATGTACATATATCATTTAGCCCTAATCATTGTTTTGACATTATATCATGGATTTTAATAGCAATCATAATAGGCCTTTACAAAAAATAATCATTTTATTACTCTGCAGACATGCAAGACTGATTTACAGTCACAAAATGTGTTGGATTAATCATGAACTCATGAAGTTTTCATGTTTAATTTCATTGGTAAAATGAGCACATGACACCACATGTGATTCACCTCTATTAGAACGCAAGTGAAATATGGGGGAATTATGAGTTTGATATTGAGAATGAAGCACTTACAAAATAATAACATGAATATATGATGAAGTTTAATTACAGATTATATGAGGAGTTGGCTCCAACTTATTGTGACTGTAATTTTGGAAGTAACTTAGTACAAATTCATGGATTTTAAAAGTGCTGACACTTAGTCATCCGTGATAACAAAGATGCAAGTAAAATTGTTGTTAATGAAGATAGATCTTCAAAATGCAACCACTGTCAGTTGATTTTCCAACCTAGAACTTGACTACATTTTAAAAAGGAATCTCTTGTTATTACTTTTGTTACACTCCTTTTGCCTGCGAGGGAAAAGGGAACTAAATCACTTTGAGTATGACCTGAATATCACTCCTTCATTATAAAAAGATTGCATTGTGCTTGTATCGAGAAAGCGAATTTTCTTTCCAATATGACAAATTTGTAACAGGTTGGAGATTCAACCTGAGAGTATTTGGGTTTATGCCAGTGGGAATAACATTGTATGAACATGAGACCATTCCCAACGGGTCAATAGAACTTGATCCCTTTCTATCTAGCTGCATTTCATCACACCAAGCTTGTCACTTTGCATCGATCCAGATGATTTGGTAGGCATGGCTGACTAATGCAGGGGTCTCCATGGCCGTTCAATTCATTGCAGCTTTATATGAACACCCTCACAAAGTTCCTTAATATATTACATGATATTTTGGTTGTATAATGCATGCTCTGGTGACAGAATTTGCTATCTGGTATATCCTTCAATAACCAACTTCTTAACTCCCCCCTTTGGATCAAATGCTATACCCCACACTAAACCCAACCCTAAACCTAAACCTTAACCCAAGCTACATGTAAAACCCAATTGTAACCCTAAGCCTATGTTTTTTATGAATATAAGCCAGGAGCAATTGTCATTGGAGAAATGTCAGAGCATGAATATTTCACTAAGAAAGTATTGATTTGCCATTTTCTTAAATCAACATTTAAAGCACCTTTCAATTTTACGGTGTTCAAATGTTCAACTTGTTCCCATACAGATACATACACACCATTAGGAATTGTGTTTCTTTCTTGTCACCATTTCAACGAAGCATGTAGTCTGTACATAATCTTTGGTTAATCCTGCTAGTATCCTAGGCTTAAATGCCATGCATAATTTAAAATAGCTCTTCTAGTTCCTGGTATCAAGGGGATTCAAACATCAGACAGTGTTATCCATTTCCCAGTAGGGCAGTGTGAATGACATTAGATCAAGCTACAGAGCCATGAAGACCTTTTATGAACTTCCACCGTTGAAAGAAAAACAATCTATTTTTGGTTATCAGGAGCCTTTGCTGTCGTAAGCTAGGTCCTCATGAGGGACTAGAAATTGCTCTGACATGCGTGTGTGAAGACGACATTTACACCCACTACCCTGTATGATAATGTTGCAAGTTTGAAAGAAGAATCACGTCAGGATAAGTTGATCTGATTGTTCATATCACACTGCTGTTCCCTTGGGGACAATTTTTTAAATAGAAATATGGCTTTTTAGGGGAAATGACCTACGTTCATGTTGGTTGTCATGGAAATTAATTAATTCACTATGTTTTTATATCATAGTTATATTCTTCATAGGCAAGCAATAACATTTTAACATTCTATCATAACATTATGTATACCGGTAATGTCAAGTGCAATTACTGGCGATATCCCCTGTGTCTGATGTTGCCACATTCTGCATTAATTTTTTACTCTCAATAATTGTGAAAGTGATCTAAAATAACAAGAGACTTGAGGGGAGGGCCGGGTTCACATCTAAGGTCTATGTCTGAAAAATGGAAAGGTTGTTTAAAGGAAATAAACCTGAAATGCCATATATGTTGCAGCAGTAAAGCTTACAAAAAGTATGCGGGCAATTCCATGCAATGCGTCCCATATGCCATATGGCTTTTATACATTTATTTGCATCTCATGAAGAAAATCTCTCAACGTGGCCATTACCTAATGCTTGTTTCTGTTATCACAAACGTTATTCAATGGTTATATCTAAACAGCTTTCATTTTGAGATTAAATAGATGGAAAAAAGGAAATACATCATGTGAGACATATTTTAATTACATATCCAATTTAATCATGAATATGAATTAAAAACATGAGGTTCCTTTTACATGTTGTCTGCTTTCCTTAGGCTAGACATGACAATAACAAACAAATTATGAGAATGTTATTAATGCTCTCCAGATCACTCTCAATGCCAAAGATATTCTGAAAGAAGCTTATTGAATCCACCTCTTCAGCCTATCAAAAATGGAATACTTCTTTGTGTTTTGTAAATGGCTTGCCAGTTATGGCATATGTGACCTGAGTGATGTGTTGTAATTACTGTAATTATGCAGGCTCATTAAAATGTAAATGTCACCATGAAGAAAAAAAAAGCAGGATTTTCATATACTTTCACTTGAAGAATGGCATCCTCATAGTTGGTGCATGCCTTAATAGACTAATTATCCAAAAAGCTGATTAAAACTCTTTCTCTCTCGAGAAGGTCTTGGCTTCAAATAATAATCATATACTGTATATTATTTGTGCATTTGGATGATAAAGGTCATATTATTTATTTATTTGTTTACATCAAATTTTAATTCAAAATACAGGTTATATACATTCAGTATACTGCTTTACAAGTATGGTCTGTAAAAGGAGTGTAATCTCCATATTAGTTATGCATATGTTATATTAATCCTTAGGATGCTACCGAATTTAAAAAATGTGTGTCATAAACACAGCAAGTAGAACTAGTCTCAGAAGTTGAAAGTAGAGGTTGTGATGAGGATGTGTTTCTCCAATGCAAGTGCAAAGTGATGGTTTTGATCCCGGGATAATATGAATTAGTTCATGTGATTGACAGACGGTAGGATATATGATCTCATTGGATTGGTCTATTGATTGGCATTGAATGACTTCACATCTACTGTAGATGAAAGGTCTCAGGAGCATTAAGACATGAAGACCAAGGAGGACACTAGGAGAAGAGGAAAGGGATGAAAAGTACAAGGGAAGGAAGGAGAAGAAGAAAGAAATGAAAGAAAATTGGAAAGGGAATTTAATTGGAGGGGGAGGAGAAACAGAAGGGATGGAAAGTACAAGGGAAGGAGAATTGGAAAGGGAATTTAATTGGAGGAGAAGAAGAAGAAGAAGAAGAAGAAGAAGAAGAAGAAGAAGAAGAAGAAGAAGAAGAAGAAGAAGAAGAAGAAGAAGAAGAAGAAGAAGAAGAAGAAGAAAAAAAGAGAGAGAGAGAGAGAGAGAGAGAGAGAGAGGGGGGGGGGGGGGCTGAGGAAGAGAGGTGGGGGAGGGGGGGGGGGAGAAGGAAGGGAAGGAGGAGGAATATAATATGAGAGAGAAAGAGAGAGAGAAGGGAGAAGGGAGAGCAAAATATGGGGCACAAAAAGTATTAAAATATACAAAGATGTCAATGTTAAGTGGTAGATGGAATACTTCTAAAGTATGTACACAAGGAGTGTACTTGAAGACACTATGTCAACACCATTGTTTGTCAAAATTAAACATATGTTCCATTTATCTTTGAAGGTACTTCATATGGAAGGAAAGGAACAATTTACATTTTGATGCATGTATAGTGCGCATATGTAGGTAGCAGACTCAGTTTCTCAGAACGATCAAGCGAAAATGATCAAGGAGGATATTGCAAGTTCCACATCCATCTTGTTCTAATGGGCGATGAAGAGGGGTCTGATTGATGGTGAATTTATAATAATCCAAGTTCTCCAAGCCCAAGCAATAATTCTTTGTCAAATTCAGATCGTTTTGTAACAGAGGAATAGAAAAGTGAAATGTCATTGCGTTATGTATAGTGGAGCCGTAGTGTGATCACTAATACACTTCTTGATCAGGCTAATGAGCATGCAGAATTGGTGCTACTCAAATACACAATAAAGGGCTTGATAGATTTATGATAATCCAAGTTTTCCAAACCCAAGCAATAATTCTTTTTCAAATTCAGATTGTTTTGTTCATACAGATAGACCATGGGCCAAGCCCTGTTTTCTTGCTTAGTTTTTGAATTCCGTGGTCTCCGACTAGGAAGTACCTACAAATGTGCCAAATATCTTGGAAATGTGTAATTGAAACAAAAATGACATGTTCCCAAGTTTGAAACTTGAGCACTAATTAATAACGGCCAAAAACAAAGAAAAAGTTAAGAATTGGTTGCTATGGACTTTTCCTCCCTAGCAACCATACAAGGGAAGATATTTGTTGGAATATTTTGCACCTAACATGCTAATTGTGCATACAAATGGTGTTTGGAGAAGTGTGATGTTATGAATTGAAGTTCAATCATGTAAAAATTTAATTTGCATATTTATTAATACCTTGATTAATACATGTATTATCCTTATTATTCAAAAACATGTTGTTAAAAAGTCTCATAAAACCTGATATCAGTATGAACATAGAATCAGATGTATTCATGTATTTATCAATTTTTCCAAAGGGATGGCATTATTAGTCACATGCCCCATACCCCCTCCCCCAACCTATACCCTCCACACCCCCCCCCCCCCCCCACCAGCTCCATGAAGCGAAAACGACGTAAACATACAGTAGTTTCCAATCATAATGATCAGCAAAAGATGTTTTCTCACCAAATTTCAAACCATGCTCATTTTTATATTCACACACAGCCACCCCACCACATAGATCTTCATGTATATATAAAGGCAACCCCCCCCCCCCAACACACACACATATACACAGTAATACCCAATGATATAATGAAAGAAATTAATTTAAAATACATTATTTGTGACTTGTAAATTCAAATGTCCCTCATGTTTGCTGATATCCACTTTATCCTAGATACACAAACTCATGCATATGAACACACATGTATGCCCCCATCATATACCCCCCCCCCTCCAAATACACAAGCATAATCGCATCAGTTGTTATCTTGTTTTCTTGGATATTATCTTCCATTTTTTCTCGCTGTGTGACCTCACATGAAAAGCTATGACAAATTGATTTTATAGTATAGTTTTTAATGTTCTATTTACTATAACAAATAAAACAAAGGTTCACAGTACCATGTTTTATGTATTTCATATTGGCATTATATATGTACATGTATGTACCATAAGATTTCGTTAAAAATGTTTAGAAATCACATTCCTACAATATTAGGCTCTCTTAGCTCTGTCATATTAAAATGGTACGTCTCTGGATCTATAATTCCGTTCAATTAATCAGCCAAAGTAAGCAGGTACATGTATTGTAACTTCTTAGCTCTTACAAATTATACTCTTCTATACTCACTTTAATTCTAAAGTGTAAACTCAAAAGTGCACTCAAAATTACTTACAAACTGAGTGAGACAAGGGTTGCACATCATAACATATTCATATGTACAACAGTCAATAACGATATAGATCACAGATTTTGCACCTACACACATGTATATGGTAATTTAAAGCACCAACAAGTTTTTAACCCTCATTTTCACCTTAATAAGTGAACGTGTAAAAAATACCATGACAAGGGCTGACCAAATGAAGATTTAGATATCGAACTGTAAATGTTACTCTAAATACAGTGTACATTCAATATTATAGAAGTTCAGAAAAAAAATGATATTATAACAATTATCTGTAAAAAAAAAATACCATGACAAGGGCTGTCCAAATGAAGATTTAGATATCGAACTGTAAATGTTACTCTAAATACAGTGTACATTCAATATTATAGAAGTTTAGAAAAAAAAAGATATTATTACAATTATCTGTAAAAAAAAAAAGACCATGACAAGGGCTGTCCAAATGAAGATTTAGATATCGAACTGTAAATGCTATTCTAAATACAGTGTACATTCAATATTATAGAAGTTCAGAAAAAAAATGATATTATAACAATTATCTGTAAAAAAAAAAAAGACCATGACAAGTGCTGTCCAAATGAAGATTTAGATATCGAACTGTAAATGCTATTCTAAATACAGTGTACATTCAATATTATAGAAGTTCAGAAAAAAAATGATATTATAACAATTATCTGTAAAAAAAAAAAAGACCATGACAAGTGCTGTCCAAATGAAGATTTAGATATCGAACTGTAAATGCTATTCTAAATACAGTGTACATTCAATATTATAGAAGTTCAGAAAAAAATCATATTATTACAATATCTGTACCTAATCCTTTTAGCTTTACTTGAAGTAGGCTTACTTTTGTTGTAATACATCCTTAGAGAAAATATATTGCATAATCATTGTAGAGCATTTTATTGCCTCCACTTCAAATAGTAAAGGTAAACAAAAAGAATTGTCTTTACTGATGGAGATTACAGTGTGCTTGTATGCAAATGTTGTTGTTTTTTAAATCAATAAAATATATATAATTAAAAAATATTCAAACCCATGAATAGCAATGAGTGATCTTAACACCTGTAAGGAAGCAATGGGTAATAATATTGATTGAAGGTTGTATTGTAGAGGAAACCTACAAAGCAGGGCTTGTAATTTAGGGTTCCTGATACAAAATTGAATGAAGTATCTCAAATGTAAAAAAATAAAAACAAAAACAAAATATATGTTGGAATGACAGTACGGTGTATGAACAAGAAAAGACATTACAGTTAATTATTTACAATGTACCTTTTTACAACATATTTTCATTTACAATTATTTCCACATTATCGTAGGACAAATATTATGGATGACTGAAAGAAGTAGTACAAGCATCTATTAACAGTAAGTTACTGTGCAGTAGCTCTGTATTCAAGATGATAAGATGCATGCAAGAATAGCTGGTTGAAATAGTTTGTACCGGGGTATGTTTCAAAATCGTGTTAAGACATTGGAAATATGGTTTTAAAGAGTTTCTTATAATGAAACAACAAAAGATACATTTGTGAAGGAAGTCATATGCATATTACATTACATTAATAGTATATGATATCTCTAAAGCGCTTAGAGACATTCTGGATCTGTTGAGCGCTAGGACCTGTTTAAAAGCGGAATATTATTATTTTATATCATTACCTGCAAAACACAAAATTTGATTTTAGCAATTTCTTCAGATGGGTAGATAATCAAATGACAAGCTGTATAACGTTCAGTTAAATGTTAATAAAAGCTTAAGTTCAATACATTTTTTTCCTTTACACTGATTTGGTGTAGATATATCTAAAAAATTATCATATCACAGCCTCCAATTCCTCATCAGAATCATCATCATCATCATCATCCCCTACTCTGTTTGACATGGATGGCAAATTTGCGCAATCGATGCATGAGCACATATCGGTGCATGGCATATTATTTTGAAGACAGGAGCAACGGCCTTGTGTACACTGTGTCTTCTTGCATGAACAGTGAGAGAGCTCTAATACACTGGCAGGTGCTGGTGGCAGTGTCATCCAATCAATGACGTACGCATCATCCTCAACCTTCCATCCATGGCTCTCTGGAGATGGTGTCTCTGGTTTAGGGTCAAGACAAAGCTTGTGGACAGCAGCTTGGTAATTTGCCCTCTGTGTGTGCTTGTGGAGACTGTCCTTGTTTGTGGGTAAGCTCTTCTCTCCGCAAGTGCCGCTCTTGAACAATTTACATCTTGCATCATTAACATCTTTGCACCCCTTCTGTCCATAAAGCTCACAGGTGTATGCCTCGATGCCTTCATACAGGGTTAGAGGCACTGAAAATGATGCTCCCAGATTCTGAAATGTGGTACAGTGCTCTTTGCTAGACATCATCAATTTCAGAGCTCTCACCTTCCCAATGCCATACATGGCACTCACTGTGTCACAACCTGTGAAACAGTGCAATCCAATGAGGGCTCTACACACATCTTGGCCGAAATGGTTGAAGACATTACCGATGGCGATGGTTCGGGTCTTGTTGCCTTGGCCTGTCCGGAAATACATGTTTGCGTCGATATCTTGTGAAAAAGCCAGACAGAGGATGAACACATCAGTGTCGGGACTGTTGATAATTACATCAACACTACAACTGGCAGCATGTAGACTGTGAAGGAGGAGTCTGGTGTCTGCCTCTTCTTGGGTAGAGAATAATGCCGGTAAAGGTTGTATTTCCAGCTCTCCCTTGCTCCTGTCCATGCGAATGGCATGGCATTCTTCCCCATGTCCAACAATAACCGTGACATCATCAATTATGTCCTTTCCCGACTGGCTCCATCTCTCAAAGAGATATTGGAGGAGATTCTCCTTGTTCTCCCCAGAAGAGAGAAACTTTGTCCACTGGTTTGGTATCTTCTGGTCACCAGAGAAGATTTTTGTGAGCTGGGACCCCTCGACAGCACGTCGCCCTCGTTCAGCATTCTTGATGCTCTTGGATTTGTATCTGTCAGGAACAAAGTGAACAATTTTAGATTTGTTCATCTTTGCTTGCTTCACTAATATCTTGAGTACCTGGTCCGCAAATTGCCCAAATGTAGAAGGAGGTTTGATGCTGCGGATCAATGCCATAGCATCCCACACCCATGTAGATCCGAAAGGGATATCTTCTATCGTTGGTGATGGTTTTACAGATCCCTCTAGGAAATGAAGTAGTTTGGCTTTGTTTGTCTTCACTAGAGAGCCATCATGATTAGCTAAAGGAGCAGGCAATGGTCCCAAAGTATGCACAAGCATCTCTCCGATATCAATCTTTCGAACGGTGCCGACCACAATAAGACGTGCAAACAAGTTTCTATCAGCCTTGAGTGCAATCTCTCTTCCTTTCACTCTCGTGATTGAGGATTTTGCTGCATCTTTGAAGGTCTTCAGCTTATTTCTCTTCAGGGTATCATGGAAGCCGACATCTTGTTTGAGTAATCGGTCCTGACAAAATGACATGAGAGCCTCTTCCCCCTTCTCTTTTGCTCCCTTCAGGTCTTGAAGAACAGGTTTTGGTGCCATTTGTCCAGATGTTATGTTGTACAGCTGTTCTCTCTCAAGTGAGGCATCGAATGGGTTGACCATATTGAGTATCGTGTCCATGATGTTCTGGATGTCCCTTTCATCACGATCTATTCTTGATCTATCCAAGTCAATCCTTTGTCGAGTTGAGGTGTTACGACCAGCCATCTCTTGACATTCTCTTGTAATGGCAGCTCTTTCATGCTGTGAAAGAGTCCACCTGTACACAGCGCCCTTGTTGAGGGTAAATCCTGTCAATCCTCCCTTGGTCTTTGAGTCCCGATTTGCTGTTTGCTCTATCACTTGGTCACAAGCAACCTGGGCAAAACCATGATTCTGTTGTCGTTGAGCAACAAAATTACCAGCACGCAATGCATCATGAATATCTGGATGAGTTTCCTTCAGTGCACACATTTCAACCCAGTAGGCAGACAAGTATCTCGCATAGTTTACCCTATCATACGAGAAGTACCAGGGAAGCATTGAGCGCACACAGGACAGGTGTAGGTTCCAATCTCCTTGTCTTGTTGCTCTGATAAATTGTAGCAAATCACCAACCATTTCCATGTACGAGCACCAGAACTGAAAAGTCTCATTGTTCTTATTTTCGATGATGAAGTTATCATAGCTAGTGCTTAGATTCTGATATGCTTCTGAGTCAATGTAGTAATCAAAGTCCTGAGATGGAAATGCTGCTTGCATGTCCGAGACAATTTTCTGTGATTGAGCTTGATCTTCCTCTGAAAGGGTGTCAAAGAAGGCCTGCCAACACAAACGATGAAGAGCCTCACATACTAGCTTGTGAGCCCTTAGACTCCTATTGTAGTGATGACCACTTATGACTCCTCTTAAGGACCCAGCAGCAACAACTTCTGATTCAATGACAATGTCCTGGAATCCAGCATCCCCAAACCTCTTTCCTATGCAGGCGAGGTAAGCCATAGCAGTATGAAATTCCCCCATGCGAATGACAAGTCTGTCCCTGAACATGTCATTTCTCCATCTGATTTCTTGGGCCTTCGCATAAATTGCTTGGTCGAAGACTACTACGATCCTATTTAGCCCTAGCTGATCAGCGATGGCAACACTGCGACAAAGGATGGTGTATACAGTGTTCAAATTGGTTGGGCTGGCATCTATGACTGGTAGATATCCTATATTTGTCAGTGGTGGAATATCACATCTCTGAAGTAATGTGTTGAACCCACTCCAACCTGGCAATGCATGTACATTTGAAACCTTGGTGAAGTAGTATGCACTGTCTAATCTCCTTGAACTTTGTTGGATGTGGATATGGTCTTCTAAATCTACAGCGACATCTTGCTCAATGAAAGGACCTCTTCTTTGCCCTCCACTGTAGTAGTCAATGTTTGCTGCTGGTGGCTGTATAGACCTCTTACGTGTCCTTTCTACCGAGATACTTTCAGTGCGATGGGTAGTTGCTGGTGATGGCCTCTGCAAGATTATGCCATTGGTGTTATGGGTTGTCCCTTTACCGGAGAGGGTCTCCTCCCCAAAGTCATTATTATCCCACACTAGTGTGGTATGTACAGATGGCAAAATGTTGGGAGGAATGAAGTTCTCGCCTCGTTGAATTTGGAGTTGAGCAAGGGCAGTGTCATGCTCGAGGACTTGTGAGTTCGAGGAGCAGTGCCCTAATCCATTCAACAGCCCAATGAGCTGCGCCGAGCCAGTAAGGTGTCTCACCGACATAGCCAGAGCAGAGTGCTTTGGCATAATCGTCCTACCGCTGGAAGCAAGATTCATTACGTCCTGGCATATTGAGACAATCTTACTTTTCTTTGCATCCTTCACCTGCACTCTTGAATTATCTGGAGGGAGTTCATTAGTTGCACCTACAGTCCATGCCATAAAGTTATACAGCGCATCTGGTACTAATCCCAAAGCCATGTCTGCAGTTAAGTCTCTCGCAGTTGGTGGCCATGGAGGCTGAGGAATGGAATTAGAACCTCTTTCTATTGCTCTTCTGAGTGATTGTGCTGCATGATATAGTGGTCTCAAGTCACATGATGTTCTCACTTGAGGAGCTCCTTCAGTTTGATGAATGTCAGAGTCGGTATCCCCATCAGTCTCATCTGTACTGCTTATGTCGGATGAAAATGGATGAACAACGTCCTCTGCAACTTCATCCATAGATAAATCTTCAACAAAAACTAAATCACTAGCATTACTGTGAGAAGACCTAAGAAATTTGAGAAATGGAAAGGTCTTTTGAAGCCTTCGCTTTAAATTAAATGACTTGTAACTTGGGATTTCTTTTCCCTCTACCTCCTTCACACACTTCTTGAACAATCCAAGCAATTTCTGTAACCTTAACACTTCTCGACCCTTCACCACTCTTACATCAACAACTGATCTACAAAAATGATCATATGACTTCTTATACAAAATGTTCTCAGAGTTTTCTTCTTTGTCCTTCTTTGTGAGAAACCTTGTATAGTTCTGGTAACAGCTCAAGTGGTATCTCACTTCCAATGCGACAGGGTCCTTCCCACGAATCTGCATCAAAATCTTCTCATCGGTGCGCATTTCTGCAGCAAGTACAAGCTTACCTGCTGAAATTGTTTCACATTGAGTTAATTTCTCCTTCCTTCTTTTCCTTGTAAAATGATCACAAGTTGTTTTGTCTTTCCTACATATTATGCACTGCACTGGAAGAATATGCCGAACCCTTGGCTGAACACTATGCTGATCCGACTGCCTCGGTCGAAGTTGTCGGATCTTCGAAGGTGGCTTTATCCCTGAATCTTCTGCCTCCAGTGGAACATCGTTGGTTCTTGTGGCTGAAGCAAGTTTTTAAAGACAAAAAGAGAAACAGGAAAACAAAATTATTATTGGTCCAAGCTTTACATGTAATAATGAAATATCCCATATATACAATTTGAACATTTGAAAATGTTCAGTCCCTTTCCTAAAAAAGGAATACATAAATTTCATTGTGGACAAAATAATTTTTCAACATCTTAGTTAACAAGATTGAAAGCTGAATAACTGTTTCATATTGATGGCTTGTTAATGTGGTCAATGAATACCCAAGCTATTTTCTGAGTGGCATTACTATTAGCTGAATCAACGTGCTCATTATTTGTAATTTCTTCCCGATGATGTTTGATCGAACTTGAATATGTCATTAGACATTACACATTTACCATACGAGGTCAACTATAAACAGTGTCGACCTTACGACCATTATCATCTTGTCGTACATGTATGAAAAATGAGATTCAGCACTCGCAGTATTATAGAAGGCCTAGTGCATACAATGAATAAGTTGCCAGGAGTGACAACAGTCAAGATTTCATTTGTTTAAGTATTTTTCTTTTCCAACATCGATGATGAAATTTATTGTACAATAAATACTTTACTGTCAATTAATTCAGCTCAGTCAGATGTCACTCATGACCAAGTGTAACTTAAGTAAAGCTTAAGAGTGAATTTAAGTATTGTACAATGACGTTGGAAATTTTTTAGAATTAATATAGATCTAGAGGTGCTCGTGTTTTGTTCAAATAATTGAAGTAGACTAGTTCTCATGGTTCTAGACTAGTATTATTAAGTCTAAGAAGTAAGAGTAAGACCCTAACTTTGCTTTTTTGCGTGTGTGTGAAACTGAATTTATTATGATGATAGCCTACCTACATATATATAGTGCCTGTAGCTGTATATCTTATTAAGGGAATAACTAGTTTGTGGGTAAAATCAAGTGATTTCAAAGATAAGCGTTAAGCCCACGCAAGAGAACCCAGATCTTACACGAATACCAATGCATGGGACTGTAATGTGAAAAAACTGGGCAAACAATCCATGACTAAAACCTGATGAAACCTTCACTGTTTAATCATAACAATGCTTTTGAAATATTTAAAAAATGACAGTAATAAATTACCTTCATGTCCTGATCTTTCTTGCTTCTTTCTGACCCTCTCGATCTTAGTTTTGTCGGTAAATCGCATGTAACATGCGCGATGGTAACCCAAAGTTTGAGGAGGCACATTGAGAATATCTGGAGACAAAACAAGCTCCAAATCATACTTTTCAATGGCATGGGTAGCAATAACACCTTCTTTAATGTCAAATTCCTTCCACTGGTGAACACTGATAACAAATTTCCTCCAGCTTGTCTCAGAAAAAGAGATAATATTTGTCGAATCGCCATCAACAATGTGCATGCAACACTCCATGGTCATGGTGCACTAGCAGACTAGACATACAGACAGTGCATGCGAACCAAGACTCAGAATACATGGACTGTGATTGGTCAATTGCACTATGAGCTCTAATACCCCAGCTGTGATTGGCCAATTAAGGAACAGCTATGACATCATCATTGCAGAATGGCTGTCTGCTACATACAGTGATATTTGCAACTTTATATCAAAATTGTGAAAAAATGTACCAGCCAAAAGTTGGGAACATTTGACCATTGTTCTTAGATACATGTCCAATGATCATTTAGGACAAAATAAAGTACTTCCCAGGGGGAGACCACGGAACTGAAGAATTTTGAGGCTTGGCCCATGGTCTAAGAGGAATAGAAAAGTGAAATTGTCATTGAGTTATGTATTGTATAATGGAGCCGGAGTGTGATCACTAATACACATCTTGAGCGTGCAGAATTGGTGCTACACAAATACACAATGTTTAAAAAGGGGCCTGATGGATTTATGATAATCCAAGCTCTTCTAACCAAGGCATTAATTCTTTGCCAAATTTGCATTTTAGTTTAATGGAGGAATGGAAAAACAGAAATTGTCATTGATTAATGTGTAGCTAGCTGATTAACAGGGTAATCAATAGTATATCACCATGCATCTGGTAGATGGGTCAAAGCGCACTGCACCATTCTGCTAAATACGAACGCACACGATATTGCACTAAGGCTAAGTATTAAAAGGCATGTAACTTTTAAAAATATGTGCTTATTTCATCTAATATGTAACTACTCCAAATAAACAGTTCTAATCCATTTTCAATTTCTTTTCAAATTAGTTGATAAAGAGAGAAATCCTTGTCATGTTTTTAATATGGTATGCAGTTGAATCCTTTGAGGCGAGTTACCACAAATTTAGTTTACAGCGTTTGTGCTTGCTAAAAAGATATTAATGTCACTGAAAATAAACACTATGTAGATGGGCATACAGGTGGTGCTCTGTACACTGCTTCTGATTGTCTGACTGTATGAGTATTTGCCTTGAAAGGGCTCTTATTAGTGAAGAGATGATATCTTCATATGGTCAAGGTCTTAGCTTTTCTTGTTAATTCATCATTTTCTATTACCATGGAAACTGGAGGATTCAAGAACCAACGGTACTGCCAAGAAAGGGAGATAAAAACCGTTCTTGATAATTACAGGCGTAGAAAATAAATGATGGATGCAGAGCCTAAAAATTTGCCATGCATTATATCTACATTACATTTTGCATCTGTAATATATACCTGTATATGTAATGTATGTAAGGAATAGTACAGGTACATTTTGGATAGGCCAATATTAATGTAACACAATATTTTCAACCTTCACATATTTTTGACTTTCAAATAAGGTTATAGATCAATTAACTTATTTTAAATTATGGTAAGCAGTACTAGCAACAGATAATTTACAATGAATTGAATACATTAGTGGAGACCTATTGGACACCTAGTCCCATTCATCTTGTTTTGTGTCTAGTTGTGCGTAGGTAGGTGTAGCATGTTGATTGAGAGTGGGTAGCTTCTGACCCATTTGACTCAGCAGCATGGTGTAGCTTTGAATAATGTTTAATTCACATCTGTCAAATCCACTTTCACCTGTTCTCATCTGATGTGCAGCCTGACAAACTTTATCTTGTAAACAAGGAGCAAAATAGTGAATTGTGACGGAAGGAACATCAAATTTCTTTTAGTTGAGTTAGAAATGAGTAAAATAACCCAAATTGCATTGCATAGTTGGAAGAAAGAAGACAAATTGAACATGTACAGGAATATACATTCTGGTCTGTTGAGAGCTTAAAGGGCATTTCATCAATGTTCAAGAATATGAGTTAATACCCTTATTCCTTTATCTTGTAAACAGGGAGCAAAATAGGGAAATGTGAATAAAGTGTGAAGGTTGAAGGAAACCCAAATTTCTTTTAGTCGGGTTAGAAATGAGTAAAAGAACGCAAATTGCATATCAGAGTTGGAGGAAAGCAGAAATATAGAATATACCTTGAATATACCTTGAAGTCCACACCTCGCCATCGTGGTGATAAAGATCCCGTAGATAGTGTGGTGTGGCAGGGTTAAGGGGGTCCCATGGGACCCATTTAAAAACCCAGGTTGGATAGTTGTTGTTTGAAGCTTAGGAGTGTGGGAGCATCAATGGCAGTTTGTGGCAGCTTGTTCCAATTGCTTACAACTCTCTGGCTATAGAAATTTTTCCTGATGTCAAGGCGGCTTCTTGTTTTGGCTAGCTTCATGGAATGGCCTCTTGTTCTTTCATAGTTAGCAAACTGAAAATAATTCTCGGGGTTGGATTTGTCGATTTGCGTCATTATCCTGTAGGTTTGCAGTAGGTCTCCTCTCTCTCTTCTTTTCTCCAAAGTAGTTAGTTTCAGTTTTGCTAGTCTCTCTTCATATGGTAGATGTTGAATACTTGGGATGAGTTTTGTGGCTCTTGCTTGAACTTTTTCCAACTTCTTTTTGTCTTTTTCCAGGTAAGGACACCAGGCCTGAATGGCGTAATCTAGGTGGGGTCTGACGAGTGACTTGTATAGTTTCAAGATCACTTCCTTACTTCTGAATGTAAAGTTGCGTTTTATCATTCCTAGTGTCCTGTTTCCTTTATTTGCTGCTGCAGCACACTGGGAGGCAACTTTCAGGGACTTGTGTACTAGAACCCCTAGATCTTTTTCTTCTGTACTTTCTTTCAGCTGGGAGTTGCCCATCGTGTATGTGTAGTGTGGGTTGTGGGTTCCAAAATGCATCACTCCACATTTGTCTGCATTGTACCTCATCTGCCATGTATTTGCCCATCTGTGAAGGTGGTTGATGGAGTTTTGCATGTCTGTTCTATCATTGTCTATTTGCACTGGATGGATTAGCTTGGTGTCATCAGCAAATTTGCTAACTGTTGATTTGTCGGTTAGCCCAATTTCGAGGTCATTCATGTATATCAAGAAGCACAGTGGTCCCAGGACTGATCCTTGTACTACAGAGCTGGTAACAGGTCTCCAGCTAGATTTGGCTCCCTGGGTAACGACTTTCTGCTTGCGACTGTTGAGCCAGGCTGTTATCCACTGTAATATGTTACCATCTATTCCATGGGCCTTGATCTTTGTTACTAGTCTCTTGTGTGGGACGGTATCGAAGGCCTTTGCTAGGTCAAGGTATACTACATCTACTGGTGTACCATTGTCTACTGATTTGGTGATGATTTCTAGGTATTCTAGCAAGTTGGTAGTTGTAGATTTCCCTTTCCTAAAACCATGCTGGGTATCCTGTATCAGACCATATTTATTCAGGTGGTTAGTTATTTTGTCTTTGATAATGCTCTCTAGTACTTTACAGCTGACTGATGTTAAGCTGATCGGTCGGTAGTTCTCCGGTTTAGATCTTGCCCCTTTCTTGAATATTGGAGTTATATGGGCTGATCTCCATTCCTCTGGTACATGTCCTTCCTTTAATGATTTTCCAAACAAAATGGTGTATGGAACACTCAGTTCTTCAGCCAGGGGTCTTAGAAAAGCCGGTGGTATATCGTCTGGACCCGCTGCTTTGGATGGGTCGAGGTGTTCAAGCTTCTTTTTCACACAATCTTCAGTGATTTCTATCTCAGCAAGGATCTCTTCATTAGTTCCTATGAAGACATTCTGGGGATTGGGAACATTTAGGTCCTCTTCAGTGAAGACTGCTGCAAAGTATTCGTTTAAGATATTTGCCGTTTGTTGGCCTGATGGGACTGACTCTCCATTTTCTCTTTTAAGAGGTCCTACAGTGTCTCTGACCTTTTGTTTTGATCGAACATATGCATAGAAGCTCTTCGAATCTTCTTTAATGTTTTGAGCAAGTTTCTTCTCGAAGTCACGTTTTGCTGTCTTTATTTCATGTTTGGCGTCCCTCTGGCATTTCTTGTAGTACTCTAAGTTCTTGGTTGTCTTATCTGATTTGTACCTTTTCCAAGCTCGATGCTTTCGACGGATGCTTTTCTGTGTTCTTTTTGTGAGCCAGATAGCTTTCTTCTTTCTAGATTGCCTTTTTAATGGTACATGATCATGCATTAACTGCTTCAACTTTCTTTCAATTGTGTTCCATATTTGATCAGTCGTCTGGTTTTCAAGTTCCTTTATCCAATCTATTTCTTTTAGTTCTGTTCTGATTTGATCAAAGTCAGCATTTTTGTAGTCTCTCTTAGGTTGAGGTACACATGGTTGGACATAGTAGTTGGTTTCCCATCTTAACATGTTATGATCACTGGTTCCAAGATGTGCGAGGACCTCCACTTCATCGATCATGTCAGGATTTGATGTGATGACAAGATCCAGAATTGAATCAAGCCTTGTAGGTTGAGTCACATGCTGACACCATAGATTGTCCTGTATAACTTCTAGAAATGCACCTGATTTGCTTGAAGCAGCTTGCATGTTTTCCCAATCAATGTCTCTGTAGTTGAAGTCGCCGACAATCATTATATCTTTATGTTCATCATTTAATTGCATCAAAACTCGATTCAGACAGTCATTTTGGTCGTTTGAATTGTTTGGGCTCCTATACACTATGCCCAAAAGTAAGTCAAGGGCTGCATCCTTACTTGAGATATCGCACCATAGTGCTTCGTCATATTCAGCTAGTGTTTGGCTCTCTCTCGGTTGCACTTCAATGCCATCTCTTGCATATAAAATTATTCCTCCATGGGCTCCTCTTTGTCTATCTAGTCTTGTGATTTGGTATCCTGGCATTTGAATTTCTGCATTTGTGGTCTTGTCATTCAACCAGGTTTCTACTATACTGACCAGATCTGGTTTTTCTGCTTCAATTACGGCAGACAGTTCATTTACTTTGTTCGTGATGCTTTGTGCGTTGGTAAAGATGCACATCAACTTTTTCCTGGCATTTGTGGATTTGGCGTGAGTATCCTTTAATTTTCCTTGTTTCACTTGATCCTTAAGGTCATCATGGGTACTTGTTGTGCCTCCATCATTTCTTTCTGTTAGAGGTCCTTGTTCATCTATGTAGTTTTTCACTTTCCCTTTTCTTTTGTTTGAGTTGCATTTCTTTAGGCCTGCATTTCGTCTTAATTGTTCTTTTTGCTTAGTATTGAAAACATTTGATGAGACCTCTTTGTGGTGGCTTTCCTCCAAAGTGGTTGGTTCCTCTAGACTACATCTTAATTCTGATCTCTTAGTACTCAGTTTATACACATTTATACCTGCTTCTTTGCTACCATGTGTCTCTTGTGCTGTTATATCAGAATAATTTGGATGATCCTCTTCGTGGTGGCTTTCCATCAAAGTTCTTGGTTCTTCCAAATGTGTGTAGTGCTTTAAGGGTGCTCTATGTACATTTGTGCATGTGATGGTTTGCTTCGTTACGGTCCTTGGTCTGTGGGAGGCTTCACCTTTGTGATAACCCCCCTCACTATCTTTAAGTTTTTTGCACCTTTCTCCTGTGACTGTGATGTTGCTGCAGAAGGTGTTGTGGCCGGTGCTGGTGGTGCTAGTGGTGCTTGTGTAGGTGCCCTTGTGACTTGATGAATTCTGTTTTCTATCCAGACTCTTCGCCTGGGTGGCGAAAAGACTGTTTCGTCTTGATCACTCCATTTCGAATGACCAAGTCTTTCTCTCCATTCTCCAATCGATACTTCAACTCTTCACGTAGTTTCCTGTACTCTTCCCTTTCTGCCTTAGTACGATCTCTAGATATCTGTACCGATCTCTCCTGATATTCTATAAGATTCAAGCCTCCATCTCTAAACGTCTTTAATACCTCATCTCTGATGGACTGGTTGTTCAAAACTGCTTTCAATGGTCTTGGTCTTTCGCCGTCTTTCTTTCCAAGTCGATACAATGCCTTGATCTCTATCTTATCATTGGTAAGCTTACTTCCGATCATATCTCGAAACCTTTTCTCATCATCTGCCTTTCGTGTGCCAGATTCGATACTGGTAGACTCCGGAATTCCAAAGAGTATAAGGTTGCCCTTTCTCTTTTCCTTTTCTTCCATTTCATCAAATTTCTCTTTCACCAGTTTGTTTAGCTCAATGTGAACAGCTTCAGGCTGAAAAGAATTGGCTGCACCTTCTGCATTGATCATACCATTCTTCACCTCCTCCAACTTTGTTGTCATTTGATGGAAGGTGTCTACACTTTCTTCTCTGTAATCCTGCATCACCCTTTTCATGTCTTCTACCTCCTTCTGTAAATTTGCTTGCTGGGTCTGGAGCTGTGCCATTGCATTTAGCATACTCCGTGCTGTTCCGTTGCAGATGTGACAATACCAGTGGACAGATTCTGGTTCCTCATTGACTATATCATATAATTTGCTTGAGACATTTTGACATGTGCAGTGGAACCAGAAATTACACAACTCACATTCAATGGCATAATCATCAGACAAAATGATCAGTCTACATGAGCCACAGCATTTATCATCTTTTGATTTGGATGCGCTTGTCGACTGCTTTTCATCTAAGTTCACACTTCCTCTAGTTTGTCTGATTCTAGTAGTAGTAGAAGGTGGTTTGTTTCCTTTGCGGGTAGCCATCTCACGTTGAATACAGTTATGTACAGACAAAATTCAAAGTTCACTCAGTCCAGTTAAGTAATGTTGTACAGATACAAGACCTGGCCTATTCACTCAATTTCAAGGTCAAAGCAATTAGGGCTGAAAGAGCACTCAAAATCTCAAAAACATCCAACAGCATGAATCATGATTTTGATTGGAACAAAGATAGTAGCAACACTTATCACTCCTGATGATATTGATGTTATCTTGTAGTAAGGTCCAGTCCACAATCGTGTTTGTTGAGAACACCAAACTAAAAAAGTAGTGAAGTTACTGCTCGCATAGAAATGCACAAGTGGGACTGAAATGGTATTCACTCCAGTGGCATGCCTGCATATCAAAATGTATTCTCCAAGAAAACTCTCCAAAATACATAGAATGAACAAAATAATTGCCCATATAGTTGCATCTGGTGTCAATAATGAAGAATAAAGCAAATTTGTATCCAAAAAGCCAAGTTCTAGTGGTGGATTACATGGATTTTGATCCAGCTTTCAGCACACACATCCTCTCTCATTATAGCAATCTATCCAGCCTCCTACCTCCCTCCTGTCACTGATGCATAGAACATGTACAGGAATGTACATTTTGGTCTGTTGAGAGCCAGAAGGGCATGTAGTCTACCGGTATGTTGAAGAATATGAGTTATTAATACTCTTATTCCTCTTAGCAGATGAGTGACATTGTTTAGGAGTGAGCGTTGAATACATTATACATGTATAAAGTTAACATCAATCTGAATAAATATGTGTTTGAATTATTCTCTGGGACTGCTCATTCTATAAAACTATTTAAAAAAGCTGAATTCCCAGATAGAATCTGTTGTTGGTCTACTGTTGGTCTGTTGCTGGTATAACTTTAAGTAAACTTAAGTTTGATAACCATGAGTACATCTGTATGTTTTGTAACTACAAGATATAACCTGGACGTTTACAACCATAACCTTAACTTGAGGTCTATGGGCTGTCATGTGAACCTGAATATTCACTCTCAATCTACATACAGTTGACCTTTAACTCATTCAACACCTCTCCTGATCATACGACCATAATGAATTAATGTAACAAAGACCGATGCTATACAGCATGTCTGGCGATAATGAGCCCCCTTTGGTATTCCCGCCCCCTTACCCGAGCGATAATGAGCCCCCTTGGTATTCCCACCCCCTTACCCGAGTGATAATGAGCCCCCTTGGTATTCCCACCCCCTTACCCGATCTCCATTATCATCTTGATGCTATCAAGTACAGTCTTATAAGTGGATCACAGAGAGACAGTGTTGGTAATTCCTACACAATAATTAAGTCAAGGGTAGTAGTTGGTGTGGAATTTTATCCTGATGAATAAGTGGAGTCAGTAGTCTAACCTAGTTCTAGCTTATGAATGTTCAGATTTGCCTTCATTTGGAATGCATGTTAAATGATCATGACACTTTCTAGTTTTGGTTTAAATATACTATGTCCCTTTTGCAGCCAACATCAAATTCTGTAGAACTTTGCAGGAAGTATGAATATGTCATGTATGTCCTATCTGTGAAATTTAAACGTTAGCAGTGTCATCATATTCAAATTATGCAAGGAAACCCGTTTACTTGCTAGACTTCACTGTCAGACACTATTGAGTGACTGACTGGCTTTTTTTTTTCTTTTTTGGTAATAACATACATGAAAAGAGTTGTAAAGGGTACATGAGCATTTGTCTACATCAATAACCCACTTCTTGTGATGGCCAAGATTAAACTGATTGAATCTTTGCGCAGCATACAACGTATGACCATTCGGTACAATTGTCTGAAAATCAAGACTATTACTTTTGGGCTCTATAGCCCTAAAGTCGATTTGACAACTATTAGTCATTATTTTCCCACTTGAAGACATTTTCAAGCCCCACCTTTTTTAGGGAAGTTCTAAATAAGTATTATCTTTCAAATGCCATTGGAATTTAACCTTTTCATTTTTTTGACCTGCAAATGGGACATAGTACATTTAACCTTATGGTTGATGTATTAAGTCTATGGGAATGAAAGAATTCAGTCAGTAGGTTAAAGTTAGTTTCTATTACTCTGACATAGTTGTGAAAGTAGTGATATTGTTGAAAAGTTTATCTTTGAATAAGGAAAATTCCGGACAGTTTATATAGGTGAAATGAACATTGTGTAGAGAGAGAAAATAAATGTTGATTTTCAATCAGACTCGTTGTATAGTAATAGTAATAGTCTGTTAAAGGTAAAGACCAGTTATGGTCATGCCATTGCATTGTGAAAGAAACGTTGTGGATTAGATCAGAAAAGGTTGATCATCTATTAGCATATAAGTATTGGTGTGTACTGCAAGGTTCTGGAATCATCAAAAGGATAAGAAATTTGGCCCAGTCTTCGTAAAGTTACAAGCACTGTACACAGAAAGATGTATATGAGACTATACACACATATGCGCGACATGTGCGTTTATCTCTCACAGACCATGTAGATAAACTAATTTACCAAATATATCAATTAGTTGGCGGTTTCCAGGCAAAATTGTTATCATCATGTATTAGTCAAAACATATTCTTTCACATGGTTGGTAATAAGAGCTTCCATTTCATTTTTTGAAATTGAGGCATTTCCAATACTGGTCTTTACCTTTAATAATAGTGATTTTTAAAATCTAAGACCCTATATTAGTTGGTTTTATTATTATAGTAGTCGGAGTTGGTTTTACCTTTTTGTGTTCTAACGGTAAAGCAACATTTGTTGCAGTTTCAGTTGCATTTCGTTTCATCTGTTAATTTCCTTTGAATAGTATTATATCATATGCAGTCATTTGTACTGGTAGGCATTTTGATTTTTCTTTTTGTCGCATTTTGATTTTTCCTTGATTCATATTTTGCTTTTTCCTACATCTCATTTTGCCTTTTCCTTGATCGCATTTTGCTTTTTGCTTGATCGCTTTTGGATTTTTCTTGGTTGTATTGACTTTTCCTTGGTTTAAGAAAAATTAGGTCTATTACCGGTCGGTCTATTATTGTGGTCTCCTTGATAAGTGCAGTCAAGCGTCTGGTGTTTTTACGTCTTTAACTAATCTCTTTGTAAAGTCTTGTTTTGTTCAGTTGTCTGTCTGTCCTAACCAGCATCAACACAGAGTCCATTTGAGGAATGTTAAACCAATACACTTTATATTTTATCTTTGATGTGATACAGCTAAAGGATTTCATGTACTTGTTGTGAACAGAGGGATATATGATTGATATGGAACTAGATCTTCATATCGTAAGTGAAGAATCCTGTCAGCATGGGTGAATGGACTTCTGATAATATGATCAGTAAAATGAACAAATGGCAGAATAGACTTGATTCAACAGATCTTGAACACTCGGATGACATACACCAAATAGAGCAAAAGCAATACAGCTTTGAAGGAACAACCAATGTGTGGCAGAAGAGCAAACAGTCTGATCCGTCTCATAGTTACGATCCTTTTCGCGAAGATGAGCCGAGAGTTTGTGCTCTAGAGACATTGCATTTGAACAGCACAATGAGGAAGCATTTGTGTAAGGGACAGAGCTTTGATATGAGTGAGATTGGGTTCAATGTAGATGTTCCTTATGACTATACACACAGTCTTCAGCCAGAGAGTGATATTGAAGAGTACATTGTAATAGATGATGTCCATGGTGATTCTTATGATCCAGTAAAAGCGGATGAATATTTATTGTGCCAAGATTGCTCTGGTGATGTCTCCGATGCTGTACTGACAGTGATGGGGAAAGACAAGAGGAAATGGAGGTTCATGAGAGCAAAGCAGCAGAGAACAGGTCCACGTCAACCCATCCGTGTTGATAGCATGGAAGACACTTTGAACAAGCTCAAAAAGTCAGATAAACCTCTCGTTGGTAAGCCCAAGACACTGTTGATACCAAAGTCAAATACCACATCAGACATTGGGACAAGGGATGGAGATAAGACTCCTTCTGGTGCCTTTCGACCCATCAAGTCTGAACCAGCGTTAGGCACACAGATGGACAACGTTTCCAAAGAAACATCCACTCAGTGCAATGTCAGAAAGACAAACGCACAAGGAATAGAAGGTGGCATGCTATACAGGCAGAAGAGAACAATGTCGATGCCTGAGGCACCCACCAAAGGCAAGCTGAAGAAACTGCAAAGCCAGATATCATCTGTATTCAAGAAGCGAGAGAGCTACCCTCATGACGAAGCTTACACCAGATGCTCCAGGAAGCGATACGTTTCCTCATCATCCTCGTCATCTTCAGAGACCTCCCCCATCATTGCTTCCTACCTCTCATCTCCAGAGGTGTTTCAGGATGAACCTTTCTGTGAAATAGACATTGATGTGGAAGAGATAGAGAAGGAAGCAAGTGAATTTGAGAATATTGTGGAACCGAGTTGGGTATCTCAATCAAGCATTTTGTTGTCCCACAGTCTGGTACATCAAAACAGTCAAGAGGAATGTACTGAAACAGAAGAGTGGGTTGTTTCAAAGTCCGGAGAGTATATGTACTTGTTCAAAGAACCCAATGCTCACAGTGAAGGGGATGGATTTTCTAGCAGGAATCAGGACTTGCCAGCAGTCAATGCTGACGTAGTGCCTGAGAGTCATGCTGCCATCAGTGTTGAAAAGGGTACAGGTTTTGCTAGCAGTTGCGGCAGTGAAGGAGGTGTGAGTGGAAGCAGTGCTCAGCTGCCGATCTCCCGGCATTGTACTTCTTCGCTCACTTTAGGGACCATGAATAATGAATTCCAATTAACAGACGGAAAATTTGGTGCTGTAAGCCCAGACACCATCAGCCCCGGGGTAGTAGTTCAAGCTCATGAGGTCGCTGAATTGTGCATCCCCAATGACAATGGCATCAATCACAACAATAGGTCCACATCAGAGAGCCCTGAGCAAGGGTATAGTACTGCTCCAGAGACAGACAATATGCCTGAATGTCAAGAGTCAATGGCCTATGATAGCGATGAGAATGACAATAGTAATAGCAGTTCTTATTCTTCATGCGATGAAACCGTGAATGACAAATTTACCAGGGACCTAGCATCTGCAGGTGTATTCAGCAATGACTCTGAGCATGTGATCATCACTGCATCGTTGCCGGTTGGTCCTAACTTGATCCCTCAGGCCGATCCTATACCTATGTTGATGGATGCTCCTCCCCCGAGGGATACCGCCCTTCTGGATGGAGACGGGGAGGATGAGGATAAACCAGGAGGAGCAGCGGAAGATCAAGGAGAGGAGCCGGAGGATGGGGAGGTCAACTACAGTCAACATGTTGGTGCATCCCTCGTCAACAACACCATGGCCATCATGCTTCTCATAGACCACAAGTTGTAAGTAGATGATGCAACAAATATTGAGTGCTGTGGTAGAGTGTCTTGACGTATAATGCGTAAGTTCTAACCTGAAGTGCTGTGCCTTTGATTTCTATACCAAATATGTTACTTATTTATAACAGAATATGCTGATTTTTACAATTTTGTCCGTTCAAATGTTGTGTATATAGTAGCTATTGAACAACAGTAGCATATATTTTGATGTGAATATGATTGTTATTCAGCACGCAATATCTTATGCTCATCAACAAACATTGCATCTAGGTGCCTTTTTACCCCTTTACCCTCACTTGTATTTTTTTGCAGGTTGAAGTACTGCTTGACAAGAGTACTGTATTCAAAGAGCATGCACTATTAATCATGTAGTCACAAAAAAAATATTGATTTATTGCATATAGCTCTTTCAAGCATGAACATATTTTATTTACTCATTGCATTGCATTGCCAGATTCATCATAATACCAAAGAAGGCAACAAAATAACATGTTTTTGTAGATGGTTTAATAAGCAAACGTGGCACAGGAATTTCAACTCCATGCAAGAAGTAGTATGACATAACGTCTGTTGGGAGCTTAATAGTACACAAGTTAGATTCCTTCTGGCTGTGAAGTCTATGCCCATGTTCACAAAAAGATGTTTTTGTTTGTAATTGTACCCGTGGGATAATCTTTCTCTTTATGTGCTTGGTTCATTAATATCTAATAAAAGGGCAAAGTTTTATATAAATACGTTAATGTTGGTTGCTATGCAGACCATTGGATGTTGTATAAGCCTAGGACAGAAAATTCAAATTCTGTTCATGACCAAGTATGACATATATGTGAACTCTGAGACCAGAATTCACTCAGATTTGTTATGTAAACCCATGGTTTGTACCTCTGGAAGTATAAGTGTAGTAATTCACTATTTATGTAAAGGGCATTTAGTGCTTTTATACAATCATTTGTTTTGCAGTGGAGATTTAACCCATATATTAGATCGTGCATAATCATCTGTTTATTTTCCCCAGCACATGTTGTTATTGTCTTCTAAATTCAAATGATTATAGTGTATCAGATTACCTTTTATATCTGTAGTAACTTCAGTGTATCTATTTATAATAGTTTGATCTTAATAACAGTTAAACATTGAGTCTTGTGGAAGCAAATAAAAACTATTTGTTTCAAGTAATATACATAGATGAGGAAATTATTTGAATTCAATTATAATTAAAGGTTTATTGTTTGGCCATTTATCAATTCTTAATTTGTAGCACTTTCTTTAATGTAATTGCCATAGAGTTTTGTATCGAAACCAATCATAACACATTCATATTTGATATACATATCAAAGATTTGAGAGCTTCACACATTGTAAATGCTTTATAATGAATCATAATCTATAATAATGATCCATTTATCATGATTATTCCAAACTACTTACAGGATATCTTGGGACGGTAGGCCAGTAGCTTATTTTTAGTTTAATAGAAGAAAAAGCATAACTATCAAGACTTGTTCCATTGATATGCATTTGATTTCATGTGAAAATATTTGATATTATTGACAAGTGTATGTATCACACTTTCTCTCTTTCATCAATTAGAAACACAGAGGTAGAAGGAAAAAGGTTAAAGGGAAAGTAATGAGGGTTTTAGCCCTAGAAAACTCCAATAAAAGCTCTGGAAAAATGAGGGGGAAGAAGTCTATAGTTTAAAAGAAAGAAAAAGAAATAAATCGAAAGGCTACCAATATTGCCACAAGTTAATCTCACATATTGAATTCAAACAGACTGTTAAACAAAATAAATTTTCACTCTGATAGTTACCTGCACATTTATTCGTATTTAATATGGAGCAGAACACATTTTGGGCACAGGTTATATTACCTTCTCTACATGCCATCCAGTTGGATAAAGTTATTGAATTTCTACATGTATTGGAAATTTAGCTACACAAACAAGAGTTGCATGTATAAGTGAATCAATTTTGTGTACAGATGGGAGAGTTGATGAAGGGAAAAAACCCCAAAGAATCAATATTCCACAGACAGCCTGGATGGCGTTTAAAGGGAATGTCGACATTTTTATGATTGAAACGTTTTTGCCATAAATCTGATTGACTTCAAGTAACACTAACACTAAGCAACACAGATGAAAATATATCAGAAAATATATTGAATGATTGGACAATGTTTTAGAAATACAGGGGTTCATTGAAGTATTTAGTTCTTAAATTTGTCTAATTTGTCTGTTTGAAAGATTTGTCAACGAAAGTGACAGAATTCAAAATCTGCAAGAAAAGTAAAATATTACAACGTACCAAAACATTTCAAAATGCAATGTATGTAGCTACTAATATTGATTTTCTATAGCTAACATTAAAAAAAAGCATTTTCCTAACTTCATTTTTATTTCATTTGCAAATCCATTTGAATCAATACTACCTGCATGAGCTTCTAAGAAAGATCACATTACTTTTTGATTATCAATCAGTATCAGTATTATTAAACAAGGAATGATTGCCCATTACAAAAGCTGGTACCAGTAAGAATACATCTTAGAAATGCCTTGTTGAATTTATAGGTTGAAGGGTGTATATAATATTTAGTTTCACACCAATTCGTTGAATGTAACTGCCCATTATATAAACGATAAATGATTTTTGCAGGTTCTATGTGATGCAATACAATTCTTAGGTATAAAACCTCTTCAAAAGAAAGAATTTATTTCCAATTTTTAGGAAATGCTACTAAATAAGAAGTTAATTTATTACAAATTGACAATTGTAAATGCTATGAGAAAAAGGCAAAATTTGTTCCCCACTCTTATGTCATGATATATAGAAATAAGAAATTACTAATTATTAGATAATGCTAAATAAAGAAGTAAAATCAAAACTGAAAAAAAAGTCATAAAAATGATGGAGAGATAAGTGTGTTGAGACTCTTGACATCCAGATTATGATGATCTTACATGTTATGCAGGTAGTGCGAATAACTGTAGAGAAATTATTGTTTGATCAGTTTTATGAATGTAGAATAGAGCCTTTAAGATTTATTTCTAAAATTTAGTCTGTGGCATAAAGGAAAAAATATATGTATGATGTGAAAATAAATCAATAAATCAATAAATCAATAAATCAATAAATCAATCATTAAAGAATTAATAACAAATAAATTAATAGATGAATGAATAATACAAGCAAACAAACAAATACACAATAAAATAAATGGAACAATGCTAATTCATGACTTTAAGGTCTCAAATGAAAATAAAACTGATAAGTGGTAAGCTCTCTCTCTCTCTCTCTCTCTCTCTCGATCAATCAATCAATTTTACAAACCAGTAGGCTTATATACTTGTATGGTTTCATATTATTTATGTAATATAAAGATATTGAGAAGAAGCCACACAAATTGGCCAGACAATATTTGACATTAAAAGTCTTGTTCACATTTCCATATCTTATAACACTGACCTCAGTCAATATGCGCAAGCCCTCTGTTGCGCAGCTGTCATTCATTTACATACAGGAATGAGGCAGGTTTTTAGCGGCAGTTTACTGCACATTACTGAACAAGCCCTTACTGATATATCATATAGGATAAATGCTGTCATACTGTTTGATTAAGCATTGTATCAGTAGACTAATAGCACATATTGGACATGGAGATAAAGTTGTGAAAAAGTATTTTGCTTCGTATTTTGACCGTATCTGAGGATGGACGAATCTGAGGATGGACGACGCATTGCCATGGCGATACCAAAATCTAACCGAAATATGAGGGGTCTGTTTTTAGAATATAAGTGAGTATTGGATGAATGGGTGTGATCTGTTGTTTTAATAAGGAGAGTAATGGGGAATGTTGAGATGTAATTCATAGCTCAACAGATGTGTATGTTGACATTAGAAAAGCAAGTCCATTCTATTAAGAACCTTTTAGAATTCGCTATTATTTATGAGGCCAAAGGCATCATGCCTAGGCTCATTGAAAAATCAAAAACTTGGTTTGGGTTGCTTTGATTGGTCATTAGTAATTTGACTTACAAAGATTGGATTATAAATTCACTTTATATCTACCTAGTGATATTCAGCTAGGATTTTGGCAGATTTGTCTAGTGGATTGTACCCCTCTAATTCCACCATTGCTACATCACCAACTTGTTTTGGAAAATTGTAACAAATTCTATGAATGTGTAAATATTTTAACATCCCACTATATTCATGTTTCTAAAAACAGTCAGTAATGCCTTCCATCGAAAATGTAACGATGCCCTCTGTTGTTAAATTGTATAAAGTTGTTTTCCACCAGCTCGATGATGGGTAGGTGTTTGTAGGCTGTGAGTGTTCAGAAGGGTATAGCAGAGAGTGGGAGAGAGAGAGAGAGAGAGCAGTTTGGAGCAGGGAGGGAGAGAGAGAGAGAGAAAGATAGGAAGAGCGAAGAGAGAGAGAGAGAGAGAGAGAGAGAAGAGAAAGATGTGAAGAGTAAGAAGAAGAAGAAGAAGAAGAAGAAGAAGAAGAAGAAGAAGAAGAAGAAGAAGAAGAAGAAGAAGAAGAAGAAGAAGAAGAAGAAGAAGAAGAAGAAGAAGAAGAAGAAGAAGAAGAAGAAGAAGAAGAAGAAGAAGAAGAAGAAGAAGAAGAAGAAGAAGAAGAAGAAGAAGAAGAAGAAGAAGAAGAAGAAGAAGAAGAAGAAGAAGAAGAGAGAGAAAGAGAGAGAGAGAGAGAGATAGAGAAGGTGAGTAAGGGTAGGGGATAGAGAGTAGGAAGGGTGGAAAGAAAGGGTTCATGTTCAAGAAGATAATAGAGGATGGAAGAAGGAAAGAGAAAGGGAGAGGTGAGGATAGGATCTGATAAGAGAGGGAGGGAGAGAGAGAGAGCAAGAGATAAATAAAGAGAGTGGATGGCATGAGGGGGGACAGATGAGGGGGAAAGGAGAGGGAGACAGGGAAAAAGTAAAATTGTGGTGTTGGTCATAAAGATGGAGTGGATAATAATTATAGGGGATAGGGAACAATGATGCCAATCTGTTAATAACCATGAGTGAATTGTGGTTTAAATTTGTCCTAGCTCATCAATCTTCTCAGAATTTGCTGAATCGATGCACGGAAGGGTGAAGGAAACTGCAATAACATGATATTAATTAGATTCAGCTAAGGGGAGCCTTCCAAAGTTGCGACTGTGCCCGGACGCGTCGGGGCGCGATGAATAGAACAGTCGCGTCCCAAGAGACGCATTGAGGCGCAAAGGGGCGCAAAGGGGCGCAATAGTCACCCTCACCTGATTCTTGCATATGAAAAGAAACCGTCTATTGTTAGTATAAACCCGCTCTATTCTTCTTGCGCCCTTTTGCGCCCCACCAGGCGATGGAAGATTATCTCTCCCGTCATTGTTCTCGCTCGTGATGCGCGGTACAGCTTAAACTTGATATACAGAAAGTATTTCTCGGCCAAAGCCTGTCTTCCCCTCCTCCGGTTTTCGTTCTGATAAACTTTCCATTGTTTGTACAAAATTGATGTATTCTTCTCGCGTCGCGATCTATTCTTCTCGCGCCGTTTTGCGTCGTAACGGGCGGGGTATTACCTTTCCAATCATTGTGGCGAAGCTTTGCGATGTACATTACTACAGCACAGCATGAACTTCTCTGGTGGGATCGTCTTTGTTTGGGGGGGGGGGGGCAATCAACACACTCGTTCATCTTGATCAGAATACATTATGATTTATTTTTGTTGGGTTTAATACGCCTCCTTTTAATTTTTGTGACGACTGTATGAAATGTGAAATAAAGATGACTATGTACGATTAATGGTTGTTTAATTGCGAGCTTAATTGTCCCCAACAACAAAAAATAAAAGACGAATGATGTGAATGACTACATGTATGCGGTTATGGTCGGCAAATTGATTACTGTTTGGGTCGCTTGTGTATGTTTGTAATTTGAATGATTATCAACATATTTGTATAATTCCCACATCGCGATATTATTCTAGCATCGTATAATGGACAAATGAATTATCTTTCTCTCCCGTCATTCATATTCACGCTACGCGTTGCACATCGCCACAGCCTGAGCTTGGAAGAATTTATATTTTGTCAGTCAAATCCTTTTTTTTTCTCCTCCCATGACTTGGTTCTAATAAATTGAAGGTTTGCTTATTAGGGATGAGAAGGATAACATCAAACAAACGATTTACTCAAGATGACGCTTTTTTCATTTCACCTCGCTGTTTGATAAAGTAGAGTTTTACGGAGCGAATACAAAAGAAAAGTTCGCTCTAAGGCCAAATAAAAAAATGTTTTATTAGTGTCCTGTTTTTTCGAAAACTAGGAAGGAGGAGGCCCTCTCTTTTCTTTTTTTTTCTTTCAAAATGGCCGCTCAAAATGGCCGCTCGGTACATTTTCCTGACAGTCGGGCTAGTTTTCAAGATGGCCGCCGACATCTTTTAACTTTTTAAAAAAAATCAGTAATAGATACATTTTAGTATTGTTTTTCATGTTTTTTTTTTTCAAAAATTATTTAAAAAAAAAAATTAAATAAAAAAAAAAAATTAAAACAAATTTCCCCAAAAATAAAAAATAGGAGGCGGCCCCCAAAAAGAAGCAGCCGGGACGCTAAACATGAATATTTTGTTAAGTGGCCTCAGGGAAGAAAAAAAACATAAAATGCCGTGGCAGGATTTCACGCCCGAGATTTGCCTTCGAAAATTGCCCGTCCAAAAGGCGTTTTAAATCATAATAATTCCATAGCTCTTTTTAAAAGTGGAATAAATAGACAAAAGAGTCCGGGAACTATATCGAGATTATAAAACATGTTTGTCATGAAGATGTAAACAAAAAAGCGTAGCCTGATGGTGATAAAGTTGAGCAGCAATTGGAAATGCAATACAAAACATTAATCAGTTCATGATGATAATTAATCATTCGACACAAATACAAACATTGATTTCTGCTCTAACATTCGAATCATTTATTCGTAGATTTGTATAATTAAGTGGCGAAAGTGAAATTTTGAAATCTTAATGCACAGATACAAAAAACATACCAAACATGTTTTGATTCTTATTCTAAAAAAAAAAAAAACCGGCAAATTTTAAAAGATCTTTTTAAAAGGAGGGAGGCGCTATAGCCCAGTGGTAGAGCAGAGCAGCTCGTAACCGGGAGCTCCCTGGTTAGAAACCAAGTCGATATGCTATTGTAAGGCATAACTCAACATTACATTTCGTTCGGAGAGGATCTTAAACCCGCCGGTCCCCTGTTTGCGTATCAGAGCATACACATGCTTCATATAGCAGTCAGGAAAAAAAAAGCGAACGGTACAGGAAGCTACCTTTTATGGATATGCCTAAATTGAAGGTTTGGCTTAACTAGGGAGAAGAAGGATAACATCAAACAATAGATCTACTCATGATGACGCTCTTTTTATTTCACCTCGCTGTAAGATAAAGTAGAGTTCTATGGAGCGAATACAAAAGAAAAGTTCGCTCTAAAGGTAAAAACATAGAATGCCGTGGCAGGATTTCACGCGGCCGAGCAAGACTATTGTTTGATCGCTATAATTGTCCGACTTGCTATAGATTCTTGTTTAGCTACACATTAAGGTTGCGTATTATGTGTGTGTGTGTGAGGGAGGGGGCGGCGAAGTGAACGGCCGGACCAAAATGGCAGAGGTCAATCACGAGGGCTCCGCTCGCTAGTTATAAGGACCGCTATTCATTGGACAACTATTCATGAAGACCGCTATTCTTAATTTGAGAACATGGTCATTATGTATAAGGGTCATGAATTCGTAATACGACATCCCCCTCCCCAAAACTAAATAAATAAATAGAAAACATGAATAGATTAATAAACTTAACTAAAGATACAATAACAAATAATGCCCGGTGATTGGGAATAGCCGCCTATGAGCGGAACAATGGGCGCAACAACTATTAGCTGCTCAAAGAGCTGTCTTTTGTCATTGCGTTGCAAAAACAAAGTGCTTTTAAAAGTTACATGTACTATAATATCCGTATGCTATATAACACCCAATGTGAACATGACGTGTTCAGGCCTTATAACTATATACAGTGCACGTTAAAACAAAAGACTTTACTAGCGCTAGCTAACAAATATGAAACGTCAAAACGTCACGAACATTGAAGATAACAAATTGTTAAGACAAATGACACCACCAATAAAGTTTCTTCGCGAAGAAATATTCGATCGAATTTCATGTTTGGAACAGATAGGCGATTTCGAATTGTTCCATCTACCGAAACGTTTTGATGATGCAGGCTCCCGACAATACGACTATCATTTTTGTAATATCTTTAATTTGCAGATGTTTGTTTGTTTTGTATGACATATTTATAAACGCCCTATAATCTTATTTCAAGCAGAATCTTTCAATCTCTTTGATTATAAGTATCATTTTTAAATCACGGGTATTTAAATACAATAGCTGATTTTGCGAAGATTTAGAGAACCTACGTTTCTATTCTTTAAATCGATCTTGCATGAGAAAGAACAGAGTGATGATATAGATATATGACCTATTTTGATCGGATGACAGAACAAAATAAATGTAATATGAAACAAATAATGTGTCAAAACATACAGAAGGAATACAATTATACATATTGTTTTTGTTTTGTTCGTGAACAAATTAATATAATACAAGTATTGAACACATTAATGAACAGAAATGAACAATCATTCCAACGTCAACGCCTACACAACTTCGATGTTTGGGAGGAAAATAACAATCAGAACAACAATCTAAATCAATGTCTTGTACGTAAAATAATAATAAAACATATCAGTAGCCAAAGTGAAAATTTTAGAGTCAAATCTTTCAAGACGAGAGCGGACACACACGCGGGGATTACATGAATAACTAATGCGTAGGAACGGGCGCGAAAGCTTTTCAAATTCACAAATTCACAATTCACAAAAAGCGCTTCGCCTTTAAGCGCACCCCTCCCTCACCCCCACCCCCAATGAGTGTTATGTAGGGTACGCATATGCATTTTCCCTCCTTTTGAAAACAGTCCCCTAAGTCCGGTGTGTAAAGTCAATACGGGCCGGATTTGTGTGTACTAGACGAGCCGGACTTTGGTGCGTGAAAAGTACCTCTTTACCAGATAGTAACAATGAGTCTCCAAACAATAGCCAGATTTGATATTCATATTGTGAGCATGTGCTTAGTTATATCAGGATTCCCTGGTTATATTGAAGACGTGGGCTAATATCTGTTTGCCCAGTACTTCTCGCTGATTGTTTGACCAATATTAAATTGCTATTGTCCAGCTGACTTTTCTAAAGGATTTTCTACCCTCGGCGCTAAAGGGATTGCGGAAAATTTCAACACTATTTGTGTTTCTTGATGACCCAGTAGAAGAAGAATAAGGGCTACCCTGCCCCCCCCCCCCCCCGAAAAAAAAATGTCCCAAAACAACCCAATCATTATTAATTCCGTTTACCAACACGTGCATGATGGATCCCCCGGATGGATCCTTATTTAGACAGTGAGACAGTTCTGTTACGAGAAGCAATTCAACGAATTGCCATGGCTTGTATTTGTTCTAGAATGTACTACGCTCTTTCGATAACATGTGGCCCCTATTCAGCACAATATATACGCAATTTAGTTATTCTTAACAATGAGCTAGATCTAAAACTGGCCGCGGATGTAACCCCCCCCCCCCCCCTTCGTCGCAAAGAAATATTCGATAAAATTCTTTGACACAGAATGATAAACTAATTTCTTCTTGAGATATGTTTGGGGTGAAATTTCAAACATCATTTCCTGGTAACTCTCTTCTTTTTTAATGCATGCTCTATTCTTACGATTTAGGCATAATTTACTATGTTGATTTGCAATTGATAATCTCCCTGGGAGTTTTGCGATATCCCCGATGATACGGGTACAGTGTATTTAATTTTGTTCGTAACATTAGTGTTTTGCAAAGAAAGAACATTCTGAAAATGAGCGTCTTCCTTCTAACGAAACATATTGATGATGTTCCCGACAATACGGATATCATTTGCTTAAAAAATCGTAATACAGATAAAACGCTTTTTAAATCCAATTCAAGGAGAAACTATGACATTCTTGATTAAGTATCATTTTCAACATCACGGATTTTAAAATACGTTCTCTAATTTTAAGAAGATTCAAAGGATCTATGTATTGAAATAACAGACTGATGATATAATTATATGATTTATAATGATCATACGACAGAACTGTTTACAAGATGCAACAAAAATTGTTTAAAAAAAAAAACAAGAAAATCGAAACATGCGATAACATCGCTATAAGGAAATATAAAATTACAATTAAAGTGTCAAAACATGCACGAGGAAAACAATGTCAGAGAGAGTGGGGTAAGTATAAAATAAATTTGTTTTTTTGAACAAATCAATTTGTATTAAAATTGATACAGTATATTGAACACAATCATGAACAGAACAGGAGGAGATGAAAAAATGAACAATCATGCCAACGTTAACGACTACAGAACTCCGATTTTGAGAGGAAAATAAACAAACATTGTAACCAATGTCATGTACGTAAAATAATATTAAAACAAATCAGTAGCCAAAGTAATGCTTTTCAGAGTCAAATCTCGCAAGACGAGAGCGACACACAAGCGGGCACTACATGAATAACTAATGCGCCGGACCGGGCGCGAAAGGGCGCGAAAGCTATTCAAAGTTTAAGCTCCCATTCACAAATGTCAAGTGCTTCACCGGGGCACGCCCTGGCGGGGTAATTTCGTAACAATGAGACTCCAAACAATAGCCAGATTTTAATGAGCTGGCAACCAACTGAAGTCCTCTCCTATCCGACGCAAAAAGGCGCTAATGGGCGCATAAAGGCGCCTCCTTTGTTCTCATATCCTGCTCTGCGCCCCGACGCGTCGCGGCACAGTCGCAACTTTGGAAGGCTCCCCTAATGTCATTCAACTGCTCAAGTTTCTCTGCCTTCTTTCATAGGTTAAGTTCGAGGATAGTACATTTGATGGGTTGATAACGTTGTTGCCGTTTTCTTTTATTCTGCATTCATGCTATTAGTCTTATTATATCTTAAATAATCAAGAATACATGTAGGCAAACCAATCAAATGTAATACAGAAGTAATAATTTCTTTTGGGAATCACATTTCTTAGAAATGCAAAATGAATAAAATCAATTAAATGTTCCAGAAACAGAAAAAGAAAAGTAAGATAAGGAAGATTGTAAGAAACAGAGAAGTTGATTCAGAAATAAAATCCACTTTAGATTTCAATTTCATATGAAAGCATCACTGCCAAAGATTCTGTAATACCAAAGAGAACAATTCGTCGCTGTTTTCACAAAGTGACGGTAGTGAAAAAAATTGCATTCACTTTGCGTTACGATTTTCCTCACTACCGTCACTTCGTGAAAACAAGGACGAATTTTTCATTTTGCAGATTTGTCAAAATCTAGAAAACATACCTTACATCACCTATATGCAGTCAGTGTATATTGGAAAGCTAATACAAACATTTCTTATATAATGGATTTTTTTCTTCAATGAACGGAAGATGAGATGCAGCTAGACGATTCAACAAAGGCATTCAGTTACGCAAATACGACATGTGATGTACTGCTAATTTCATGGGATGTTCGAAATCAAATCAGTCTTTGGATTATACCTTGCTTTGTCAAGATAATGAGAGGAAGGATTTAGCTTTGCTCCTTGATAAGTTTGAGGCACAGAAGGGTTATTGCCATGGCGATGTCCGAATCAAACCAGAATATGGGGGATTTGTTTCTGGAGGGTTGCCCAAATGAGTGAGTATTGCTGGTACAAGGGTGGTCAGATTAGATTGTTATTAGAACACTGATCAGATATGCTGTTGCTCTATTTCTTGGGGCTTTTCTTTGGATCCATTCATTAGAAGCCAACGGTTTTAGAAACTTGTTCAAATATTGGCATGTGTGTGTGAGAGATAGAGAGAGAGAGAGAGGGGCGGACAGAGAGGGAGGGGAGAGGGTTATAGAGAGAAGAATAGGTGCACTTAATGAATTTAATTATGTCATTTTTGTTCGCTGTTTATAAACATTGTAAGAGAGAGAGAAAATTGGCTATTTTTAAATCTTCATAAGATGTGTGTATGTCTAAAATGTGTCATCTATAATCGATTTGTACACGCAGTAAACCATCTCCAAAAGATGTGTTCATATGGTTCATATTTTCAGTAGATGTGTTCATAATTGCTAGTAGATGTGTTTATATAATACATCATCTTTGATAGATGTGTTCATACAATATATCATCTTCAGTAGATGTGTTCATATACAATACACCATCTTCAGTAGATGTGTTCATACAAGACACCATCTTCAGTAGATGTGTTCATACAATACATCATCTTCAGTAGATGTGTTCATACAATACATCATCTTCAGTAGATGTGTTCATACAATACATCATCTTCAGTAGATGTGTTCATCCAATACACCATCTTCAGTCGATGTGTTCATACAATACATCATCTTCAGTAGATGTGTTCATACACTACACCATTTTCATTAGATGTGTTCATACACTACACCATCTTCAGTAGATGTGTTCATACGATACATCATCTTCAGTAGATGTGTTCATACAATACACAATCTTCAGTAGATGTGTTCATACAATACACCATCTTCAGTAGATGTGTTCATAAAATACACCATCTTCAGTAGATGTATTCATACACTACACCATCTCTAATAGATGTGTTCATACAATACACAATCTTCAGTAGATGTGTTCATACAATACACAATCTTCAGTAGATGTGTCCATACAATACACCATCTTCAGTAGATGTGTTCATACAATACACCATCTTCAGTAGATGTGTTCATACACTACACCATCTCTAATAGATGTGTTCATACAATACACAATCTTCAGTAGATGTGTTCATACAATACACAATCTTCAGTACATGTGTTCATACAATACACAATCTTCAGTAGATGTGTTCATACAATACACAATCTTCAGTAGATGTGTTCATACAATACACAATCTTCAGTAGATGTGTTCATACAATACACCATCTTCAGTAGATGTGTTCATACAATACACCATCTTCAGTAGATGTGTTCATACACTACACCATCTCTAATAGATGTGTTCATACAATACACAATCTTCAGTAGATGTGTTCATACAATACACAATCTTCAGTACATGTGTTCATACAATACACAATCTTCAGTAGATGTGTTCATACAATACACAATCTTCAGTAGATGTGTTCATACAATACACAATCTTCAGTAGATGTGTTCATACAATACACCATCTTCAGTAGATGTGTTCATACAATACACCATCTTCAGTAGATGTGTTCATACAATACATCATCTTCAGTAGATGTGTTCATACACTACACCATCTCTAATAGATGTGTTCATCCAATACACCACCTTCAGTAGATGTGTTCATCCAATACACTAACTTTAGTAGATGTGTTCATACAATACACCATCTTCAGTAGATGTGTTCATACACTACACCATCTTCAGTTGAAGTGTTCATGTACATCATTATCTAATTTGACTTTGTGTTCAATCCAAAATTATATCTGTAAAGAAAGTGTGATAGATAATAAAGTTTTTTTTAATGATCAGCATGCCTTTAAATTCATACAGATAATATACATTTTTTTTGTGTGAGTGCTTATACTATAATATAAATAATTAAAGTAGATTCTAAGTGCAATTTTTACAGTATGGTTTGTATTGTAAACTAAATTACTTACTGCTCCCATTCATTGTTGAGTGGTTGTACATACATGAAAATGTCATAAATATTTCCATTGCTTAGAAATAAGAGATGTTTTTCCACGCATTGCAGAGTTACAGTCCACAATTTTATCAAGCATGTATGTTCAAACACTTTAGTAACAGAATATTACTATATATCTAGCAGTAATACACTCTGGAGAGTGAGAAACAAGAGTTTGTAAAACAAAATCTTCAGTTGCATTGTTTGATAAGTGCTCTGACAGTAGTCCTCAAATATTGGTGTAGGATTCCATAAATCATATTTCATTTATGAGGACCAAACTCCAACAGTAGCTACGTGTTGAATAGTCTGTAACCTTAACTTGTTTCCTAGCAACGTAAGGTCTTCAAAAAGAACATTCTTTGCTTATCAAAGGAAGAGTAAATTTGCTTTTCATGGAGTATTTTTATCAATATTTAGAGCAGTCTGCATAGAGTTGCTGGGTCATTTGTGTGTTAAAGCTGGTGGTGTACGCTTGATTTGTGCTTGTTCATAGGAGGGATTGTATCTTTGCTTTGCACTACATGTACATGTGAGTATATACATGATAACGTTGGTTGGGAAGGTTGAGAAAGGAAAGGGTCTAATATCGAAAGACAATATTAGACTTGAGGCTCTTCTTATTGTCAATCAAAGATATATTACTTTTATATTTCTATAGGTATATATTTCTGTCATATACTAGTTTGATCACTTGTTAATTTATGAGGCGAACTGAGCTGAAAATGTCAATATGAGCACAGCTCTACTCCAGACCAGCAATCTTAAAGTTGAATAATGAACTCCTGAACTATAAATCATTAATCTTATGAAGCTATAAAACAAAAATAATATTTGTTTGGAAATTATAATTTTTATATCGTAACCAGTATCTTTTGCCATTTCTTATTCATAAGAGGCATCATATGTGAACGAGCATTCATGGGTAAAGGTCATCACCGATTTATTGATCGTTTTTCTTTTGTTGTTTGTTGTAGTTTTATTCAGATAATATTCTCCACATATCTGTAAATTATAACTCATAAACAGTGAGTACACAAATAACCTGTGTTCAACGCAGTTGCATAGTTTAATCCACACGTCTCATTGACAGTCAAACCTGTCTATAGCGACCGCCCAAGGGAAACACAAAAAGTGGTCTTTATAAGTAGTTGGTGTTTGTAAACAGGTTCCTTTAGTACATGTTTCAATGAGAAACCATTTTCAAGGGAAACAAACAAAAGGTCTTTGTAGACAGGTGGTCACTAAAGCAGGTTTGACTGTACTTACATGTTTTTTTAAAAAGGCTGGGGTAAACTGATGCAGTCTTCTGCGTCATTTGTGAACAAGCCAATGTGGATGCTTGATTTTGTGTTTAAAAGCAGTGTGGTATTTCTCTCGTTAAAGATAAAGGTGAGTTCTGGTCATCCGATTGCATTGTGAAAGAAAAGGTGTGAAATGGATCAGAAAAGGTTGATCATGTAGCATGTAAGTATTGGTGTGTACTGCAAAGTTCTGGAGTCATCAAAATCATAATAAATTTAGCCCAGTCTTGGTAAAGTAACAAGCACTGTACACAGAAAGATGTATATGGGACTACACAAATGGTGTCGGGGCTACTAACCTTGATTTCCTAATCTTTCTATGCTCATTACTCAGCCAGTATACATTTTCTACCGAAATTGTTGGGCAAATGACATTTATTTGTATTCTTGAACATTCAGTGTAAGTTTTGTTTGTTTCTGTGAGAATTCATTTTCTTTTTTTTTAACCAGAACTCACCTTTATCTTTAAACTAACACTTTTCTACCACAAAAACAATCCATCAGATGACAGCGACAGCTGAACATGGCTGCATCTTTGTCAGATTCTAATCAATAGTGTTGTCAAGTTGTCAAGTGTCGAGAAATCCCCCTCCCTCCCCTGTCTCTATACAAGACAACAGGCATTGGAAGCTACATTTGTTAAAATATCGGAGAAGGTGACCACAAAATGTGTCAAGTAGATTGAAAATTGCTGCAGAAATGTTTTTATCATCATGCCTAGATTAACTTTTTAATAGTTTGGTTGTGAAATGTTTCATGCCCGGTTTAATAATAATCACGACTATAATGGAATTTAATTTTTTATGTGCAATGGTTAATTTATTGATAAGTAAAATATTGAAATGCATTATTCTTGCTGTGCTTGTGTATTGATTCTTTTTATTAGTGCAAATTTACAATTGTTTTTTTCCTGATTCTCACTCTTTATGACTTTGTTTTCTTGAATAACCTAATCCTTATTAATGATTGTATTTCAAACAATTCTGCTGGTACTGTGTGATAGGATGTTCTGTCGTTTTGGGTGCACAATTTATAGCTAACAATGGTACAAAAACCATCACATTTTCCATAAGACTATAACAGCTTGGGAAGAAGCATCAAGTAGTTTTATTTTAAATATTTTAATAATACAACTGGAAGTAGAACTGCTACTGACAAAGGCAATTTATTTCCTTAGGCCATAAGGAAAATGTATTTTGAACACACATTGTTCATTACATACAGTACTTGAAGTTTGACGAGAATTTTTGATACATATGTAGTTCCCCTTCAGCCCCCCCTGAGGAGGAAAATCCCACTCAAAAATTGATTGATGGTTAAACATTGTGCTTGTGATTTTCAACAAGAGCGAGTCTACATCTCTTAATTTGATAATTCCCAAACCACAGAATACATCATTTCTTATGTGCTACATAATCAACCTTTTCCAATGGCTTCCTTACAGTTTCTTTCATAATGTCATTGCATGAAAGGTACTCAACTATATTTTTAATTTGATATTTCTTGCCTGTTTTGTATTCTTTTCCGTAGGGGCTCAGGGTCCTTCCAGTTCTCACCCAGTGCAGAAGACAGTATCTTACAAGATGATGGGTAAGTGTTCCACAAAATATTGACAATGTATAAGGGCTCCACACTAACAGGAGCCCAGTTAATATAGACCCTGAATTTTAATGTCAGACCCCCGCCTGTCAGACCCCCCACCAGCCAACTTCTATTTCAACTTAGGTTTAAAGTGATTTATATCATTTCCAGGAATTAATTAGTGCCAGGTACCCATCAATATCATCAATAAATAAAATCATCATTCTGAGCACAATGTATATTAGTACGGAATATGATTTACTTGCACCCATATAGTTTCTTGTGATCTTTTGTATTCTCTTGAAACGTCTAGTTCTTTATTATTTTTTGATATCAGAGAAAAGCCAGTGTAACACAAGCCATCGACCTTATTCAACTCCAATGTATAGTGTTCATGAATGATGTTTTTATAAGAGACAAGAAAGTAAATTAAAGAGGGAACAAAAACTGATGCATGAATGGCATTTATTTGATCTCACAAAACCATGTTGATGTCAGTGCTTGTAAATCTATTAGCTTATGGATGTTGGATGGATGAATTTACGTCATGGTAGAAGGAACATGTCTAATTTAATCAAACCTAATTTGTTTTTTATTAGTTCTTGAATAGCATGTGATTACAAAGATCCATTATTAAAACCTGCAGGTGCACCAAACATATTTTTTCTCAAAGGGGGGGGGGGGGGGGGGGGTTTTAAGACTAAAGTCAGTGACATAGCTACATGGGAGTGCACATGCCCCAATTAACATGACAACATATAAAGGGAATTAAAAGAGTGAGAAAGAGAGAGAAAGAGAGAGAAAGAGAGAGAAAGAGAGAGAAAGAGAGAGAAAGAGAGAGAAGAGAGAGAGAAAGAGAGAGAAAGAGAGAGAAAAAGGAAACGGTGAGAGGGGCAAAGGAACATCATAAGAAGATGGTGGGACCACTACACCCTTTTCCATCCCCAGGTTTTCACCAAGTATAGACAGGTACCCCCACCTAATGCCCCCCCCCCTCCCCTCAATGTCTAGAGCCACACCATGCCACTGAGTGAAGGCAAGTCGGGTATTGATCTTTAGCTCATTTTGATAACAAAAATCAAACTAAAGAACCTAAAAAACCTGTTGTATGCTACACCCTTGTCACCATACAATGATTCTGTACACATAGTCTACACAGACTATTGGCTTTCTGTAGTTAACCTTGAAATTGAAAACACCCTTAACAAAATTAATCAGTAAAGAATTTTCAGGACATAATCATAACAATAACTTACCCGGTAAGCAGGCGTGCTCTCCCGATTCACTCCACACTATGCACAAAAAAGGTCGCACATCGACGCATTCACCAATCATTCAAGATTATTCAATATCCATTACCTGAAATTAAAAGTGATAGGAAACCAACTTTTGCTTTATTCAATGCGGCAACAACATTTGCATCATTAAAAACCTTCCTTCTCTTCACTAGCTTGAAATTCACAAAATTTAATTCATTATTAATGCTTTCACCCTTCAGTTCGGGACAGCGTGCGTACATAGTTCAGTTCATACATTTCAAAGGGAAGAGCTGGTCGGAAAAACATTGTCAGAAAGAGATCGAATGAGTACTGGGGTTATAACATTTTGAAGCCATGCCCATGACTGATTTTTGTTGTTGTTTTTCTTTACATACAAGGTAAGACCACCGTACACCTTATGGACCAGCTACGATTAGATTTGGGAAACATCGGAAATGGCATAGGATATAAAGTTCATAAAGGGCAAGTCTGGCCCATTTGCAAGTTTAATTGAATAAAGAAGGAAAAATTTAATATCCAAAACTGTGAAAGTTTCATCAAAATTGGACGAAAATTAAGAAAGTTATGGAATTTTAATTCTTCACATTATTTCATAAAAGTGATATGTATCACATACACTGTATGCAAATTAATGAGTTGGGGATGTCACCCCCTTACTTTTTAGTTTGTCCCTTTTGTTCATTAAAAGGACAAAAGCTAAAAACAGTTTTTTTTTAAGTGGGGGTGGGGAAGTCATTGGGTCTTTGTGAATTTGGGGCCTTTGTGCTATGTGAATATATTGGTGTTTTGTTTTTAATCTAGGCCTCTTGAATTAGAATACATTTCAAAGTTATAATGACCATTGACCTCATCCTTGCTACCACTCCCAGGCCGAAAGAAGGTAGTCTTGCAAGTGACATTGTAGATTTAGAATGGATTGTCATGTCGTAACGGTGACTTTTAAGTTTTAATGGTGACCTTTGACCTTGTCTCTGCTAGGCCTGATGAAGGTGGTCCTGAAGGTGACATTGATGCAGTCCAGTTCCAGTACCAGGATCCTGATGAGAACCTTGAGGAGGATAACCTGCTGATGGCCAGGACCTTACACTACATGAACCGTCAGCAACAGGAACTAGACAGGTAGGAACTGGACTACTTTCTCCTTGTTAATTCTCACATTTTCAGAAACCAGGGGCCACTTTATCAAAACCATCTCAAGTTTATTAAGTTTGTGTAAATCTCATTGAAACATGTGTTAATTCACATATTTCCATGGAATGTGTGATAACTTGGATTTATTACAGTTTCAAGAAAATGGGCCCTGGTAACTGATAGATTTACATTTATTCATGTTTCCCCCAAATCCATGGTAACAAACTTCTTTAAAGGCGGTGCCTGTGACACATGGGCACCCAAATCAGAACACCCAAAATTTTGACATTTGTACTGTACACATCTGGACCCCTGTCCAAAAACTTTGGTGTCGAGCCCTGGTACAAGATTTGAGATGTTTAATTTTCTCTACATGAAGCAGTTGTCATGTAATACTACACTGCAGATGCAATTAGGCACCTCTTTATTGCTTCATTTAACTAGACCCTGAATTTTGGTTGTGATTTTCTTTTGTATGTTTTGTTTTATTTTGACATAATTTTTTTTTAAATGTGAGAGACATCAACTTCACACACAACTTGGTTCGTTTTTTTGTGGCTGCTGTCAGCTAGGCCCTGGTTTTTTTAATGACAAGTTTGTGTGTGTGCTGTTATGTTTTATTTTGCTTTAAGAAAAATAAATGTGCAAGACATTAACTTAAGAACGATCTTTACTTTGGTTTTCAACAGTGTTGATCAACCTCCCTGCTTTGATTTGGTTTGTCTGTATATTCATAAACATTTTGTTAGTTGCCCGCATGAAGGCTGTTACTGTTAATGACAATCCATGGCTCTAATGATCTTCTTGTGGGCAGCCAATGAATTATACCCTCATCTCTGCTGTGTTCATAAGTTTAAACCCAAACCGTCGATGGAGATGGGGTACGATGTGTTCATGGACCCTGGGACTCTCAACATGTGTTGATGTGGTGTGTGATTTTCATAGGGCATTAATTCCTAAAGTGCATCAGCATTTTACACGGCTTAAGTGGTGTTATTCTTCCATTGGGGCACGAGAGCTGGCCAATAAAGTGCTTTTCATCCCTGTAATTGCAAAGTGGAGATGCATTGTAAACTGATTTAGAAGTAGATCTTTAAAGCCCAGTATGTGTAGGCCAACAGACATTTAGCCAACAGATATTGTGATAGTCTCTAATATTCATTCTATCTTGTACACTGTAGGAAAATAAAAAGAATATCTATGCAGGATGTTAATGATGCTTTAAAAGCCCTAGGACCAACTGAAAATCAATTTTAAGGTTCTTTTTTTTCTTTCCTTCGTTGTAATATAAACATATAGAGTTTGACCAATCACTTCCTTGCTAGCGTTTGGGAAGTATATCGTCTGTTTGGAATCAGAAGGGCATTATTTCATATAATATTTCATAGGCTTTAATATTAATGCCCTGCTGGCTCCAAACAGACAAATTATCATGTAAGAAATCAATAGCACTTTCCGGTATCAAAGAGAAATGAGTATGAATATTGAGAGACATACTACATGGCATGTATTCTGTATGAAGTGTTATTTGTTATTTGTGAATGCTCTCAGGAGATGATATAACTCATCTTGGTTTTAGGATAAATAGATGAATACCTGACACTGACGAACATCGATATGAGCGTATTATGCATTGTGCCATTTTGATATCTTTTCCTGATATGAACATACTCTTTTAAATCAGAATGTTAATATTGTATGCATCTTCTCTTTGGAAGATGAACAAAAAAAGACCAGTTGTAGTATTGATGGAGAGGAGATGTATGCAGATATATTCTGTACATTCTCTTTGAGTTATGATGATTTACCTGCTCCTCACAGCCAGAAGGGCATTAACTCATAGACCTCAACACAGAGTTAACACCCTTCTAGCTTTCAACAGATGATGTCTTGTCTGAGTCAAAAGTGTATCGGGCTACAACATGGACGTAAAGGTCACAACTGAGACGTACATTTATAATCAATCTCAATAATTTGATTCAATAATTGTTACTGATTGTGCCCATACTTGGTACGTGTAGCAAATAAAGGGTGACATTGGTGCCATCACAGGGACTTGAACCATATTCCCTATGATCACCAGTCCGGTGACTTATGCACTAGACCATAACACCTGTACAACTTCCTCAATGTTTTCCTTGGTTTACCATGCAGTGCTTGAGATAACACTTCGGCTGAAGGCTCAAGTACACTGGATTGTCTGATGTCTTGAGAATGTTGGTTTGCCTTAAATGTTAATATAAAACACTAGTGGTCAAGTATTAGAACAGTACCTGCGTAACTTGAATCGTGGATGAATAGGCAAGTGATGTCCTTTGGTTTCTAACCACACATTTCTCAGTGGTCAGACGAAGAATGGTGCTTTACACACCCCTGAATATTCTTGAAGTTCAGCGGTAAAGTGCTCTTTTGTAGCCAAATGTCATGCATTTTGTGTCAACTATGTTTGCCTTAGATGTAAGAATATGCATTGGTTCCAGGAAACCTCTTTTGTTGTACTGAGGTACACTAATTTAGGCACAAAACTTTTATCTTTCCCTTGTGGTAAAATCTCACATCAAGCAATCTGTTCTTTGAAAGTTTTAAAACACACTCACAAAGATTTCAATAAATAAACTCAAGGAGAATATCAATAATCTATTTGTTCATAGGAATAATGTTTGGAATACGTCATTATCATGTACCTGCATTTCAATAAGTTACACACAAGGCTATTGCAATTTCCCTGGGATGATTTCCTAAAAGTCTTTAAGATTATGTTTTTCCTGCTTGGAAATTGAAATAATAAACACCCCACTACAACAGCTCTGCAGGGAGATGAAATATCATAACAATCCAGAATTTATGAAACTTACATGAGGTATGAAGATGAAAAATATTGAAATTAAAATCTTTTATTTTGAGCCAGAATGACATTTACAGAGCTGCGAACCATTCCGTTTTTGCCGGAATTACTCCGTTTTTTCCTCCCAATTACTGTATTATGTTTTTTCTTCATAAAATATGTTTTTTAATAATTTTTTAAATTTTTTAATTTTAATTTTTTTTTTTTTTTTACATACTGCATGTCAAACAACTGCCCTAAAATGGTGATTTGATCACAAATTCAATAGAAAACTAATTTAAAAACATACTTGAAGAGAAAAATTAAAAAAAAAAAATGAAATCCCGATGATAACAAAAATAACCACAAAAAAAAATTACCTGCTTGTATGGAAAAAAACAGCATGATGAATGAACATTTCTGCATTGGAAGTGTGTTGCGCGTGGTTGTAAGTTTTGTTTTTATGAATTCCTTTTTTTTGCTTGAAATTCCTTTTTTTGGTGGCACAAGGTTGGCAGCTCTGCATTTACTCTGTGTTAAATTATATGAGTAAACACCCTTCCGGCTTTCAGCAGATGAAATGCTGTTTGATCAGCTTTCTGCAGATTAGAGATTAAATGCTTATTTTTCCGCTCTGGACTTATGCACTCTAGATTGTCTTATTGTTTTGAGTATAACATACACAGAGTGTGTGTTACAAAAGTCAACTGGCAGTCCACTGTTTTGTTCTATAAGTCGACTTAAGCGGATAAAGAGTTAAGTATGCAATGACCGCTGGATGACTGCTCTGCAAACCTAGCCTGGTAACAAGGCAGAATCTTTTCTTTATGTCATAATTTAATAAAATTCAATCAGAATTGTTGTTCGTTCCGTCGGAAATCAAATGAATATAATCTGCATATGTACTTTGTCTTTGTATGTCCTTAACCAATTTAGATGGGAGGGGAGGGGGGGGGGGGGGATATTTGACTACCGGTACCAATAATGTCATTGTCATACTCCTTAGCAATATCCAGTTGTAGAATAAAGAGTGTGTGCATAGAATGTATGAGCGTGATATATTTCACATAAAAATCATTCAAATATTGCTGTCCTGCTACCAAGATTAGGCTTTAAAAATGCTTTAAAAATACAGAATTGTTTATACCTCCAATCTTTGAACCTCATCTGACTGAGTTGCATTTTTCCCTTTTGAAGTTATGCTAAATCTATTCTCATTTGGAGAGAAATGTGTCATCCAACCTGAAGGTAGACTAGTCGAGGCAATCCACGATCCCTCAGCTCACAGATGGTGAGGTGGATCTGAGTGTCTGTTACACAGCCTCATTTCGATTCAGAAAAGTGTGCCAGTAATTGATTCTCTCCCGCCTCTTGAATTACAACAATTCCCATCTCTCTGTGCCGTGTCTGTTCCCTTAATGATACTTTAACTCCTCCCGTTGAGGACCCTGGGGATCTAAACGCCTCATGAGCTAGGACCCTGGGGATCTAAACTGCCGGGTGAGGACCCTGGGGATCTAGAGCATATCTGTCTGCGGCTCTGAATGCCCCCTTCCCTATACCTTTCCTATATGTCGTCCCACTTACTATGATGGCTCCTCTCTCACTCCCACTCATTACATCTTTATCATCGGATTCTCTTTCTTACCCTCTCTCTTTCTCTCTCTTTCTCTCCCTCTTTCTCTCTCTTTCTCTCTCTTTCTCTTTCTCTCTCTCACTTTCCCCCTCTCTCTCTAATTATCTTATAAATACTTTAACAGAGAATGAATGGCTTCTAGCTCAGAATAGATGAAACTGAATATGTTATCTATCTCTAAGTGAGGCAATGAAAGGCTATGAAATACCAGATGTCTGAATTCATCCTGTTTGATTGCCATTATGTTCATACAGTCACAGATTTCTCTGTTCTAAATGTTCCATCCAACATTTTCTCCATCGCCTGGATGTTTATGTGGCAATCTGATGGCATAGTTGCCTAGCAACGAGTGATGATGCTCAGGTGCTCAGGAGTTTTTCAAGTACGCATGGCCTAGGGGGAGGATATTTTGATTTATCCATCCAGCCTCCCAAGTTTTATTGCAGTATCTATTTTCACTTCTTCCGGCCGTCGTGGCATGCAGCATATTTGCGTTTACAATTTACAAAACATTAGGAGATGACATTACCGATACATCATCCATCACATTTTCTATTTATAGTTTTCTACCTCTTGAGGTGATGTAATTCTTTAAAGTTCAGGGCTAATTTAGTGTTGTCAACTTCTAGGAAGTAGACTGGGTTTAATTTCCACCTGAGGGGAAATGCAATTTGCTTTATAACACAATTACCTGTGTTATTTGATGAAGTATATAAGGATTGAAGCTATAACCAAATTATAAGGAAAACATAGAGTAAGTAGATCTTCTTTGCTTTCAATATAATTATTGGGTTGATAATTTCAACTCTTTATATTTTTAAACTAATGTTCAGGTAAAATGAATTTATTTGATGGACACACGTATCTATAAATATTATATTGTGTGTGCTCTTGGCATGTTTTTTTTTGTTTATTTGCAATTCATTTTTTTTCAATATTTCCAACTTGTGTAATTTAAATTCCAACAAGATCCAAGTATAGATCCAAGTATTGAACACACATGTACCTAGTCATGAAGGGGTTGTTCCAATGCTACAAGATTCAGTGTGGGAGTACAGTGGTACATGTATTGGTCATGGATGGCTCTTGACTCTTAAACGAGAGGTCTCTGGTTCAATGCTTGCTCAGTGCTCAGGGAAAAAATACTTTAAACATTGTGGGGGCTACTTTTCAAGCTTGCTTGCATGAAAATAACACTCTTTAATTTGTTTTGCATTGAACTCTATGCAAATTTTGGGGGCTCTTTTATGACTTTCGTGGGCTCTTTTGGGCATTTCGGGGGCTAATTTGCCCCGAGCCCCCGTGTATTTTTTTCACTGTCAGTGCTCATACCCTCAAACAAGATGTTTTACCCACATTTGTCCCTCTGCACTCAGGTCTATTACATGTAAATGAGTTCCTAGTAGCGCTGGGGTGATAATAATTACACGGCCCTGATGGAAGAACATTATTAATGAAACTGATGTGGCTACCCTGGGCATATAAGACGAAATTATTCTTATTGGTAATCTGAAATGATATATTATATACCCTTTCGAAGAAATGCATCAGCAGAGAAGAAATAGATGTTTTATTCAGACGTGACCTGAATTCTACCTGGCTTTCTACCTAGCCTCATGAATTTTACATGGTAGAATCCATCTACTCTATCATCTAGCATTCCACTAGCTCGGCAGTTGCTCTTTCCTAAGTGCCATCCATCTTGCCCTAGTGCCTGTAATTCTAAAAAAAAATCTCTTAGGAAAATATAATCTAAGTTCAAAGCTTTACCATGCCAGATGCAAGCAAAAGCATCTGCCAAAGAAGAGAAAAAGAGAGAAAAGGATAAGATATTGCATACACTTTTCATCGCAGATACTTTCAGATTTATCTCAATTTTTATTGAAGTTGCATTTTGTTTCTGTGTCAGCTGCGTGTTAAACCAACAGGGAGTCTGTAGCCATAAGATTGGAAGTGTGTTTGTAGAGGTATTGGGTGTATTGGCTGGCGTGTTTTGACATCTATATTGGTATCGGTTGGACAGCACGCACCGGCTGAATAATTGTTTGAGTTGTCACCTTGTATGCAGTAAAACTGTTTATGAACTTGGGGTAATGAAACGCAGCTAGTGCACATAAATTCTACATGAAATGCATGACACCATCCAAACAGATAGACCTGGGAGATTAAAGACACAGTGCTAAAAAATGCTGCACAAAATATGTAATATATATTTGGAAAATGGAGTGTTACTTGGGACAGTTGAATAAATCTCAATAATCTGTTTTTATTTGGTTGTGTAGTGATGTCCCCATTTTTGGGGTGTATATATGGGGAATGGGTAGAAACACCCTAGATATTGAGATGGCTTAGCAAACTGTAGTGTCACAAAATAAAAAGAAGTACCGGTATCAAGAACGCAAACTTCATAATAAATGTTCACAATCACAATTTCATCACTTACAGGTACAACCACATTGTTAGGATATGATGGAGCTGGTAAATGCATATTCTATCTCACTGACCAGCATTTTTGATGGTTGAAATTCCACATATAATGCATCAAATACATGCGGGTCGCTTGTTTTTTCCAAAGGTTCATAATTCCTAAACACAATGTTCCTATATTCCAGCAGTTTCATATTTCTAAAAAATGAAATAGGGTTCATAATTCTGAACATTTGATGCATTATTAGTTATTCTGAAAATGAAACAGTTTAATTCTGAAGGTTCTTAATTCCACAAATGAAATATGGTTCATAATTCTGAAAATGAAATAGGGTTCATGATTATTAAACCTGCATAAAAACAATGTATAATCAAACCTACTGTGTATCCTTTCTATACATTATGAGAGGCAATTTATTTGACAAAGAGAAATATGTCAGGGAAGGTAGATTACACAGCATATTACTTTACTGAAATGAAACCCAACAGCTGCTGATGATGGATGTCATTTTTGTTATGAAAGGGAATGTCCTTTATTGAATTTTATTAAATTGAAAATCTATAATTGTTACGTCAGCTAAAAGCCTTATGGAGATCGATGATATGTCAGAGTGATACAAATGTATGAGGATTTATGATCAACTGAAAGTTGGAGAGTACCAGCTCATGGTCACACTAGGCGTGTCTGCACTATCTCGAGATTGCCAAATATCCAGCTATTTGAATTATCCTGATAGCAAACTATCCAGCTAATTTGCGTCTTCATTAGACCGAAGTAGCAATTTAGCTGGATAGTTGGTCGGGATAATATCCCAAGATATCTCGGTCTAGTTTGCGGTTTTCCGTGTTTACTAGTTGTACTAGCGCGGCGCTGAGCGGTATAGATCGCATGTGCGAGGAAAACCGGAAATCGTTGTGTATGATGGGATCAGGATATTTGACCCGTACTTCGGTCTAATGAAGACGGTCGCAAACTATTCCGCTAGTTGGGAAATAGTGGGATATTTTGCAAACTAGAACAAGATATCTTGGGATATTATCCAGACCAACTATCCAGCTAATTTGCTACTTCGGTCTAATGAAGATGCAAATAGCTGGATATTTCGCGATCGGGATAGTTCAAATAGCTGGATATTTGGCAATCTCGAGATAGTGAAGACGGGCCTACTGCACATCCATAGTTGTTTAATTTAGAAAGGTTAGGGTAGATTAAACAAGATAATTGATTTAGATGGGATGGGGCAATTTTTTTGACATACCAGAAGTGAGAAAGTATGTCTCTAGCCATCAACCAATGTTTGTTCAAATTGAGTTTGGCATGAAAAGCATTGCCAACTATGATTAGAAGTACTTTAGCTTCATGGTGAATCAATATTATAGACCCAAAGTCTATGTTATGTAATATAAAAATGTGATGTTCATGTAATACTGCTTTAAAAAATGCATAACAAGCAAAGATTTTGAAGAGAAGCAAACTGGAATGGGAAAGATTCTGGCAGGGCACTACTATATATTGCATAACAATCTTCAACAGATGATTTTATCTGTGTAGTTGATAATCTCATACAAAACGTTACATGGACATCGTCATATCTTTTGCCCCAACCTTACAGAAGACTCAAATAGCAATGCAAACAACAAAACTTGACTGGGGAAATAGCAGACTTCATTTAATATATAATTGGTTGATGTTTAAAATAATCAGCAACTTAACCTGATTTATAGAAATGTACAAGATTTGTGAGGCATCAAATCCATTTAAAGTCAAATGCTCAAGGTGCACTAGTGCAGAAAACCCAGAAGAAAGCACTATATACACAAAAGTACAAAATGAGTAGGAGGGAGCATTAAAAAACAGGACAAAATAATTCATTATAGGCCAAATCAAGCAGATACGTTTCTAGATTATTTTGTTAACACTTCAACTGATCTGCTAGTTCTGATCTCTTGAGGGAGATCAATCCACAGTGATTATTATTTCTTGTTATTTATGATACACCCTTTCTCTCCCATTCAACACAGCACTGTTGCGGGATACGTTAATGTGATAAATCATCTATTGAGAGTCAGAAAGGTGTTTACTCTATGTAAAATGATACAAATTAATGTCTTTCTGACTATTCATCATTTCTTACTATCTATGTTTACCATTGCTTTTTGTTCTCTGGTGTATGACTTTTATTACCTTTCTACTTAGCTTGATTGGGCGTTTTTACTTAGATGAGATGATTTTTCAAGTTGATTGCGTATAAAATATTGATGGTGTCTACCGAAGCATAGCTTTGCTGTTAATCATTTTTTTCAATTACTCTAATGAAAAAGTTTGGAATGATCTGCTCAGAACCGGGAGTGCATTGGCTCGTAACGATCAACATAGTTATAATGCCCTTCTAAATCTCAACAGATGAAATGTTAATATCTGATCAATGTAGATGCATGAAGCATTTAAACTTCTTGAAAGAAATTCACCTGTTCCTGTACTCTGCTTATTTGTAAATACAGTACCGGTAGTCATGTGCAAATTTTGTGAGCAAATATCATACCTCGAGTTCAGCTAAAGCTTCATTGCTTCAACAACTAAATAATTCATATTTGTTGTTATTTGAGAATACAGTGACTTTGTAGAGTTCAATGTATTGGAGAAGAAAATAGGATTGAAAGCCGAAAGCCAAGAGTAATTTGATTATAAGCCATGCCGAAGTAAGTTTAGATGCTATCCCTAGGGGTAGGGTTATTCATGCGAGAAGGATTGTTTGGGGGGATGTAATGTATCGTTCGTTGCCATGGGATTCCTCATCGAAAGCAGCTTTACATCTGCAGAGCTCGACTGATCACCGTCAATGCCAGCCGAGCCACGCTCTCATAAATTATGCAAGGTTGATGGTCTGCAGATGGATAAGATGAGAAGGCATCCATCCAGCGTGGACCGGACCAAACCTCCTCTCGGCAACCGTCCGATGATAAGGATGATGCCGCATAGCCATGCTCCGGTGATTGAGTACAACTAGAGAGCTCTCGATCTAAAGCTTGCGTTGTTAAACACACTGGATACACTCGAGTATTCTCTTCATTACACGCTCATGCAAATTGCTGAATTGCACCCTGGGAATGATGCGGGTTAGCTCTGTCATTGGAAGAGAATGTTTTTCCTTCCTCTCCTCCCCTCTCCCTTCACGTTCACTGTCCTAGCTCGCCAGAGGCAATCGTGTGCATTAGTGAGTAATTTGGAGTGGCCATTTTGGCTCGTTCATCGGCGTTTTGCGATGCATGATCGTACATTCGCTTGATCGCCTACATCCTCCTAACTCAAGCAGGTAGGGCAATCAACGCTTTTGTGGAGCACATAGTGAGCGTACTCCTACAACGCACGCACGGATACTTGCTGCGGGATGTCATCGGGTCAAGCAGAATCTGTGTTTACATTTAGCGAAGGAAGCGTGGCCCTACACTCATTTCCTGAGAGATGTTATGGATCCATCGACGAGTGCCTGGTGATGCCGCCGCAAGAAAGAGCAGAGCATCTTGGAATCTAACATTGCATGAATTTTTGACAACTGAGGAGATTAATTCTATTTCTATTAAAACCTGCTACCTGGCTCATGGCATGCATTTATGTATTTGGAGCAGGCCGCGGGTGACATATACACTGCTCTTAAGCCTCCATTTTCATTTACTTGAGCTGTTATGCGTTGTGACCTGCATGTTTATATCCACCATCCATGAAGAGAGATATCTTTTCAAGCAGTAGCTAGCGGCCGACACATCTCACCCATCACATCCTAGATGTAAATATCAACATTGATAGGAAGAATGCTGATATTGGGGTCATTGTATTCTCTTCGAGGTCATCATCATCATCATTGTCATTGTCTGTCATTGCTCAGTGATTGGGAAGACATCGCGGCCGTGCCTGCCAAACTGTCTGAATCCAATTGATTGAGGCTCGTCTAGCTCCTACCTCTCAGCTGATTGATTGGCAGTTGATCAATTCCCCGGGAACACTGGCTAGGGTCCAGCCCACTCAAGCCAACCAACGCTAATTTCATTCCACGCTATTTTTGATATACCTGCTACTCTAATATCTACCTCAGCTCATCAGTTGTACAGTGGGATGCTTGAAGGAGAGTATAGCTCTGCTGTGATCGCTCTTGGAAAGATGTGGATCACATCTGAGTGAGGTCTTTTTGAATGGTTTACCTTGCTTATATTATTTGTAAGAATTGCTTCGAGTGGTGACATATATAAACGCATACATTATAATTTGTTGAGTTTTCAAATGGATTGGTCGTTGACTCTTCAGTAAGGCAGAATATCTAAATCATTCAGGTAATCCACAGCTACTCTATGTGCTATGGTAACGTGCACTTTGCAAGACTTGAAGTGGATTTATAGATTGTGTGTACTGAAATTGAGCTTATAGGATAAAGCGTTTAAATCTCTATCCTTTTAATTTCAGAGTATTATGAATTAAATCCAAGGACATAGCGCTTCGTTGGATTGGATTTCATTTCATAATCTGAATATCAATATATTTTTGAGTGGAATTCTGCAACAGTGACAGTGACATCCACAAGTAAACAAGCCGGATCATAGCTATGATTGGAATCATTGTTCAATAGTATAATTTAACAGAAAAATATAAACATATCGTCATACTGGTCAGGGAGAATTACATGTAAATGCATGTTTGATGCCGAAACGGGATAGGAAATACCAATGTTGGAGATGTGCATCACTGATGTGGAACTTTGATTAGTGGGATACACTCATCACTTGTTGAGACAAAAGATTTCTGTGTTGATTGAGCTAATAATCTCCAGTTTCCTGTCTAGTCTCGCTATGTTCCATGGTGAAAGTGAACTTCATGTCATGTGATCATGCATGTATCGTTCATTAATCTCCTGGATTTAGACATGTCTTCACTTGATCTGCTGGGCTAGGATAGCTAGAGAAACAGGCTGTACGTGCATGTGCCCTTTCATATAATGCAAACATACATGGTTGCAGTCTTACAATAAAATTGAATAATCTTGGATCACATGCACTCTCTAAGTGTGTTGTCAAATGCCAATGTAATACAAGTTCAATTTAGTTGGCAGAGAGATACAGTATTGCTAATGTTTTGGCTGATCCAAAGATTGAAATTCCAAATTTGTCATAAAAAGGATATTAAGAGCATCGGGTGAAGGTTAGGCCACTATCAAAGCAGCTGAAGCATTGCTTTGATATCCGTCTGCTCTAGTGCTGCTCCATGGCAAGTAAGGATAAGACAACAACAGCTCTAAATAATTCATGACCTAGCTGCATCATATGACATCCTGAGTACACATTATCACACTTGGGTCTTGAGAAAGCCCTGGCTATTATCGATGGAATCGCACTGTGCTAATGGGACGACTTATGTGTGCTGCATGGAAAACAATCACTCCATAACTCATCATGTAATTGCACCAAGCCGGCTTTATAACAGCGTTAGCGTGCCCGCTGCTGACTGAAATTCACTTTCATTGGGGCTGACTAATAACATCTCAGGGGAGATAGAGGAATAAAAAAAAAGAGTCCGGTCTCTAGCTGTATGCTGCTGTGAACTTGCATGTACATGGTGAAATAGGTAGGAAGTGTTGTATTACTATTACGGTAGGTAGTACAGAGATTGCCTGACTGACTGAGATCAACAGTGGTCACTTCTATCCGCCAGATTCGAGGTTGGATGCTATTCACCTCTTTATATACTGAGCAGTTTTGTTTTTAGCAGTACAATATGTGACTAATCATATATTCTGGAAATACAGGGAATTTCACTCTTGGATGCTTGCTGAGCTTCATCGATATTATTTCAGTATATTCCTATCCTATAGTCTGCTACTGCACAAATCACGGCATGGCAACTGTCATAGAGTGCTAACGAGTCACTTCCAACTCTAAATTGGCAACGTAGCATCGGCAACGTAGCACTCGCAGCGGCTAGAGTTCAAGCGGATCTAGGAGTCGATCAGGCCATGTTCTAAAATTGTATGTACAGCGTTGATTTGGTCACGAAGAACACAACTTGTTCCAAGAAGGGAGTTCTTGTGCTGCTGTTTTAAAGTCAGAAGAATATTTGGAAAGTTGTGTTTGACACGGATATCATGTCGTGGATTAAGTTATGGATCTATGACACATTTCTTTAACTACTGCCATTGGAATTAAGTGTAGTGTGTCTCAGATAGGACGGGAGTCGACGCAGTACAGCATTGAGTCATCGTGTACAAACACTTTTGGCTATATTTGCCTTTAGATATGAGTACATTGTTGCAGTTGACATATTTTGTATGAATTTCCAATATTCGAAATAGCAGACAGCAAACTAGAAGAGGGAGAGCTCAAGAGAAGAAAGAGAGTGAGTACTAGCTCCTTAATGATTCTGTTTGATGATACGTGTCGGTCGGCACGGCATTGTCAAGATGTAAGCGGACAAGAAGTCATGATCGATCAAGCAAACATACCCCCATCCATCGCCTCCACCTCGCCCCGATCCCTGCCTCAACTCTCAAGCTCTTTATTCGACGACGACGCTATTCCGCGCCTTGATGGGTCTTTAAAGGAAGAGGAGAACGACGAGAAAGAAGAAGAAGAATCCGTGCTTCTGAGTGACTTCCATGATGTTCTCTTGGAGCTGGCTGCGTCCCCTGATGATATGGCTTGCTTCACCATCACGTCTGCAGTCGGTGGTGCCCACCTGCCAACAGCGTTCAGTCTTGAAGAACTTTCGCCGGAGGAATGCAGAGATTTATCCGCTGTTTGCTTTCCAGTCAACGGAAGGTTTGTTCACTCTACATTTTTAATTTTTCTTAAGAGAAGTGCATGAAAAGGTAGATATGCTTTATCTGCGAATCGTGTTTAAACTCTAATCAGCATTTAGAATTGTATTTGTAGAAAATTAGGCCTGCTCAAGAGACAAATTTTATGTTCGAACCATGATGCTGCAAACATTTGATGCATTACTACGTGTATAAATGTTTGAAATATGAAATGCAACTGTGCAATGTGTCCCATGCTACATATATGCGTTATACATTTAGTTCATCCCCAAATGAAAATTCTTTTAAAGATAACTACCAATAGTCAGTGTGTTTTTTTCCTCTTCCTTTTTGGATGTTCAATAACTGGATGTAAGATATCATATTAGCAGATACAATGTACAGATTCAACAAATAATGCAGTGAGGCTGGTAGGTGATCGTCGTGACTTTTGAACTGATTTATTCCGTCGTGAAAAATAACCGACATATTATTTTCATAGTCACATCCGGAGGGTTGCACCAATCTTGAAGATTGTTTACAGCTACTTGGCTTTAATTAAACACATGACCTTTGTAGGGCTGTGACATATATTGGTCTGCATGAGCAAGAGAAAATGAAAATTGGTCAGATCAGATGCAATGCAAAGTGTGAAAAATATCACGTAGATGAATCTGCTTGGTCTAATGGCCCATTTACACATCCCCAAACACCATTTTGAAAAATCATTGATTTTTGGACTGCCATTAAAACTACTGGAAAACCCATTTAAAAAGTTTGGCGTTTGCTCATTCTGATTTTCTGGTGAGTATACTGCTCATGCACGACTTTCCGCTACTCTGCGTGCAATCGCGCAGAGAAGCAAGGAGAGTCACTTGACCAAAAAACAGAATCTTACAAAAGTTTTGAGAGTAGGCATACACTGCAAAAATCTGTTAACTTTTGGCAGGCATATAACAAAACAAAACAATATCAATCGCAACTATGTGCATAAGAGATAGGAGACTGCAAACTTGCGATTGATTGGAGGACTTACGATTGATTTGGATCAATCGCAACTCTTTGTAAGACGGGGCCCAGGGGTACGTGGATTTGTCTATTTCAGTTTTTTATCATATTTGCCGGTTCCGACAAAAATGCAGGTTATGTCTGCGTCGTATTGTGCAAAACCTTCTTTCAGAATACATGTATATTAGATGCTAATCTGCGAAACACATGACTCCTATAACCAAGCATTTAAGCTTCAAAATTGTGCTTGCTTTCAATTTTTCCCTTCATACATAATAATTCTTAAGTAAGGCATTCAGCTCGTAAAACTGTAAATGCTAGCTGTCAAATTCACCTTCACAGTACACCTGTCCATGTATGTCTTGGATTTCCTGTTGGACCTGAATGAACTTGTGATGTTATTTCATGATCTCATCTGCACTTCCTACTGGAACATGCAATATACATGTACATGCAGGACTGGGATATCCTTTGTGCATGTTATTCATTAGTTCATTTTCCCCCTTATCTGCACACCATTGAATTTGTTAATAGTTCATAATGTACCTGATAGTGGTGTAAAGTGTATGGGTCTTGTCATTGTCATTGGGGAGAGTCCCTATAGGTGAACAAACAATGCGAAAGGGAAGCAGAGAGGAGCAGGGGCAGGGAGGGGGCAGTCCCCCAGAGGAGATGGGACGCTACAATTTAAAAGTAATTAAAAGCGTCTTCTCTCTCCACCTCTCTCTCTCTCTCTCTCTCTCTCTCTCTCTTTTGTCATTCAAAATTGAGAGGCTTATACCCCTTCTCCCCTTCTTATTAGCACCAATCTTGCATTAATTTTATTTCGTAAAATAGAATTTCTTTTGGCCATAATCGTTTGGCCCTTGTTTTTTTTATTGGGGGGGGGGGGGGTAGCTTTTTACTATTATGTTATTTTTCATGCATTTAGTGAACCTTAGAAAATATCTTTGACTACTCTTAAACTCTCAAACAAGTTATGCATCATGGTTATCCATCATGAGAAGAAACTTCACGTACCCCCAAAATTTCTTCAGCATGACCATGATGTATCATTCTCCATTTCAGCAATTTCTATTTTAGTCCCCAGGAATGCCAATCAGAAAATAGGATGATAAAGTGTAGCTGTTCTGCTTTGCAACTCGTATTAGTGATCATGATAAATCAAACTAGATAATGTATCTTTTAGGGATTAGGGTTAAGGATATTTTACATTTGACTTCCGATCGTGTTACTTGTATGATGATGATACGTGCCTCAAGAGAGATGATCATGAAATCTAAAAGTAAGCAGAAGAAAGTCTAATTTTGCTCTAGTTTTTAATGATGACATGTGTCAGTTGGTAGGAGAGATAATGTTTTTGCCTTGAAGGCATTTGCCCATTTAGAGAGAGAGCAGGAAAGAGGCCAAACAAATACATGAAGAGTTGCTTTTAATGAATGTAAGATTAGACAAATAAATTTAGAGGGAGTGACTGAGAAAGAGAGTCAACAAAGGGAAAGACAAAAGGGAGTGGTGGAGGAAAGATAGAAAGAGACAGAGAGGCAGTTAGAAAGAAAGGCAGAAAGAGAGAGAGACAGGGAGAGAGAGAGGGGGAGAGAAAGATGTAGAGATGGAGTGATAGAAAGAGATATAAAGATAGAGATAGACAGACATAGGGAGATAGGGGGTCAAAAGAAGATGGAGGAAGAGATAAAATATAGAATGAAAGAAAGAGAGAAAAGAGGTGAAGGGAAAAGATAAACCATAAATGGTACAACAGCATGATAAGGACAGACCCCATAGACTTTTGATTAATGAAAGGTTAATTTAATGAGAAATATATACATTGTATCAGTTGCTATATATTAAACATTTCATCAAGAACAGTACAATCATGGCAGTGTGATTCAGCCTATTGTAAATTTATCTGAAAGAATCAAAACATAGAAGCTAGAATAGTGTGATACGTGATCTCCTGCAGGTCAGAAACTGTATCGAATCACTGAATCATAATCAGAGGATGGTAATTAATCTCTTCCATTATGTTCTTTAGGAATACGTGTACTTTTTGTGGCTTTTGTAGTCAATGACAACATGAGGTCATCATGATCCTTTAAATAAATGTTCCACATTTAGCTGCAACAGCAATGTATACATGTAGGCTGTATTAGTGCTGATGAGATAGTGTTTTGGTTTGAATTTTGCAGTTTAAAATTCTCTCATTTCTCACATTGACACAAATGTCCCATGAAGTGAAATCTCCTAGAATCATTGCCATCATGTTGTGGGCAAGTCCACCTTTGATGGAAATATCATTGTCAGAAATGAGTCATCACTGAGATTATAGTCCCATTGTTCCTTTCATTGTTTTATAACTGATACAGTTGACTCTTATTAAAAATAGGTGCCATGTTTTTTTGTTTTTTTGTTTGTTGTTGTTGTTGTTTTTTTTTTGGTTTTTTTTTGGGGGGGGGTGGTGGTCTTCAGTCAAACACGTAAAAGTTATATAACGAGAGACTAATTCATTTTTGTCTGCATGGGTCTTTGCATGAACTCTACATTAACATTTGGTCAAATGAATTTATTAGAGAACACATTTTAAGAGACCTAGCTGTATAGCCAAGATATGAAATAGAAAACAGAATATAGGATTTCCCAGCCAAATTCGCGAGTTTGTCATTCAAATTAATTTGTCTTGCGTTCAAATTCGACGGTTTTAGTGCAGTCAAGTATATCTCAGGTTTATATTCCCTTTTCTAGTTTTCAAATCTATGGAATTTTTGTTAGAATATACGTATGTTTCATTCAAATTAATGAACAATTTGCTTCTTTCGCTATTTGGTCATTCGATTTGGCGCAACGCGATTTTCTGACAACACGACGGTGTACTTCTAGCATTCTAATTCATTTGTAGCATTCAAATTAGCACTTTGTGCACTTAAATTGATGGTGGTCAATATACATTTCTCGTTTATTACACACTTTTTAAAGCTCATTCTTTTTCTTTCAAGATTGTTTTTTCATGTGTATTTCATCATATTTCATTTTTTTTGCATTTATTCATACTTATTAGATTTATCTGATATTCATCAGCATTTAAGTTTGATTGTTAAGAAGAAAAAAACGACTTGCATCTACGGACCTGATGGTCTCAGTATATTTGTAAATGTTCATGTAAGGAAGTTGCTTGTCTTAAGTTTCATCATAAATATATCATCATAATTTCATCATAATTTCATTATGGAAGAAGGGTACAATATTGTGACTGGGGTAGGGACTAGAGTCAACAATTTGAACATGTCTTTAGCCATCGATCTGCTGGCGGGCAAGTAAACTATGAAACTCTTTAAGAAAAACAGAGGGGTGTGCTGGGTATAAGAGACGATGTGAATTACTTTTGTAAAATTCCGAGTCTGTAGTAAATAGGGGCGTTTGAGGGTACCCCCACCTTTCCCGGGTATATGAACATGTCCGTGCAGAAATGCCATATGCCTTGATTTCGCCCCTTCTTTACTTTATGTTTGACTACACCCATTTGCATTGTCCTGAAAATAATAAATGGAATAACAGCTTAGACCCCAATGGCAAATCATGCATTTTAACTGCATTACTTAAAAACTATAAAAGTTTGATGCAATTCTTCCCCCTAACATTCCTAACTTGAATAAAAATATTACGAATACGAATGACAGGTGTTAATTTGAAAGATAAAAATTATGCTTCGACAAGTGAATATTAATTTGAATGCTAGTTGAGCAGTTTCTAAATTGAATGACAGATCTATGAAACCCTTCGACCAAAATCCTAAATTAAATACAAAAACTGGAAAAGTGAATGATAATTGGCATGGCAAAGCCGATCTGCGCTAACTTAAATGCAAAGTAAATGAATTTGAATAACAAACACGCGATTTTGGCCGGGAAATCCTATACTAAAATATTTGTATCTATTAGAGGTCAAGTTTTACGAGACCTGTCTGAATGCAAGATAGGAAAATGAAAATGAAAACCAAACTGTTCCTTTGTTTCATGCCCTCCTAAATGAAGTTAGATTGATTTATTCAGCTTCCGTTTAAAAGATGTATCGCTTAAAACTAAATAAACATGGTTCCAATGCTGTACAGTTTACACAGTTTGAAATATTTTGCAGATAGATAACAAAAGACAATACATATTGACAAAATTATGACTATATACTGTTAGTATAGACTCTAAAATTATGGCAAGTTAAATATTTTATTGCCTGTTTAACAAAAGATACAGAGGATCATAAAGATTAAACAGAAGCTTATCAAAAACCTGGTATGCTGACATTTTTCGTTGAGTCCTAACCGAATTATGGAATTGTGGTGATTGAGGGATTCATTTTCTCACCGCCCCGGCCTTATTATGCAGTTCACACCTATATGTAGGTCACAAAATATTGCACAGATGCATCTAAATCAGTGTTTAATACACAGAAGTATGACAAGTACTGGGCGGCAATGCTTAGTTGTGTGTCATATGCCTGGGAACTGATTTCAATCATTGTTCCATTATTTTGTAATTTCATGGGTGGCGTGATGAGGGCTGGGTCGTGCATCCTGCGTCGTTTATTGGTCCATCTTCACCGGGCCTGAATTCGACCATGTTTTAATGAGTTGTCAAAGGCAGGTGGTAATTCTCATAGTTTGATTGTCCTTGTGGCCAGGCGAGGGCGGTGTAGCCTGCGACATTCGATGCCAGGGAAGGCAAGCAGGTGGCACGGTGTGCCCATCGTCAACAGGGAGCTAGCAGGGAGTACCACCGCATCAGCCGTATCTTCAGGCACCGACTCCTATTGTTTCACCGTAATCTAAACTTGCTGCGATAATACTGTTTTATATAGACAAAGGACTACCGGTAAGGCATGACGGTGCATGTGGACTGACTTTTGCAGATTAGAAGTGTTAAGAATACTAAAGAAGCAAGCACCATATGAAATAGTGGACAGGTACTTAACTGTGGATGGACGATCGTACGCGCCGCAGTCATGGTGACCCACATTTATGTCGACATACCCCGGGGACACCTCCTCCCATCTCATCAGATCAAAAGTGGAGGTGTTCAGGCATGCAAACTGGTTGCAAAGAGGTTTGTCACCCTTTCATTTTTATTTCCTACACTTGATGCCCTCATGTGACTGCTCAGAATCATTTGAAATAGAACTTAAAGCTATATTTTATTTAAGAAAAAAACATCCTGTTTAATAACATAACTGGAGATCTAGTGTGGAAGAGGCAAAGTCTACATTATTTCTATACTTGGTTGGTCTATTGGTGTTAACAAACAACCTTCATGCTAGGCAAAGCATGCCTGATTGTTTTCATTTCCAATCAATTTTAAAAATATTTTGTAACCATTTAGATAAAAGGATTACCGCTAAGGAAAGTGGAAGGGGTTGTTAATTGGTTTATCACTTTATGGATACTTTAGCAATAAAGGAACAGAGGCATTATGACAAATGCATATGAAGAAAAGGAGAACATACTAAGAAAAGCCCAGGACTTGACCTGATTAATGGTCCATGCAGGACAGGTAACATAAAAAGATATACCAGTAATTATAAATAGCTTTTAGAAATCAACATGGTGGTTATACAGATTAGGTAGCCACATAATGTCATAAATGTTACATAAACTATAGAAAAATAGTAAGTATGTTGGTAAATTTGCTGTGTAGGTGTTGAAAGCCTTTATGATTAGGCAGAGTGTACCTGAACTCATCATTTTACCAATTAATTTATGCTTTTATAAACATTTGAATAACAGGATTGAAGAGAGTGAAAGTGGAAAGGGGCAACACAATTGTATTTCACACTATTTCCTTACTTGATTGGTCAAACGGTTTTATTTGACCATATAAACATTTCTGTACGATGAGGCAGAACATCATAGAATTCCTCCATTTTCTATTTACTTTCTGATTTAAAACCATTAAATAACAGGATAGAAAAGAGTAGAAAGGAAAAAATTGTTTTCCACACTACTTTCTATACTTGCTCACTTGGTGTTATTTAGCTGATTAAAATTACCTCCATGGCCAGGCAGAGCCTAATTACCTCTGCTGTTGTTTGTCACGCATTGCATTCAGCGTTAAAAAGAGAGGTGGATGTGTATTGTAATTGCAATTTTGTTGAAGCCATTTTCTATCATGGATGGGTCTCTATGAGGCTGTTCACACCCCAATGAGATAGCGCGGTCTATCGTAGCACCCCCTTTTTTCTAGCGCGCGCTAGACTGCGCTATTACTGCGGTGTGAATCCGGCGAATGCCAATGGGCGGATCGTGGGTCGTGCTACGATAGCGCGATCCACGGCCCGCCCACGGTCCCCCCTTGCGGTGTGAACAGCCTCTATGTCGACCTTAGTGGTCTCTTATCTGTGAGAATATCACTAATTACTTAGTGAAGAAAAGAGTGTAGCTGTATTCATAATTAGCTTTTTTCACACATTTAAAAAGAGAGGTGGATGTATATTGTATATGCAATTTTGCTGAAGCCATTTTCTATCATGGATGGGTCTCTATGTCGACCTTAGTGGTCTCCTTATTTGTGAGAATATCACTAATTACTTAGTGAAGAAAAGATTGTAGCTGAATTCATAATTAGTTTTTACAAGCTTGTGTGTTTTTATACCCCATCACTTTGGAAATTGCTTTGGACATTGTCATTCAGAGCACGTTCCAAATTATTCATGATCATTCTTTGAGGTTACCCATTTCCAGTGCTTCTCTAACTAGACAAAGCCGAAACTTTATTAAACTACAGCTATGCATGAGTTTCAAATTGGCAAATTTAAAATGGATGTATGCAATTGGGATAGCTGTTGTTTGTTTGCTCTGAAGAATCATCTTGTTAATCCCCAAGTTTGAGAGCATTTGTTATCACATATGATTTCTTAGATGTTTGAGACAGAAAAGGGATATTATGAAAATTGTTGTGTTTGTACACTTTAAATCGGTCTTTGTTCAGAGGATTGGCATGAACATTATGCCAAATAAAAGATGTTTATTGGTGATTTCATTGAATATTTAGAGTAAAATTATGTCAATGTGTGTTATGCAACAGAGTGCAAACACAAATTTTGGTCAAAAACTTTACTTGTGTAGTGTTTAAAAAGAAAGGGAAATAAAAGTTGAGAAGTTATACCTTGTCTTCTTTAACTATTTATATTATATGGACCAACATTTGTTTGTAGATGTACCTCCCTAGTGACAGTAAGGGTTAGTATGGGGAGAACTCTTTATACAGAGGCGTCAAAACTCTGAAATGTCTACCGGTAGGTCTATTTCTAAAAAAATGTACATCCATTGGCTCATATCTCTGCTCGAGCGGTACTCTATGAATTATTTATGTCATTGATTCGGATATGTGTCCGTCAGTCACTGGTCATTAAAATAGCAAGGAACTTGAACCAGCCCCAGCCCCTTGATGATGTCAATACCCAGGGTTAGGATAAACAATCCTTGGGCAATACGTCTTTGACCCAAATATATCAGGATAGGAGAGGACAAACTTTGTTCCTTAATCTTATCTGGATGCAATGTGACTGTTATGACAAACTATGTGCCTGAACTGCAAGATGATAACAACATGACCTTTGGGTGTTGGAAGAACGAGACAGGATTCCCTCAAGTGCACCTCAGTCTCAGAGTTTCTATAATTAGAGGGAATTATGACTGGAGTTGCATGGATAGGGTTTGTACTTATCATCTTGTTTGCAACTCATTTGTGTATATTATAGCGCAGCTGAATATATTTTGTATAAAAGCTGTGCTATATAAATTTATTATTATTATTATTATTATTATTATTATTATTGAGAGATTAAAGATAAACTTGAGTAGTGGTTTTAAAAAAATGAATTCTCACATAATCAAACAAAATTTACACTGAATGTTCAAGATTACAAATAAATGTCATTTGCCAAACAATTTTGGTAGAAAATGTATACTGGCTGAGTAATGAGCATAGAAATATAAGGAAATCAAGGTAAGTAGGCCAGACACCATTTGTGTAGTCCCATATACATCTTTCTGTGTACAGTGCTTGTTACTTTACTAAGACTGGGCCAAATTTATTATGATTTTGATGACTCCAGAACCTTGCAGTACACACCAATACTTACATGCTACATGGTCAACTTTTTCTGATCCATTCCACACCTTTTCTTTCACAATGCAATCGTATGACCAGAACTCAACTTTATCTTTAAAGCTACTTAAGCCTATGGGGCACATTAGAATGCAGTAGTCAATGGGCTAAATAGAGACAGCACATTTCACTTGTGAGAACAAGATGGGATTATAGCCATCTGTTTGGTTTTTCTGGTCGTCCTTCACAAGTGAACAATATTTGTTTTTGCTATTTTTTCTATATTTTTTATGTTTATGGTATTTATTATATGTTTCCTAAAAACTAGACTATTTTTCTTCTATTTTCTTCTGGAAAAAATGGAAATATACAAACAACATATTTTAGGCTAAAGATTTGGAACCAAAGATAGATTAATTTATATATTCATAATTGAAAATATTAAGAAAACATTTTTCTGTTTGTTTTTTTTAACTATTTTTTTCGACTAGTTTCCGACTATTTTATTTTGACTAGGGGTTTTCTATATTGCTAGCTCTCTTGTCATGTGAATAGAGTCTGTACATGTAGATATTTCTATTCTCAAGTACTTCGATGTCTTTCTGTGTTTGTATAATGACTAGAGGTTGTTTGATCTCCGTAGACCAAGCAGGGGAGATGCTTGACTTTGACATGCAATTTGTTAATACCTCCACTTATTTGATGTCATGCTTTGACAACTTTGTAATGACTTTGACCCCATTCACACTTTACTTGCATGCACAATTTAGCATACCTCCAAACTGCGCTATTACTACTATGTTCACACAGTAGGCCTATGATTTTTAGGGTACGTTTATGCTCACCTTTTTCTGGCCAGAATGAGGCATTTGTTCCGCGTTAAGTTCAAAACACGGTTGCGTCCTTTCTCACTTTTGTAGAATCACAGAAAAACGGCGATCGTAAACTCATCAAAAGGTGCGTTTTGGATCAGCGATTCTGGGGAAGCATAAACGCACAATCATTTGTAAACGCGTTTAAATGGGGTCAACGTAGCATGCGCAGTGCAGGTTTGCTAATCCAGCTGCAGAGCCAGAATCATGCCTGAAGGAGCCAGAGAAGTGAGCATAAACAGTACACCGTGGAACTGCGATTACGATGAGCGTTTACGATGAGCGTTTCAAATCGCTCATTCTGCCTTCAAAATTGAGCATGAATGTACCCTAAGTTTGCGAAACCTCGAAACTGTAACTACGAGGGTTCAAGTGGGACAGAAACAATAATAATAATAGTTAACTAACTACAAGCTGGGGAAAGAGCATTAATTTTTACTTCACTCTGGTGTAATTAACTCAAAGTTTATTGCATCCTCATGGCACAGAGCATTTAGAGGAAAGACTCCTTTAATTCCTAGAATATACATTTAAGATTGTTCAAGTCTTTGATACTGTATCTTGTCTTGTTAATTCGAGGCAATAGAAATGTGAAATACGTATTTATAAACAGGGGGGGGGGGGGGTTGTGTTTTGAAAATTCTGTAATGATGATATTATTCTCCCCCAAAAACAATAACAAATGAATAATTTGGTTATTTCAAAATGAGCATTATTCAACAAAAATGTACCAATATCATCACTGTCCTACCAAAGCAAAAATGCAATTAATTCAGTTATCTATCACTTTGTGGTTTGGGTTGAATACCATTGCTTTAGTTTCTTTCCTGATCCTTGCCAAATTTTGCTTCCCATTTGATTTGTTGAGGTTGGATAGATTCACTTTGATAATAACAACCATTCACAAAAATCAAATATAGTTCAGCTGCAATTAGTGAATTGATATTAAAGTAAATTGATATTGAGACTTGTTTTTTTTTGTGCTGCTTGACTGCGTGTGCTTGTCATTCAGGTTTTTATTGATGACCGGTATGCTAAACCTGATTATCAACTCCTAATTATTTGTGTCATTTCAGCCATAATTGCCAAGTTTTGGCACCTTCTATGATATACAAGCTGATAAATTGGCCTTACACAAGACTTCCTTCAATATTAACAAAAAATAAGATAAATGTCATCATGGATTAAAATACATTTCCCCCGGAAATAGAAATCCACTGTGCTTGACTTTTTTTTATAACAAGATAGCGATAGGCCATATACTCCTAGGTGTTCATGTATTTTACTGGCATATACCTTTGTCAGTTGGGTTGTGTCAACGAGTGTCTGAACTCTCAGACTATGAATACTGCGTGGTCTACTGCACTCCATAGGCCCTGCACTATAGCTACTTGACACAGTCAGAGACTGACAAAGTTAGGCTAGGCTCAAGGCTTTATGGAATTGTGTTAAATGTCAAACTAGTGTCTGTGCCTGCAGACAAAGACAGTGTTGATATTTATAATGTTTCCTGTTCTGCTTCCATGACGAGTCGTTTGCTAGAAACTATTAGCGACCGTAGCTCTAATTAGAGCATGGTATGGTAATGAGCTCACACTATCTTAGGATGATGTCAGAGGCTGGGGTATATATACATCATTAGTCAGCCCAGCAGTTGTGTTGTCCGTCTGTCTGTCTGTCTGGCCGGCCGTCCCTCCAGCTTTTAATCACCGCAATGACTTGAGAACCATAACAGATTTCTGACTAAATGGAGTATGTAGATGTATAACATGCAAGGATGAACTGATTAGATTTTGGTTGAAAGAGTTCAAAGGTCAAATGTTAAAGGATCATAAAAGTGTTTTGAAATAACAGAAAATACCTTATTACTGTGATAACTTGAAAAGCATTGAAGCAATGAGTATAGGCAGAGGTATATTAGAGATAAAATCATCTTCATCTTGTGATGGTGATGGTATAAGATGACAAAGCCTTCCAATGTATATATGGAACATCCATCCAATAACCAATAAACGCAAAATCCAGATTAACTTTTTTAATAATAATAATAACAATCCGGTTTTTTATATAGCTCAAAAACCAAAAACAAAATCTGTGGGTAATTTAGTTATTTCTATTTGTGTTAGTGATGCACATGCACTCAGAAACAAAGCAAACTATTGATGTAAATTTCTCTTAATTCTTTAAATGAATTTTGTTTTGCTTGGAACATTCAAAGATTGCTATATCAAGAAGTCTAAGATTGATTAATGCACATTGCAGTTATTTCCATTTTTATTAAAGGATTAAAGAAGAAAAAACCCATATTGTATAGTTTTGTTCATGCAGAAGGAAATGTACAGTAATGATTATCATATGTTACTTTTATTTGTTCTTCCCTGATATCAACCAAATGGGAAATGAAAATACATTACTTGCCTAACATGTAAAATGCCCCATGCGAAGGCCACATGTAAAAACAAATGGTGTAAGCTGTTCTGCCTGGTTTTTTACGAACCTCTGAGAGCTAGAGGTTACTTTGCATATCACTTCCAGGGAGACAGCTGATATGACTCCATGCATGGCAGCCTCAATTTGAACTTCCTTGAAGGTATTTTACATTGAATCAAGGACAGAACTCAAATAGTGGCACCTGTGTTTTTGATACGCACGGACCAATATGAGAACATAATTAACAATTAAGTTTCATTCCAGTCTATTATTTTCTACCAAAATCAGAGATTTTCTGTGAGCACCTTTTAAAATTGACGGACAAATTTGGCTGTATTCTATGTCTCATAGAATGGCCTATGTGCTTGATTCACAAATTTGATTTAATACCAAGTGCTGAATTCCCAAACTGCCAAATTTTGCAGAGTATATATATCTGCCGTTAATGTAAGAGCCACATACTAAAACACAGAACTAATGTCCTTGTGTCTCCAAACAGAAGATATGTTCGTCTCTTATTTTCGTATTATTCAACGAGAAAGAAAAACTTGACATTAGCCAACTGAAGAGGGCGGATGCATGTTCCTAAAGTTGATGAAGCGGGAAAAGAGTTGTTAATGTGACCGAGCACATGATGTAGACGTCATTCTCTGATGGATAAATATATGACCAATGGAGTGATATTGTATTTAACCACATGTATGCATAGCTCAATAAAGCTTTTATATACCGTCAGGTTTAAAAATAGACCAGAAGTGATGCTGTAACCGGAAGCGTAATATGATACAATTATGCTCTTGAAGTCATTATGCTCGATCTCTTTTGAAGCCTGTAAATGCATTCAACCATTACTGAAATGGACAAAACCCACGTGGAATACATCATATCATATATATGACCCATTCTCATGGTTAATATCTGATAGCAGTATGTGAAACTCCACCTAATGGCTGTTTCAGAGTTCATCATTCCAGTTGTTAGTTTAATTAATTATTCCTCATCTCATCTAATAGTGACCTTTGGCCAGCTGGGAGGTGCAATGCTCCTTTGAATAGGAGTGCTTATCTGGTATCAAACCTTTATCAGTTTTTACTTCTCTGTCCCCAATAAGTCATCCATTAAGTAATTCTTGCGTGGCTTTCCTGACATTATCCTCGACAGTTGTCACGAAGATATCACTGTGAGGAACGGCTCTAAGATTGCCCGGTCCGGTCAAGTTTAGGAGAACTACAGGACACACCAGGAGGAATCGGCACAGCTAGGCGCTCCTGAAGCTGAAACTCACTCAACCAGAGAGTTTGGGAATATTTATCTGTAGCTTCATGACTTCATCTCTGTCTACTACAATGTCTTCTGCAATCCTTTGTTTTAAAGATTGGTGCTGACGAGTCTGCCGATTCTTATTCAAAGTAACTTAAAATACCTTTCTTGCCTGAAGGAAAAAAATTTGAAGCAGCACGAGTCGATTGTGTTTGAGGATATTATGCAACATCTCGGATGTGGAATATAGTTCTGATAGTTTCTTCTGACAGTCATTACTTGCCTGGGGGTGAGCTGTGTTTAATACTAACATTACCCACAAATTTATGCTAGACTATATTTTGTGTCCAGTAGAATAAAATCTTTCCTTCATGCAGAGTCTTGAACCAAACCAGGTAGTAGGGACATAGGCACAAGGTGGTAAAGGAGACAATTGTGTCAGCTTTCAGGTGTGGACGAAATGAACTTACATGAACTTGGACAGACAAGATCATATCATTTTTCAATTATTTTGATGAAATGAAATGTTAATCGGTCTCTATGGTTTCATGTCACTAGTAGCTGAAGTTGTGGAGATGGAATATCTTGTATTCTGGATGAATAAACTCACTCAAACATTAGACAGTTTCTGTACTTGCTAATGGGCATTGTGTTGTACTGCTGACCTAAAGAAGTTGCAAGACTCTATGAAATAAAATGGAAGAGGGAGATGAAGAGAGACCTTTGATGTCTGGAATGGAGGATGAAATAGAAACGTCTTACGAAGGAACAAATTCAGATGAGCCGAGAAGGAGACGCTCCTCAGGCAATAACAACAAGATTAGAAGAATGTAAGTAATCAGAATTGATGACAGGTCAATACTGGTATGAAACCTGCGACAAAAACACTTTACCATACACCTAAAGATGAACTCACTACACCAGATTTTTTTGTTTCCCTTTAACGGTTCTTCTCAATAGCTTCATTTATGCTGCAAGCAAAAATTATGGATTATTCTCACATTTTGGTGTTTCGTCTGTAGTTGCATAGCAACATAACATACTGGCAAACATAACAAAAAAACAAACTCCAGAAATCCACCTTTGGAGTATTTTTGTTTAAAAAGCCTGCAGAAATGTCACCAATTTTTGTAACGTAATATAAATAAAAACTTTGATATGATTTTAGTTTTCCCCTTCCATGTGACTCTCCTTACTTCTGTGCAACTTTTTCTTTCCAGCAGTACAAAAAAAATAAAAAATCTTCAAAATCGTGTTTTGGATGTATAAATGGGGCTATGAGGTTTCATACCTGTGTGGATTAAACAATTGATAGGAGATGGGTATGAGCACTGCCTTGCATCGTGAAACTCAATCAGGGTAAACTCAAGGGAAAATTATATTTATCATTATTAAATGCTAGAAAACCCTGTCCAGAAGATGCTCACATTTCTCTTTTAGGTTTTTTTTGTTTGTTGCCAGTTTACACTTGCTTTCTCAAAAACACAAGTAACTGTTTTTCTAATCTTGAATTTTGATAATAGTAGTTTCTATGCAGACCAATTTGTTTTGTAAGATGTATATAGAGAATCAGCCAATATCAGCCCTTTGGGGGGAGTTTCACAAAGATCCTAGGTTGAACTTATTTCTAAGGTGGACTTAAAACTTATGGGAAGCCGTTAACATCTTTGAAAATATTTTGTAAACGTTATTTCAAAAGGCATAGAATGTTAATTTGAATCATTCATATTTTCTTTTATCAAGGAAATTTCATGTTCTTGATGTGGAATTTATGAAAAGTCTAAAATACTTGAATTTTTGCCGTTGAATATATTTTATTTGAATGCTATAAATGGCTCTCCATAATAGTCTAACTTAGAGTTAAGTTCATTCATTTATTCATTCATTTTATTTCCAATTCTCATAAAAATGACATTCAGCAATGAGAAAATATACAGTATAAACAATACAAAGTTCGACTTAGGATCAAAATGCCCATGGAGAAATTATCTCCAGAGAATGTGTTGTACAAACAGTAAAAATACACATGGGAAATGTAGGGTGATAATTGAAAATAGAATGAAATAAAAAGTAGCTCCTTTCAAGCATGAAGTAGTTCTCACCCAAAAAATTTCATTGAAAATTCTAAACCCAACTCTTTACAAAGAAATCAGAAAAATGTTTACATGTGGCATTCGTGAAGATGTTATTGTTGTTATTATTTGTTTTGCTTTTTAGCAGTTTTTCTGCACTATTTAGAGCAGCATCTTACAAAATCCAACCATTATTCCATTGAAAATACAATTTTTTGGAATAGCATATACATGACTTAATTAAATCAGAATCCAATTACTGGTATAAACACAGGTAAAAAGAAGATCGAGACTGGATTTAAAAAGTAATCTCTCCGAGTATTCCATTAGGGGGGCAATGGCTTGGCAATGTTGTCATATTGCATAATATCTTCACTGTAGTATCATGTTCAAACATGTTCGAGGTACAACACTTCTATTGAAAAAAAAAGGATTATAATAATAGATATAAGGTAAAAAGTAGACAAAATATGTGATAAAATGCATGAGCTATACAAAGAAAAAAAATTCATACAAATATTTGTAGTAAAAAGTGTACCTTTTTTAAAAACCACAAACATGTTCATGATAACGGTACTATAATGTTTGTTTTGGGAAGCAAAAACATGATAATAAGCAAATATTAATCGACTACGAGGGTAATGGTTCAAACTATCATTACCGAGGTGATCTCGGGGCTACTATCATCCGCGAACCTATGATGGTAGCCCCGAGATCAACGAGGCGATGATAGTTTTTATCCATTGCCCGAGTAAAGGAGGTTAATATTTGTTTTATATCCCACATCGGCAATAAGGTCTATTTAAAGTGAATTTTACATAATTAAAAGAACTGATTCTGCAGACAGTTTAGCTTCAGCTAGATTTTACAAAGCACAACATGCATACATGTAATAAAGTCGATGCGCGCTCATTTGACATTGACATTAGCATTGACATTTCATTTATTCTACTTTGTTATGCTTATTCAATGGGCAAGTGGGGCAGCAGCAACAAATTACTGTACAAAAGTCCTATCGCAGGGGGATAGTACTTATCTATCATTGATCATGTGACCTCGTTTAGACCAATCAGATTGCAAGATTCTTAGTATGCGGGATATAATATCTAATATAACACTCGTCCTTCACAATAAAATGAAATATTGATGAGGTTGTTGACCATTTGCAAAGTGCAGTTGAGTATATTCACCTAATGCCTCTCCACTAGTTACTTATCAACTTATTTGGACTTTACAATCTTGAGCAAACATAGCAAGTAGTAGTGTTTGTGACATCTCTATCTGACAGACTTTGCCTCGTGTGTTAAAGGGTAGTGTATCCCTTTTGTAGCCATCATTCAACCAATCCAATCAGCCAACTTTGCATGAATTTAGAATGTGTCGACGTCATGTATGTTCTATCTGTGAAATTTAAAAGTTAGTAGTGTCCTAGTATTCAAATTATGCAAGTAAACCTGTTTACTTTCTAGACTTCACTATTAAAGTTCACTGTCAGACACTATTGAGTAACCAACTTTCTTTTGTTTTCTTTGGTAATAACATACATAAAATGAGCTGTAAATTAAGGGTACATGAGCATTTGTCTACATCAATAACCCACTTCTTGTAAATGCCAAAATGAAACTGATTGGATCTTTGCGCTGCACAAATGTACAACCATTTGGTACAAGGGTTTGAAAATCAGACTATGTTCTAGGGATAATTTAAGGAGCCCGCTCGCTGAATTTGATTCGACAACTAACGGCCATTATTTTCCCACAAAAAGACATTTTCAAGCCCTTCTATTTTGAGAGAAATTCTAAAGTAGTGTTATCTTTCAACTGCCATTGGAATTTAACCTTTTCATTTCTTTGGCCTACAAAATAATGGGACATACTTCCTTTAAAGATCCATGTTCTAATGTCATTCAAGGTTATGATTACATTGCAAACAAAATAGTGTGATTCAAACTTCATGTATAACTATTGTTTGTAAAAAGATAAAACCAAGTATTATCATTTATGAAGTTAGATATTGTATTTGGATAGGTATTTAAATTGCTTCCATTGAAGTGATTTATCAAATTGGTAACAAACATGGTTGTTTGATTTTGAAGTATTACTGCTATTTATAGATGAAAAAACATATTGCCTTGTAATCATTTGTTTGATTTATAAATTGTGCAAAAAGGTTTATGCAGTTTGTGATAAAGTTTAGCTCTTGGTTGCATGGTGTTCTGATTTGATTTGGGTATTTCAGAAGTGATAATTGCTACTATGAAAATCAAACTTCAATGGTTCATTTTAGCCCATTTCGATTTCTATGAATTCCATATGCTTTTTTTTTATCCAATGAACCAACTTTTTGGCCATTAAAAAATATGAAAATATACTGAGGGGATTGAAACATGTTTTTGTATTCTTTACTAAATTATCCTTTTTGTTCCAAATGTGAAACTATTAATACTTTCTTATGCTGGTAATTTGTATTAAATTGCAAGATTTATATTATTCTTAATTTTTTTTAAAAAATCACTGGAACTCCTGTAGGCCTTTTGAAAGGAAACCCCACTTATATCAAGTTATTTTGAAAGAAAGATAGAAATAAGATAAAAGGGAAAATAATAACAACAACAGCAGTGAAAAGTGAGGAAATTCAATGAAGAATTAATAGTGGTTACTAACCATTATTTCATTTTTTGATTGATTCTTTTTTAAAATTTTCAATTAACTTTCTCTATTTGGGGATGAGTTGACATTGCTGTATACTAGAGGAGAATTGCGTCATCTACCTTTATAGCTATAGTATAAATAACCATTTTCTCTGTTATGCTGAGAGCTGAGTTATTGATTAGGCTCCCAGTGACATAGATCTACCTGGGTAACTGTATTTACTGGTAGTCTTGTTTTACAGACACACTTTATTTGTTTGACAAGATCATTATGTAACTTAAGAAAGGTTTGTAGTCTGAGACTCTGAGAAGTATCCCTTGACTTCTGCTAGACATGTGTTTCATCTAGTTTAAAGCAAGTTTTGTATGAGTTGAAGGAGATAATCTTTCTGGATTTGACATTTAATACAAGAGTCTGGAATCCATAGACTAGCTCTCCCAGGGTGTAAAGAGTTACAGAGTTATGCAACAATGAAAGTGAATGAAAGTTTTGACTGGGTACCGGTCTGTGCCTAGCTTGTTATTATGTGTACGTACATGTAGCAGTAAACTATGTGTTTTAATAGTATTGTAATTTGTAGACCTCTGGTAATACTTTGTACAGCCAGGAACAATTGAATACCTTTCAATAGCAAATTTATTACTTTTGACGGAAAAAGGGAGACTTTAGCGGTAGAATTATGACCCGATCAGCTAATTGTTGGAAATTCTGCACTGTCATCGAATCATGACTGGAATCGGTTTCTATGCTTGTGCATTGAGCTTAGCTGAATACACTCTTGACTTTAAGCAAACAATGCTAACCTAATAAAGCGGCTTCATCCCTGCCTGCTGGCTTCAGGCTGGTATCCTATAGCACAGAGTTTCTGTTTGATAGTAGAGTAAAATAGTATTATAAAGCCAGTCGCTTCATGCAAGAAGTCCGGTATGTGTTGACGTTAATGGAATGTATAGGCTTATATGATAGCTTGTATTGGACTGTTTGCACAATGGGGAAAGAAGTGATCAAGTTGTGAAATCATGAAGCATATGCTCGACCCTATGTTCGTTGATCCTGTGATTATTGCGGAAGACTCCAGCGGCAGACAGAATATCAGGTTAGTTTAAAGGGAAAATTAAATCCAACTGGATAGCAAACTTTACTCTAGAAGAACGCAGTAAAAATCAGAGAAGCAGACTGGTAAATGCAGATTTTACAAAAAATAGAAAGCGATATGAATTTAAAAAAATTGTAATCATAAAAAGGGTGAGCTCTTCAACTTGGCTAAATCGATAACGTCTCTGTGATGTAGTGACAGACATTTTTCACATTTGTTCCTCCACACAAAAAGACTAAAATTAAAAAAAAAAAAAAAAAAATGTATAACACAGGTGTGTCTTTTTTTGTTAGAGGACTTTTGATAATATGCTTTCCATAATGTATTTTTAGTAGTGCCCAGAGGGAGAAGGCAATTAGGAGAAAAATAGCAATTAATGATATTTGTGTAACGGCCGGCAAACGTGAGAGTTATCCGTCACTATGTCACAACCCACTTAACCAAACTGCTAATTTGAGATTTTTATAGACAATAGGGATTCAAACATCCCTGATTTTTGTTACTATTCGTTCCATTTATTTCAATTTTTTCACCATTCTGTTTATCATAAATTCTTAATTTAACCAAATAAATAAAATAAAATTACTGACAATTTCTAAATTGCTTTCTATTGGTGATATATTGTTTACTTGACCATTTACCTTTTACCTGATGGCAAAGTAAATAGTTACATTCAGTTTTTTAAGGGTGATAAGTAGGACTCCTTTTCCTTTTGGGGGAAGGGGGGGGGGGTCCCTAAGGAAAGGAATGAATTTCATATACGTGTTGTAACATATGGACATGAGTTTGACAGGCAAAGATGTATAAGGAAAGATTTTCTTTAACAGAAAAGATGATATGTCAGGATATTACAATACAAATATAGAATAATCTAACATTGACTATATTTTGGTGACCATATTTACATTGACAATAAGCAATGATCCGATTAAACAGATACCTGATCATGGTGGGGGTGGTGGTGGTTATTATTTTATCTGAATGCTAAGAAAGCATAAATGCTTGTTAGTAAGCAACCAGAGGACCTCTCCAAGAGTACCTGGCTATCTCATGTTGACCATAGTGACATCCATTGGTCAAACACCCCCCCCCCCCCCCCGAGCAAACTAACATACATGTACACTGACCCAACAATCAGTATAGTAATGGTTTCCATAATAGAAACCACTGTTGTACGATTGTGTTTGCCATACTCATCCCAGTGTAAATGAATCCTATTTGCTTTGACTGCACACCACCCTAATCACTCTACACAGTGACAACGCTGCCATGCAAGCAATCAGTGACATGCACTTTCCACCCATTTACACCTGGCATGCAAAATTTTACCATTGGAAAGAGAGAAATATGTTTATTCACATCATTGCTATTTATAGCTACCGCTATTCAAGGAGTGTTGAAATGCAGAGCCAGAGAGGTTTTCATTGTCAGTGTTATTCATTAAACATGATCCCAAGGCAGTAGCCAATGCTTAATTGTATTTGTGCGCTAGCTCATATAGAGAACAGATTCATAAGAGGGATCGATAGGAGGATGTTCGGAGGTATGTACTATCTACTCTGTGACTGGTAGTAACACAATAGGCCATTTTTGTATAGTAAGCGCATTTGATTCACATGGAAGTGCCTCGATACAAATTATTTCGTTCATCTGTTACAAATAATTGTATTTCAATAGTCAGAATGTGAATGACATACATTGCTTTTTGCTAGTAAGGACAAACATCACGTAAATACCCTACCTTAAAACATGTAATGTATGCAATTTGTACTCTTACTATTGAAATACAGTTATCTGTAACAGATGAACGATATAATTTGAAACAAAGAGTGTCACTCAAATTTGATTACATTACGAAAATTGTCTATTTTTCATCGGTATCAGATTTGTGATAACTTGAATTATAAAGGAAGCCCTGCTATACTAACCCAGACTCGATCTGGCCCACTCACTGATTTCATACAAGATGACACTTTGTATGACATATGACTGAGGATTCTTACCTGTGTTTGATTTATAGGTGTATTTGAGTTTTTAATTGGAGTAGTTCATGATGATGTTGTAAGACTGAACACTCTTAATGATCTGCCCACTACAAACCTGATATACCATTGAGAATATTGCTTTTTTACTTCTTTGAACTGCAAGACGGAGGATCCACTATCTCTTGGATGAGTTTTGTGCTTCTTGTTCAGCTGTTATTTTAGTGTTCCTAAAGAGTGGTTGGCATTGTAAGACAGACACTTTGATAATCGGCCGCAAACCTCCTGCAACCATACGCCTTATACCAGTGAGGATCAAACTTCAAAACTGGACAACTATCTCTATGCATGAGCTAGGACTCAGTATCTCTTGAATTCGCTACTGCTTCATTTTTTAGCTGTGATTTTGGTTTCTATCTAAAGATGATGTTGTATAGTATGAGAGATATCTTTGAATGATCTGCCTAAAATCACCTGCTACGACAGTCCTTATATACCACTGAGGATCTAACTTTCATACATTATATCTATGTGCATCACTGGAAATTAACTATCTGTTGCATCGGCCGACTTTGCTACTTCATTTGATGCTGTTAAAGAGGCATAAGATGGACGCTGGGAATGATCAGTTCCTAAATTTGCATCTCTGCCTGAATGATGAGAAAATTGAGATGTATCTCCCGTCGTCGGCGTAGAGACCTAAAACAGTTTTCAGCCTTAGTCTGTGCATGGAGGTGAAGTATATTATTGTCTGAATGATAAATGTTCCCCAGGCTTTACCCTTTCTCCTGTTAAATGCATTTATGCAGACAATCTCCCCACTATTTGCTCCTGATGGTCGTTAGATAAACGAGCTCATTACTGCTAGAAGATTCCATCTATTCAGTACAAAGATGTGCAGTTCATCAACTTGTTTTCGTTGCTTCAGGAATTAAACTGACACATCACTATTTTCACCCTGAAGGAGAATAATGTAATATCACAAATTATAAAGATGAGCTAGCTTTGGACAGATTATGAAATATAATTGCAAAAGAGTAGTCTCAGATCCAATCCCCAGAGTGTACAATATAGGTTTATTTCTTCAATATGTCATTGTACAGTGGTGTCCAACTGATGATATTACTATTAACTTCATCATTTTAGAGAATATTCTTGAGGCAATTCTGAGATAGAGCCTACCTGACAGTTTATTACGATTCCCCTCATGTCAACTGTTACAGCAGTTGATGTCATTTGATGTAGTAACGTGTCTCTCTCTGAAGGCTGCTTTCACAATTTCATTTCACCATCAAGAGAGAGGTCTCCCAAAGCGCTTGAGGAGACATCTATTGAGCGCCAAAAAGGTGTTAAACTTGTGTTATGTCACTTCAAGTCTTCAAAATCTATTTTTGGTTTCTCGATTTCTTTAATACGAGATTGTTTTTGAAGATTAGTTTAATTATACAATGTTTTTTTCAATGATTCTTTATACGATGTTGTTTTCGATGATTCTTTATACGATGTTGTTTATGATGATTCTTTATACGATGTTGTTTATGAAGATTATTTTAATTACATGATGTTGTTTTCAATGATTCTTTATATGATGTTGTTTTTGATGATTCTTTATACCTAATTTGTTTTCAATGATTTTTTATAGCTCAGCACATGCTCTCAAAATGATTGCATACTTTCATACAATACCTCCACATTACCTTTCTTTTCCTGGTGATGCTACATCACATAGCAACTGACATAGCAACTACTATGTTGGTATTGTCTGGTCTATTGTAAACAGGTGGTCAGCTCTGGTGAAGCTACATACCACTGTCTCTTGTTAGCTCACTAACAATTGACAGATGATGTCATAAGGGAAATGAGATCTGGAAAAAAAATTTAGGGTGGAGCTTAGCAGGTCTGAGAAAATTATTTTTGAAAATATTAAAAGATTTATGGAAAATATTTCTAGATGTTTGAATAACAAAATATGAGTTGTATGCAGCCCTGCTCATCAACAGGAATCAACTTGGATTTCACCTGACCTTTAATGTGATATATCAGCTACATGACTATAGGTGGTGTATATGATACAGGAGTATATAAAGGCATGTGAGTGCTATACAAAAAAGCAACTATTGTAATTAGTTTCGTACAGTACGAGTTAAACAACAATTTTTCATAGCATGCCAGCAAGTAAAGTTACTCCATCATTAATTATGTATATCTTTTTCTCTCTTTTCAGATCCAAGTCTTTCGGTAACTCTGTATCCAAAGCTTTCAATGAAGCTGTCTCGAAGCTGGAGGTGAGATATCTGATTTTTCATTCTTTTCATTCAATTTGTGGAATATTAAGAATGATTTACATCCAGTTTACTGTGGCCAAGTTTGTTTGAACCAGGAGTTAACACAACTTGCTTTGATTGAATGTGTAACCCCCTTCAAACCACCAATATTTACTATTTATGAAAGTTGTATAGCTTCATGATTAATTTAGTTTGAACAACAAAATGTTGCGTAATGAAGCGTGTATTTCTAAACACGCTTGAGCATGGTTTCGGATATAAACTTGATAAAGAATCAAGCAGCCTTTTCACACACAGCTAAAATTCTATAAACATGATTAGTATAAACGTGTTTGAAACGTGTTTAAACTAATCATGAGCCTTTCACACACAGAAATTTTGTTGCGATCGTTAATCGTTTCGTAATTAACTACTGCTCGTAAAATGCGCAGTAGTGCCATTGCGCATTGAAGGTCAGGTCATATCAAACAGAGCGGTCGCTCCATCCAGTTTAAACACGTTTAAACACGAAAAACCTTTCACACACAAAATGTCAAGCTCTTTAGATACGAACTTCGTATCGGCAGCCTGCTTTTAGGGGCGTATGCATCGCGACTTCGTATCTATCCCAACATCGTATTAATGATGTTCACACTGGGAAAATTTTTCTATAAACATGTTTAAAACTGTTGAGTGATTCTAATCATCTCTGGAAACGATGAATTTTAGCTGTGTGTGAAAAGGCTGTAGGTCTCATTCTCATCTGAATCTAAATATAAATATATTTCTATCAATGCATCTTTCCACCACAAACCAACATTATCATTGATAAAATACATTGTGTGTATCGACAGATACTCTTACTAGGGGTAACAACACACACATACCACAAACCACAGCAATTACATGTATTCAATGTTTCTTTATACAACATTTAAGTGACATATAGATTTCCTACCATCTGTGGTCAGTTTGTGGTCAGTCTGTAGTCAGTTTGTGGTCAGTCTGTGGTCAGTTTGTGGTTGGTGTGTTGTTACTCCCAATAAGAGTATCTGTGGATGGAAAATATTTATTTTATCAATGATTATATTGATTTGTGGTGGAAAGATGCATTGAATGAAATATTTATATTTTAATAGTGCTGTAATGTGGTTTATAGTAAAAAATAAAATAAAAAATATATATATACTGTTATAGATGTATACCAAAGCAACACCAAAAGAAAATATTTTGCACGGATGGAAAATATTTATTTCAACATAGATGTAGTGAGAAAAGAAATGGGGGAGCACACCTGCTGGCAAAATTAAATTTGTATCATTGGATAAAAGGTAGTATTTAAGAAAAGCGATGTCCTAATTTGCTTTTTCACTCCCAATAAACAGAATGTTAGAAAATAGATTATACATCCTCACATTAAATTTTGAAATTTATTAAAGCTTTTTGCCTGAAAATGGCATTGTTAACAATTTGTGAAATTTCAGATTGCCAAAGTTTCTTTTTTTTTTGAAGTATTTTTTTGTTGAGGTTACTGAATTTAGTTAACATTCAGAACTTGCTAATTGCTATGGTCAAGCATATTTTATTTCACTAACAAAATAATTTTGCTGTAACTCAAAGAATCATGAAGTTGAGAATTTGTTTGACAACCTGAAAGCTATTGTAAAGGCTCTTGAATGTATTATTGTTTAGAACATGTGTATTGTAGCATGTAAGTAGTAGATGGCTTTATTGATCCATGATGATCATTTGACATTTAAGGTAACTGCATTATCAAGGCTTCAAACTTGAAGTGCTTTATTATCATTTTATATTTATAGTAGAATTAGAAATGTTCCTATCATTGTTATCACTATTACCAAAATCACAGTTTTTGTACTAGTTTAGTCTGCGATCATGTAAAGTCAGTATTACATAGTTTGTGTAGAATAGAATACAAGATATCAATCCCTTTCATTGCATGCAGTGGGTAACAAAAACCACAAAGGTTTTGTTGAACAATATATGTTCTGACTATTAAAAAAAGGCCTATTTTCTCATTCAGAATAACAAATTGGGCACCTCCTCTTTGAAGTCTATTAGCGTGTTTCTATTAAGTTATACTGCATTATCCGGTTGAAGAAATAAGCGTATAATGCCAGGGCCTAGGGAAGAGCAGTTAATATCTACGCGCATTACCAGGATAAAATACACCGCTCCGATCTAGCCAGAAAAAAGGCGGTGAAAAAGTTCATCGAACTCTGGCTAAACAGGTCACCGCAAGGTATTGTGGGACTGCTAGGTCAACCCGGGATTGTAGTGTCGCGCGTGTCGGGGTAAAATTTTCCGATCACGTGATCACTCCTATTTCCGGTTTCTCACCGGCATGAGCACTCAATCGGAACGGGGTGTGTTTCTATCTACGTTATCCGGTTAGCCTCCCCTGCATTATCCTTCTAAAAGAAGGATAATTTTGCCGGTGAACGCGTAAAAGCTCTCTCCGGCATTATCCGGATAATGCCGGAGAAAGTGTGTTTCTATTAGGAAAACTTTTTCCCTTACCGGCCATTAACCGGATAATGGCGGATAATGGCTTTAGATAGAAACACGCCGTATGTTTAAGAAAATATTTGATATCTAATTTATAAATGAAACAGAGAAAATTCTATTTTATGACAATTGACTGTAGACACAAACATGATGGCAAAGATAAAAGGGCTTGAATGATTTGGAAAAATTGATTTGGAAAAATTGTTATGGTATTATACATTACATATCTCTCTCAACTCAGGCCGGTATTTGCAAATCTGCTCAGTTAGAAAGGAACATGTTATGTTCTTAAAGATTTTTTTCTTAAATTTTGAATATCACTTTGACAATGTGCAAATAGTATTGAACGCCATGAACTTATTTGTGGAGACATATCATATGAGATCTAATTATCTCAGAGAAAATCAAATATACGTGGTGCATTTCCAAAAGTTGAGTGGTGAACAAACTTATTCTTAGATCGTTATCCAATTTTGTTTGTTCTTCTATGTTTGTTTTTTTAATTGACCTTCAATGGGCCATACAATAGACTAGATAGATGTTAGATGGGGTGACTTAATATTCAAATGAATGAATCCCATATACTTACCATTGTTATATTGATGCGTACATTTATATTACAGTGTTCAAAAGTACAGTCTTGTTTCTATTTGTTTGAGACTTAAATGAGTGAAGAGTTTATTCCCTGGTTTTAACATTGCACACAGCTCACTTATATGACCGCATGCCATTTTCAGCAAAAATATCATGAATTGAAATTATACTGAGTGTAAACAACTCCTCATAAAAAGTCATTTTCTTTTTCAACAAGAAATTTCGATTGTTAAAAATAATTGGATTATTCTTTAAGGACCCCCAAGGAAGAACAGTAGTGTTCTATAAACACTGCTGAATTGGGCTATCCACCGATTATTGTCTATGTACATGTTTAAATATTCTACTTTGTATATTTTACTATTTTTATCTGATTTCGGAAATAAAAACAACAACAACAACAACAACAACAACAACAACAACAACAAATTAAATCTTTTGTACTTTTAAATGTACATGCATTGGTTTTGTGAATGGTGTAAACTCTAGAGACATGGCTCCACAAAAGTTTTCTTTGTAGGGGGTATGATTGGAAAAATTTAGGTTCTGTGTACATCATGTACTCGAGACCTATTTAGAATGTTGAAGTGTTGAAATTAAAGGGCAATTCCACTCCAAAAATAACTTAGAAGCAGAAAAGTCAGACAAACCAATCAAAAAAGTTTGGCAAACTCGGATAACTATTGCATATAAATGCAAGAAAAAATTGCTGATGGTGATGGAAATCGGACTTATCGGAGGTACGTGTCTTTTGTGTGATTTTTTTTTCTTCTTGTCGTTATTGTCCATGATGACAATAGCGAACAGTAGTATGTTGTTGTCAGAAAAACAAAATGGATTTTCTTTTCAAATGTTGTTTGATATGATTGGTTGTTGACTTTAGACCCCTTCAACGAATCACAATATAGTTCTAGGAAAGTAATTTATCGGGTAGCTTGACTAGGTCCCTGGTTTAAAATATTGCCTTTATTAAATATTTATATTAAAGACAACTTGCTCGCCACCGTTTCACACAGGGCCCATGTATCGTAAGGGGGTAGTAAACAAAAAGTAGCTTGCATGCAGCAGTCTACCCGTAGACAATATTATGTTTTAATGATCCAATTAACTTGTGGATGTGCATGATGTAAAGACTGAAGGAATTTTTCTGATTTACTTTATCTCTAAAGATGGGGCATGACAGTCGCAACAAGCAATTCCACAAGCTGTTTCCTTGTGTGCCAGACTCTGAGCAAGTTATAAACAGTAAGTCTTACTTTTTATCTCTTTAATTTGCATTTTGATTAATATTTTAACATAATGAACTTCAAAGAAGATTCTTATTGTATTTCTTTATGCCAGGATAAATGTTTATATTCTCTGTTTGGAGCCAGAAGGGCATTAGCTTGTATACTTAAACACAGACTTAACATCCTTCTTGCTCTGACAATATACAAATTACTGAATTCTTGACCTGTTACCAGTGTTATGTTTACGTTTTTTTTTATGTCACTGTCTGCCACAATTGTATCCAATAATCTCATTTATTCAATTTTTTGTTGGTAATCAGTCCTTTAAGGAAGGATTTTGTATTGAATATATCTTGACCGAATTAGTAGTTTTGTGGAAGCACAATTTACTGTATTTCCTTTTCTTCTTTTTTCTTTTTCTTTATTGTAAGGATTTGATATTGAATATATATATATATATCTTGACGGAAATAGTTTGTTTTAAGGCAACACAATTCATAGTATTTCCTCTTTTTTTTTCTCTCTTTTTCTTCTTCACAAAACCACTGATTTGCTTTTTATGACCTTTTCATTTGAAATGGATATCACTGTCTGTAAATGGTTTGTCACATGGTATTCACCATGCTGAGGACATGTTATGAAGACATTCACTCAGACCCAGTTTATACCGGCACCAAGATTATTGTTTCTAGTCTTGAAATGATTCAGTGATGTTACAATGTTATGGACCAGTTGAATGCCTGACCACATTTAGGGAAAAGGGGTTTCCCCTTGGTCGATGCAGGTGTAAACACAAGGATTCATATAGAAGCTGCAAGAAAAACAAATTTGACTAAAATGTGTTAGAGATACAAGGATGAACCCACTGCAGTTTGAAAAGCCGCTTTGGACTTGAAAGACACTCTTTTTTGAACTATTTGTGAATCTTAGATCTAAAAGACCTTTGTTTTTTAGTCATACTTTAAACAAAATGATGATAACAACAAAATCAATAAGATTATAAATAAAGTTGAGTTCTGGTCATGCAATTGCATTGTGAAAGAAAAGGTGTGAAATGGATCAGAAAAAGTTGATCATGTAGCATGTAAGTATGGGTGTGTACTGCAAGGTTCTGGAGTCATCAAAATCATAATAAATTTGGCCCAGTCTTGGTAAAGTAACAAGCACTGTACACAGAAGGATGCATATGGGACTACACAAATGGTGTCAGGCCCACCGTACTTACCTTATCTTTCTATGCTCATTACTCAGCCAGTATACATTTTATACCCAAATTGTTTGGTAAATGACATTTATTTGTAATCTTGAACATTCAGTGTAAGTTTTGTTTGATTCTGTGAGAACTCTTTTCCTTTTTTTTTTTACCAGAACTCAAGTTTGTCTTTAATGATGATATTGATGATGATGATTGATGATTGATAATAATGACAAAGATAATGTTACTGGTTATAATGATGATAATGATGATGATAAACCTTTCAACAACAAAAAAAAAAATCATTTTTTACGTATATAAAAGCGCCTAACTAAAATGTCTTGTTCACACTCATACCAGTAGTTGTATTGAAATGTGGGTGAAATAAAGTGAAAAGGGTATGGCATTCTTTGGATAACAAATAGCATTTCTATTGTGAATAAGCATTTCTAGCGCTCAGAGATTTCGGTGGTAAGCGCTTTATAAGCAACGTTTTTATTATTATTATTTTATTTTATTGTGAATAGGCAATCAAGGATTTATAACCAAGTTTATGACACGTTATTAACATTTTTAGTAGTTGTACCCTTTACTAGTTCCCCAACCCCTCTTAGAGACACAAAGGAGATTACCATCCAAACATAAAGCTCACACTCTTCACAGCACGAGATTTCATATAATTGTGGTCTCCGCGTGAATAACATGTATTCAATTACTGGGCTTGTTTGAAATGGTTTCTGATTAATTTCTTGTACATTTCCTGCAATTCATGGTAAAATTGTAGAGGCTGACTATTCAGTTTTTAATAGCAATGAAATATCTTGTTTAGCATTTGATTATTCATATTCATTAGAATGATTAAAATCTGTCATATATTGATACTGATTTAAACATCACAACAAAGATGTTATGCTTTGAAATTTGCTCAGGATAAAAGTGACAATGTTTGCTTTTGTTATTGACAAATGGCCCTGAAAATGTGCAGTTCCTGTCATGAGTTTTTTTACATCTGGTTTCCAGCCAACAGTTCAAGCTGCGCATTGGAAAATGAAACAATTAGCCAAGCGAAAAAAATAGATATATTAACATTCATGTGTGTATAACTGTTATGCATGTTAAGTTAAGTTCATTCCAGTTCAATTTGTATTATCCTTGAGAATTTACATTATTAGCAAGTAGTGAAAAACAACATGTAATTGATTTCCCTTCTATATGTATGCACCCTATAGATACCACAAAGCATACAAAGATGCCTTTCAAAAATCTATGCTGTCCCTATTTTATGTGCTGATTCCCCAAAGAAATGTAGGAATGGATTGAAAAAGAGATCAGTGTTGGTCTGCGAAAAAAATGTTTGATTACTTGCATTTTATCTTTCAGCCTTGGCAGCTTGTCATAGGCTAAATCTGGCAAATGTATACACATTTACCTAGTGAAGATCTATGAGATACACCTATTATGTATGGTTCTGTCTCAACAGTCAGAATGCAAACTGCGTAGCACATTAGTTGTTGCTTGGTTGGACAAACATGGCTTGCCCTGGCTAATAACAACTAATGGGTCTAATGCATTCAATTTGATTACATTACTAAAATAGCGTATTAACGGTAGCTACTGCATGCTTTCAAGAACAATTTTATGATTTACTAATGACAATTTCTTTCTTTTTGTTTTGTTTTGCAGCGTATTCATGTGCCTTAGTTAAAGATATACTCCTCCAAGGAAGAATGTTTGTATCAGAGAATTGGCTTTGTTTCCATTCCAACATCTTCTCTTATGAGAAACAGGTATGAAATGATTCTCAATTTATGCTTCCTAGTTCCTACAATGGTTTATTGTCATTTTTAATGATAACACCTTTATACAGTATGAAATTATTTTGGATGGGAACTAATTTATTTCTATTCCAACATCTTCTCCTATGAGAAACAGGTATAAAAGTGTCTTCTTTATGTACTTTATATTCCCCATGCAACATGTAAATGAACATTAATGTAATTTTTGTTGTATAAAAAAAAATTCATTTTCAATATAAAGGAATTTCAGTTCATAGTCTGTCCTCAATCTTTTTATATTTCTTCATTTCTCAACTCCATAATTGATATTTTTAGTTTTCTACAAACTTTTGTTGCCGCCTTATTTTGTGTTGAATGTCATTTGTAGGACCACACACCTTTCTCTTTATAATGTGCTTTTTTTATTGAGTTTTTAAAATGAATATTTAGTTAATAAGATCTTGATCTTAATTTACCTCTGACATCCCTCCAAGAATATCCCATCAACTTAATTTCTTGGGAATGGGACATTTAAATTGAATACATCTATAAACATGATGTGATGATCATATATCATACTTATCATAATTGGATATCGTGGAATATATGAGATATTCATTTTTTTCTGACATTCCTCAAAGAATACCACATTACCCGTATCTTAATTTCTTGATACGTGGCATTTATATAACACGTAGGAACATGATTTTATGATGCTTTTCATCACACTTCAGTGACTTTTACAGCAGTGAAGGATTCCTTTAAATCATCTCGTATAGGATGAGGCTGGAGAAAATAAATACATGTGTTGCCATGGGGATCATCTCTCTAGTCTCATCTATTTATCATCTCTCACATTTATCTTCACATTCTGTCAGCTTGTCTTCATATCCCCTTCAGTCTTCATCAATGTTTTCTTTTGTTGCTATCTCCTCTGAGGAATAAGTAATGCTTTTATATTCAAGGTACATCTGGACCAACAGCCCTTAAACATTCAAAACGTAATTAAAGGCAAATATTTATTTGTGGCAATGAGGTACTTTGATGGAGAGCATTATTTCTTCTTTTGGTTTCATGTGAAAGAACTCCCTATTGTAAGCATTTTTGTTGGTGTTTGGTAGGACTCAAAACAGATTTTGCATATTAAGTAAATGCAATTCTGTGATTTCAAGAATTTAGGTCTAAACTTTTGCATACATGTACCTCTGTTTGAAGATATTTAGGTGTAGAAATTAAATTTTAGTTTAATCTGAGTAAAGTGAATGACATTTGGGTAGACTTGCCTTTAGCATATTTCACTTATTATGTATCTCTTCCCTGATGCTTTTCCTAACCTTCTTCTCAATCCTTTCTTCAACTCTCTAAAAACTTCCTACTTTGTCTTGATATCTTGTACGTCTCTTCCATTCTGCCAAGCCATCCACACTATTTTTATCTTTCTTTGGTCTACAATCCTTGTTTTTCAGATTGCAATCAAAGTGGAGACGATTACCAAGATAACCAAAGAGAGAACAGCTTTTGTCGTTCCCAATGCAATAGGACTCCAAACACCCTCCGAAAAGGTCAGTACTCAATCCTGCATAGGCCGATGTGATGCTGCAGAGGGAAAATTAATTTCTTTGGTTGTGAAATGTGAAGGCTGTTTTAGAAAGAAAGAGAATGATGGAGAGAAGGAGCGGGGAGGGGGACTATATGAAGAGAGAAGAGGAGGGGATATCGACTGCTTGAGGTTTAAACTACAAACTGAGTAGTCATTGTAACTGCATGTACAAGCTGGCAAATCTAAACTAAACCTTATTTTTACAGTCCGCCATGTGAGCCTGATGTTTGATATGTTCCATAACTAGGGTAATGATTTCTTATCAAAAGAAGTTGAAAATACCTCAGTTTGATTGCTAGAATAATAATTGCACATTTTCAGGTCCATTTGCCAAGAACAAAAGCACACATTGTCACTGTTTTCATCCTGAGCAAAGTTCCATGCATATCATCGTTATTGTGATGTTCATCAGTATCAATATATGGACAGATTTTATAATCAAATGCTAAACAACAATGTGGTCCTAAATGTAACTTTTTTTGTTGTTGTGTGCTAAGCAGTATTTTAATCATGTTTTTCTGCTGAAACCATCATACCGCTGGCTGAAAAATATACATTATCATCACTAAATTCAGGCTTGACGGTAAAGTGTTAATAAGTATAATAAATATGGTATCTTTTGATTACATGAATAAAATGATTCATAATCATAAATTGTTTCCTGATCAATATTCAGGTAAGCATGACTGTCTGCCAAAATACTCCTCCCTTTTAAAACTTATTGCTAATAATCTCATTTTCATGATTAACTTGTAAACGTGACACCATTATTCACATATAATGTGCGGGGCTGTTGTATTACCAAGTGACACATTAAAAGCTTGGCCCCCAGGCATTCCTTCTTCTTTCAAAGTCTGGCGACAAGGGTTGACATTTGATGGTACTGTTGTCATCATCGTCCGGTGATTAAAGTGCCAGAATCCACCCAATCTACAAATGGAATCATTTCCACTTCTTCAAGAAATGATGACCCATTTTCTATTCAGACGTACATGTACATGATAATTTGAATCACGCAATTTGAATTAGCTCATATTGGTAATGGAGTACCGGTAACAATTTTAAGTCGATTAGGGATGGGGGGCTGTATCGTCAACCATGATATTATTTGTGATGCGAAAATGCTTTAACCCTTATGGCCTCATTTACATGTGATGGCATTAACCACCTAAAGAAAATGTTCAGTTTAAATGGATGAAAGTGAAGGGGTTAAAGAATATAGATGTATGCAACAAAGTTGCTTCAGTGTACTTACTGCATAGGATAATGTGTCATTTTAAAAGCAGTGTTGAGATACGTCATTTAATGAACCAAAATCACTATATATTATGACTTTTGCCCTCCGGACGTGTCTTTTTGAGCCACTAGACTTTGCTAAGGTCTTTAATATCGGTAAGCTGTCTTTACTTTTGGCACAATGAAATGTTTCAATATAGGAAGGATGTATGTTTAAAGTTGATTTAACCTTTTCCTCTCAACTGCAGCTGGTTTAATATCTAAATTGTTTTTTCTTCATGGGAAGGTGGATGATAGGAATATATTATATTTGTTCTAAACCATTGAAACCTGACATTTTGACGAGAGTATATATATAGGCTATTGCACAGTGGATGGTTTCAAGTTTAATTAGTATCCTAGCTCCTTGTCTCAAGGACATTGCACTTATATACAAAAGCAGTGGTTGTTTATACAAGCAGTTTAATTTTGTTTTGTCTCAATAACATTCTATTATATAATTGCAGTGGTTGATTATACAAGCAGTTTCATTTTCTTTCTCTTTGAAATTCATCAATGAAAGTCATCAATGCTTGACTCTTTCTTTCTTTCCTAAATGATCTTGAGTGCTAGGACAGGATGGTATTACATAGGGAATGATGCTTCTTTACTTTACTTTGAACTTTCTCACCCGACCGATCGAAGCTGATTAAATAATATATGAGGCTCTTCAATTCTGCCTTGAGTGTTTGATTGTGGGGGTAAAGCACTCTCGGATTCAGATCAAAGACAAAAATAAGGACTTCTAAATTCTAGATTGCTCAGCAGGCGCATGTGATGTAAGCCTATGGCCTGTGGGAGTCAGCTAGATGATCCCTCTATTAAGCCTATAAGAATACAGGGGTTAGCCCTACAGGAATTCAGTAGTTTTAGTATTTTTAGCTTATTGGGAATCATAGGATTCTATAGTCTACAGATTAATCTTTCAATGCCATAGGCACTCTTAATTTATAAACCATTTTCCTACAGAATCTTGGTAGCTCTCGTAGGCAGTTAGAAACGTTGACTACAGGATCTTGGTAGCTCTCGTAGGCAGTTTGAAACCATTGCCTACAGAATCTTGGTAGCTATCGTAGGTAGTTTGAAACGTTGCGTACAGGATCATGGTAGCTATCGTAGGCAGTTAGAAACGTTGACTACAGGATCATGGTAGCTCTCGTAGGCAGTTTGAAACCATTGCCTACAGGATCGTGGTAGCTCTCATAGGCAGTTTTAAACGTTGACTACAGGATCTTGGAATCTCTTGTAGAAATTCTCAAAATCGATTTTTATGATATCACAGCTTCGGTACTCTATACAATGTTTTTCAGTCTGTATACATCCCTTTCCATATTTGAACTCTGAACAGGTTATTAATTGACAGTTGTAAGTCATACCCAAAACTTCAAATTCTTCAACCTTCATAATCTCTTGTTATTGAACTTGAAACCAGGACTTGTCGGTAAACATTTAAACAGATAATAACAGGAATTTTGCCTCTGGCGTCGTCTACTGAACAAAAGGAAATTTAAGATCAGGTGAAATTGACCTTCTAATGACCTACTATAAAAACTTGTTGAAGTATGAAAGGTCATAGCCAAGTATCATGCAACACAAAAAACAGGAATTTGACTATTTTTATATGACTATTCCCTTATTGCTTCCTGTGTAGCAGACTGTGATCTCCGAGAGGAAACAGAATGACCTATTTAAAAAACAAAAGGAACAAAAATGTTTGTGCATCTGTAAGTAGATTGCTAGAAAAATATATGGACTGGGTTATGTACACGTGGATGCTGGCCTGCATATGACCTCCATTGTGTTATATTATGGTGTTAAAAATGTGTTTTTCTTTGCAGGAGCTTTGTGAGATTCCATTACATTGATGCCCATATTTCTATATTTTTGATCAGAGCTCTTTTTTCAGTTTTAAAGCTCTTATAGAGCTTTCCAGCCAGTGATGATCTCTTGCCACTCCTGTGTTTGTTTGTTGGTTGTTGTTTCTTTATACTGCAAACTATATAATTTTCATATTATTTAGATGATTATTCTAGATGAAGGGTTTTCTTTTTTTGTCTGTTGAGAGCCAGAATAGGGAAAACTCTATGTGAATGTATAAGATTTAAATGAATATATGTACAAATTGAAATCCTTGGCAAGACTACCACATTGCTTTGAATACATTTACATACATTTACATACATTTAACATACATTTTACTTACATATTGTGTGACAAAAGTTGAGTGTGGCATCCTAGAGTTTGTTCCATTCATCAACCAAAGCACTTGAAGAGTTAATGCCCATCTGGTTGTTAACAGATGAACAGCCCTCATTTAATATACTGGACATTTGGATCTAGACACTACTAACTTAAATGAAGGGTATTTTAAACTTAACTTAATTACCATAATATTGAATGGAAATTACTTAAAATTAACTAGTAGCTATACAAAGATTACACTAAATTTTTCAAAGGGTAATACATTTTTTTTGTTTTATGTATGGACCATTATTAAAGACCATTGTGAATTTTATCTGCTCAGAGCCAGAAGGGCATTAGCTCATTTACCATAGGATTTACACTTTTCTAGCTCTCAATAAACAAGCTACAATGTATTTATTTATTCAATAGTTTTCCTGTCAAGTATATAAACTCTTGCCTATCCATGTTTAGAGCCAGAAATTAACCTATTTCTTACAAAAGTAAACTAGATCACATTGATTTTATTACTTTAGGGAATTATTGTACTACCGGATGTTGTTGAAAGTACTATTTAATTAATTTTCGGCTCTGATGCTAAATCATAAGTAATCAGGAAAATTAATACAAAGTACACAATTCTGTCTCCCAAAAAGATGATCTTGGGGTATATTAGTCTTTGTGCATTTTGTGAATGCATAAAAAGAAAGAAATATTAAAAAAATATTTTTGCAACCATATTTTGTTTTCTTGAAATGTCCTCTTTTGGGAGGCTAGAGGTAGTATAGTACAATACATTTTTGCTCAATTTAAACATTTGTGAAGTATTGAAATGTTAAAAAGTGAATGCTTCTGGATGATAGCTCTTCAATACAAACAACACCCTCGTCTAAGCCCTGAAAATCACCCCCTACAAAAATTATATAAAAGGCAGATAGGATATTTAGGAATCCCTTTATGTTTGTGAATTCAGTCATTTGAGTATTAACTGGAGCATGAATTATGTATTTTTAAATACAAACAAGAAATTTTTCTTTTGGTGGTGTATACACATGTCATCCCTTTGTTGATTTGGATTTTTCTCAGTTTTTCTGATATATTGTAAAAGTATTGTTTATAGTAATTTTCCACTTCTAAATATGCATCAGAAAATTTAATTTTGTAGGGACATTGAATATTGCAAAATTCATAATGATCTCCAGTTTTAATTAATTAACTACAAAAAACTGAGTCATTCTTTTTTTCAGGAGCGATAGTTTAACATTTCAGATAGGTTACAACATAGAAACTCAGCTTGATTAATGGCAAGATTCTTAAATGAGCTTTGACAATGGGGAGAGACAAAGAAAGAGAGAAAGAGAGAGAGAGAGAGAGAGAGAGATGGAAGAAATGGAAACATGCACACAGGCATTTATGATTGATGGATGGATAGATAGATAGATGGATTGAAATTCAATTGATAATTTATAAATGACTGTATAATTCAATGTATGCACTGGCTCCACTAATTGAACTGATTTCTTCATTACCCTTGTAGTCTTGACTTAGTAAATCAATAGAAATCAATCAGCTAGTTTGCATCTACAAACAGAGCAACACATCACATTTTAAAGGAAATATCAAATATGAAGGATATAATTGTGATGCATACATGGAAGGTTATTTTCTGACATGTGTATAAAGGTATATTTGAAAAATAAAATTAAAAAGTAAATAATGGCCAATTATAACGCGCCATATCAACTTGACACTCCTGGCGCAAGTTATAAAGAAATGATGTTGTAACTACAGTACAGCCTGTGTTATACAAGCAATGGTTCTATATACAGCAATCTCTTCTCTGAAGAAGATAAATATGTAGATAGAAACATGCTTGATGACTGTATAGTTGAAAGCCAAAAGGTTGTTATGTGACAATGTATTCTATAAACACTGTACGTGTAAAGTAAGTTTATTGGGAGGAAAGGACACAGTTTTATAGACCTACATTTGTCATACTATTTGTCTTTCCCAAGAAAGGTCAACTCGACAAAATATCGAGTAGTAGGATTATGCCTAAACCCTGTATTGTATAAATGCATAGGTGTACAATACTACGTCATGGTCGACTTGCCATGTGAATGGGTTATTAGTATTATATGACGTACCATAGTTTAAAGGGTGATTTTGAGCAACGTGTTCATATCTATATATTTCAACCATGAATGAAACATATCTTGATATGACTATGACCAAAGGTTAGGGTTACCAGAAAGCACCATTCTTTAATGGTCATATCATCTGTTTGGAGCCAGAAGGGCATTAACTCAAATACTTTAACTTGATGCCCTGTTGCCAAATAGACTTATCACACAAAACATTGTATAATGATCCCTTTGTGAATGGGGTTTTAGCTTTATAAGGTCACTTGGAAAGGATGGCCATCAGACTAAATAGTTGATGCTCTATTGCGACTTATCACACAAAACATACAATGATCCCAGTCTTAAATATATATATATATGTTGTTAGGTAACTATGAAAGTTCTGCATATAGACTTGTTGTTGCTCTGTCGCTGTATAGTTTTCACACAAAATGTTGTACATGTATAATGATCCCTGTCTGAATGGGGTGTTTGGTCACTGTGGAAGGTCAGCATTTAGACCAGTTGGTTCACTAATCTCATTGAACCACTTTTAACAAGTGAGGGTTATGCCAATCCAATCTTAATCAGATTAGGTTTGTCATTTTAGATGGGTACTGCTCATATCATATCCCCCGCAAAATAGTTGTGTGATACACTTCTGTACAACAGGAGCTGATGTATACGACGTCTCGTTATACGACGTATCGTTATTAAGCATTAACACACACACAGTTTCATTATAAACTATCCCGAAACTGTATTACCGTTTCAGGATAGTTATACAATGAATTTGTTATGTGTGGACATGGGAAAAATTGATTAAATGAGAATTTTTGTGATGATGCAATAATTTGAGAATTAAGTGCAAGATTGACATGCCTGACTAGTACCTGGGTAAGGACACAAAAATGTAGCACTTTTGTATTATAAAGGCTTTATTATTTGTCTTACAAGAAGGAAATTATTTTTTTGATAAATGGGAGTTTGTACTGTCACCTTCCTGTGCATATTTTTTTTTAACTTCCAAAATCCCTACTGCTTTGTTTTTGTATGGTATCTTTGAAATACAGCTTTGTTGCAAGGAATTGCAAGTTCCAGGAATTGTTCATTATTTTTCGTTGTACGGCTTCCTTTTGATATTCAAACTTCATTTTTTTGCAATAAGACAATAACGTTGTCATAAATGTCAAGGTTTTTGATAATTTCAAATAAACATAGCTTGTCCTGTTCCTCTCAATTGATGGATTTTCCTTTTTTTTCTTCTTGTTTTCTTGCAGCACATCTTTGGATCGTTGCTTTCAAGACATTCCACTCATCAGCTTCTCTACAGAGTCTGGAAAAATGCCAAGGGTGAGACAGAGGTAAGTACCCGCAAACAAAACAATTACTCCTGACGACGGATTGTCAACCTGTTCGAAACGTCGAGCCACTCCCGCCACCCATCCTCCCCAAGCGCTATAGTTCTCCTTAGAACTGTAAGCTAAGAAAGATAACCAACAGTCTTTTTCAAGACTACATCAACAGTCATTTTCAGGACTACACACCCTCAAGAAAGATTACAGAGAGTCCTTTTCAGAACTCCTCAATCCTCCCTCTCTCTCATATGGTGCATCCACAAGCCTACTACATATCTACATCACCATGCAAGCCGATACTTACAAGCAGCATCTAAAACAATTATGCATTGAAATGACTGGAAATTGAACAGCATGAATTGTCTGATGATAAGGGCTTGAAGGATATTGCATCTAAATAAGAGCCAGAAGGGTGTTAACTCTTATTTTCAAATTATTTTTTATTCAATGTGCTCTGACACAGTGTTATCCCCACTGGTTCTTAAAAAGCACAACTGACTATTTATTCAGTTTCTAAGGGGCAGAAGGGCATTTATTTATCAATGGATGATATTATCAAAACATTTTGACATGGAGTTAACTCCTTATGACTCTCAGGCTAGTGCTACTGAATGTTCATTTACCAACTAGGTCATGTAGGTGTGGGCTTGCGGCCTCGTTGACAGGGTCTTTTCTATTTCCATTTTATTTTAAAGTGAGAATAAGGGGAGTGACATAGGTATGTAGTAAATGAGTTACACATACTGATGTTTACTGAGAATCAGAAGGGTATTAACTATGTGTTAAGATATATGGGTTAACGTCCTTTCAGCTCTCAATCGATGACATGCAGCCTACACAGTTAGGTATGATGGAGTGAGTAGACAAACAGGTGCGTGATAACAATCTCACATTGCACATACTTTGAACCCATAGATGTTTAGTATTTAGGCATGGGTTCATGGTTTATTTAGGCATGGGTTCATGGTTTATTTAGGCATGGGTTCATGGTTTAGGTCATTAAAAGTTTTAGACAGAAGCCATGTTCAGATGTGGCTTCTTGGTCATTGTGAGAACAATGCTATTAATAGACAAACATAGGGGTACAATGAGATAGGGTACCAATGAGAATCAAACAGACAAATTGATAGCTAAAGGGTGGAATGAATGAGACAATGAAAGCAAGGTCTGAAAAACATCTTTAGAGAAGCTCTTCTTGCTCTAATGTAGATTTCATGTGCTTTTGGCCAGAAGGATATTAATTCAATATCTTCACCATTGGCTTTGAATATGAAAAGAATCATTCCTGGATTTTCAGAAAAAATGATCAATTAAGTTTTGGGGAGAAATGAACGTTAATTTCCAAGTCGAATGGTAAGAATGCTATTTTTTTTAACCAATTGTATCCCATTACAAATACCCTGAATACCATTAACACTGGAGGTTTGGATTTACATTAAGTGTTCTGTTGTGAAAACTATAGGAGCCAGTGTTCTTCTACTATTTGAATATGAAATGAGATTATTATTTATCTTTTATTCTCGCCTTCTCTTGCAGTCGATGAGCCCTAGCTCCAGCCAGCAAGGGGATAGTGATGAAGACGACATTCCAGGAGACAGTGATGATGTAAGAGGACTGTTAAAAAATGTACCCCAAAATTTAAGAGAAAGTTGATTTGTGTTGCAGATGAAAAATTAATTTACAAATTCTTTCAATTTGTTCATTCCTATAGCAATGTCATATTGTTACTTTAATTAATTAATGAAGTTTTGTTCCAGTTCTGTCTTTGTTTCCCTTGATTTAGGCAGTTCATATTTTGATTGATAAGCACAGTTTGAGATTGAAAAATGACTTTTAAGGCATTTAATGATATTTGGTACTCATACAAACATACCTGGGCCTTGTTTCATTAAACTTGTTATAAATAACTGTTATAAGTTACTGAAGTCATGCCATTTCATAGGCTGAGAGCAAATTTGTCCAAAGAAATTAAGCATTTGTGATTGATAACATGTATTATAAAACAGAACCTTGATTTAGACAGTAATCTCGGTTTTGTAAAAACTGGCATAGGTAATCATTGTTATCCTGACAATACGATAAGAATTTCTCTTGAAATGTGCTCTCTTAAAACAAGTTTACCTCATCTTTTAGAGATGAGATCCTCCTTTGTTCTTCTATCATTTGTAATTCTCCTTTCCTCGCTACTATCATCCATCCTGTTTTTCTCTCTTGCAGGAGGACGAGCTAGATTTGGAACACGAGGGTCCCAACGGTCGCGTTCTGCCTCCAGTCAGCGTGCATGACTATCAGAGATTGGAACCTTCGCGTTTCTCAGGTAAGCCCTTCAACCCTGGCCCCTAGACGCCCCTAGAGGGCTGCCATTTTAAAGGTGACAGTTAAGACTAGATTGGAAATTGCCAGAAGCCTCATTCATAATTCATTTTGTAAGATGCTTACCTCTGTGTAGATGCTTAGTTTACAGTAAGGTGCATATTGGCATCAAGCAAATCGTAATGGAATGCATCAAATTATGCATTCTTTGTTGTTCAGGGAATTCGATTACGTCAAATGCGTGTTATTAAAAGCATTATCCTTAGGATCGGAATCGACAAAGTTGCTTTTGGAAAATTTAATCTTCTTTGTCAAATTTAATTTCTGTTCATTATAAAAAGGCAATATTACTGCCTTGAATTATTTAGTCTTTGAAACGTTTGTTCCAATTAAAGGCCTAGGTTCTTCTAGGAGCATAAACAAAATATAAAATCAAAGCATGAAGTATGCCTCTAAATTGGGGAAGCTTAGTCCAATTCGTATAGTCCTTCAGGCTTACTTATATGTTTATAGCTTTTAATCCATTGCCTATGATAGCTGGGTGGTCCATGTATTAAGCTTATGGCAATTTAGAATTCAGTAGTCTTTGGGTTAATTTGCTTATTTCTGTAGGCCCATATACCGTGTATAATTTCCCTTGGTGCATAGACATAATATAAAATTCAAAGCCGGAAAAAAAATGCCGTCAAAGTATTAATCCTTTAATGCTCTTGGCGAGAGTTGCCCTTTGGTCTTTGTCAACTTTTGATATGAATCTTCACACCATCTCATCAATCAAGTAAATCTTAAAATATTCCCATTCTGTCTTCCTTTGTCCTCTCGGTGCCGTTACCTAGCAACCAAGATGGCCTATCGGCAGCAGGTTGCATCATTTAGATTTAAGAGAGAAAAGAAGTTTCAGGCCTGGCCTGAAAGAATCTTGATTTACATTTTTGTTTTTGCATACTTCAGGCACCAAATGCTTGATGTGCAGTGGTATCTTTCTCCATAAGAAGGCATTATGACTACCTTGCATAATTCATTTTTTAGATGTTGGTCCCTAGATTTATAGGCATCTAGATGTTTCTTGTGGAGCTTATACAAAGAAGAAAATAAAAGACACGGCTGAAACTCCTCTCAAATGGCATTTCCTGATATAAAAGAAATCAAGAGAAATGATATGCTTTACCAGATGAAATAAGGATGTTCTTTTCATAATCAACGCCTTGAAAGCATGATTTTCAGCCACTAGATGGCAATATGGCTACTTTGAATAATTTAATATTATAGATTCTCTATCCATATTCCTATAGAAGTTTGTCATGAATCATAAACAAACTATAAAATCAAAGCATTGTCAGAAACCTGTCAAATGGCATTGCCTAATGTAACATTACGTCAGAGAAATGACAGGCCTTACCGGATGAAATCAGGATTTAGATTCAAATCTCTAAGTAGAAAGATCAGCTATTTAACTGTGTTCACTAGAAGGTGAAGATGACTATGTTTTGTTTTGTTTTTAGATGCTTCCTTCATAGGCTTTTAGTTGTTTCTCAGGAAGCATAAAAACAGAGTATGAAATCAAGGCATGTGCCAGCACCCTCTTAGATTGCAATAATTGAACATGTAATTAAATCAATTATATGCCATGCTGGATGAAATATGGATTTTTTGGTTGTTGCACGCTCAAGGTTCCCCAGGGTTCTCCTCCATTAGAAGGTTACCGACTTGAATAATTTATATTTTGAGATGCTCCTACCACTTCTTAAAATCTGAAGGCCTATAGATGTTTCTCATGGAGAATAAATATAGTTTAGAAGCTAGGCATGTGCCCCAAAATTGTCAATCATTTACAACCATTTTTGGATAAAGTACTGTTGGTCAATTATTGCCCTTTTGACAATTTAAGTCAGTAGCATGTAATTGATAATTTAAAGATTTAATTTTGCAGGAGAAGAAAAATTAATGCAGAAACAGCTTAATTTATGTATTTCTTCAATGCTTATTAGCAATGGAAAGTTCAGATACATTTATTGTGCTGCGCAGAGCCGTGCTAATCATGTCCTTTTAGGGTTATGGCTCGAGGCGACGAGACAAAAGGCCCCACATTTCTAGCTTATTACAGAGCCTGAATTAGCCTTCATTGCTTGTTCATGTTGTCTTTATTAAAGAACATGTGACTAATCATACTTGTTTTTAATACGAATTGTAAATGTGCAGCCAGACATGAGACCCCAACAGTCACTGGCCTTCAAATGGGCTAAAGGGTGATTCTATGCAATATTACTCCTTCTGTACAACGTATGTCCCTTTTGGCCATATTGTCACAAAATGAAGAATCTTTTGATATGACCATTGAAAGATGGTATTTTTCTGGTTTCACTACCATTAAGTTATTATCATATTGAGATATTTTTTATTCATGGATATTATGTGGGTAATTGGATACATTGCAAGGAAGAACAATGATGCAAACATAATCAAAGATCATGTGATTAATCAAGTGAATATGATTTGGCATTGGGGGAAGAAAAGAAGAAAGGGGACTGTGAGAGAGGAAGAGGATAACGAAGTGGAAGGATGAGGAAGAGGGTGAGGAAGAGATGGAGAGAGAGAGATAGAGATAGAGATAGAGATAGAGAGAGAGAAAGAGAGAGAGAGAGGTAGAGATTGAGGAGGAAGGAAGGAAGAGGACAGGTGAGGGAGGGATGGATAGAGGAGCAGAAATACAGAAATGGAAGAGTAGGGAGAGGAACTCAAAATAAAGATAAAAAAGAAGAGAGTTCTAAAAAAAAGAATGGAGATAGAGAGTGAAGCCAGAGAGAGAGAGAGAGAGAGAGAGAGAGAGAGAGAGAGAGAAACAAAGGAGAGAGCGAAAGAGAGAGGGAGAGAGAGAGAGAGAAAAGAGAGCTGGAGAGAGAAAGGGAAAGCAAGAGAGCAAGCAGGTTGGAATGAGAGCTGGGGGTGTGTGGAATGTTGTCACAAATCGTTATAAAACTCATCCATCTGTCTAATATATGTATATGTCTTGCAGCAGCAGCATCAAAGCTTATACCATATTCTCATCTCACTTTCACTCCATTTCCATTCCTCATCAGATTCATACGGGGGCGGGTCTCATCCTCATCAGGGTAGCCCTCGGCAACCACGCCTACCCTCCGACCAATCACATTCCATGGGGGACTCGCCCGATCAGGGCCACCGGTCACATACGGGCTACCATCATCAGCTCTGTCAGAGTGAGTCCTAGCTGCATGCTTGGAATAGATTTTATTTGTCTCTCTGGAAAGATGTTACAGATATTATTACTATGAGTTACCATGACAACAATCATGCATATCATCTTTTTAATCTGCATAATTGTACATTCATTCAAACAGATTATATGTTTTGTCATCTCTTGTCCGATGCAGCACTATGCATGTACACCACAGATCATATTAAAGATAGAGGGATAATATTTCTGCTATTCTAAATAGATGAGGAAGATAAGTGACATTGCATGACAATGTAGCCGCTACTTGATTATTTGAGTGTTGAATGTCGATCAAGGGTACATTAGCAAATGTCAGATATCATATTCATTTTGTATAGATCCTGCAGATAAAAAAAAAAGTAAAGTGAGGAGAAAAGTGTAGCTTGAGGCTGATAGTAAAAAATAATAATAATAATAGTAGGTTCTTGCTCATGTCTGCTGGACTTGACACTCCTAGTGCACCACAATTCTTATGGAGCTCTCACACTCTGCCGTGTAGGCCTACCGTCCACCTGCCGGGCTATTAAAAAAACAACAGAGTCCAGAACGTTGGGTTTTGAGCGAACTTGTCCCCAGTCGCAAAAAAACAAATCATAAAATCAATCTTTTCACCGTTTCGTTGCCATCTTCTGACCGTTCTCACCGGGCGCATACCGGGTGTTAAACGTGCTTCTACCGTCTTCACCGCCCAGATTGACTTTTGTTGAAAATTTTGGCCGTTTCCATACCGGGCCCATACCGGGTCTCGAACGTGTGCACCGGGTTTGTAGCAGCCACCTACCAGTCACTTAGCATCCCCTCACCGCTCGGAGCGTCCTGTGAGCGAGTCCCCGGACTGCTGACGTCATGACACGACTGCCATAAATACCCCGATTTGAACGGCAATGGTCAGTCCGCTCTCCATTTTTCATCACCGTTCTGTAACGGGTTATGAGCGTGTTGTGAACGTGTTCATACAGTGTGACCGTTTTCATAACGTATTCATACCGTCCTCATACCGTTCAACACCGTCCTCTTGCCGCTTACTTGCGGCCGGTGCCAGCCGGCCAAAGTTTTGAACATGCCCAAAACTTTTGCCGGGTCCCACCGGGTGTAAATAAGCGCCAACGCCCTATTAACGTGTTGCCCGCTTTGATAACGAACCACCGTGTGCCCTCGCCGTTCTCCACCGTCCACAGACATTTTCGCGCACAGTGGCACACGGTAGGCCTACACGGCAGAGTGTGAGAGTCACTTTACCCTGGCTTTAGCATGGCTGCCATTAGTAGCACACTATCATTCAAGGAATTAATTCCTGCAAGGTACCCATTCACCTCACCTGTGTGTCAAAGTTAGATTAATGTCCAGCCAAAGGACATGAGGGCCTCGTGAGGACTCAATTCGAACCGCAAATCATGTGATGTGATCCACAGTCCGATGACCTGTCCACTAGACCACGACATCATATTTATATTGATGTTGATGAGTTAATTCCTTGCATACCATTGCAAGATTGATATGATAGATTGTGTCACACATTTAAGCTCAAACAGATGCTCTAAAGTTTACTGATAGTTTATACCCTGAGCAAGCATTGAAATTAAAGTAGCAATCAGACTAGCAATGTCCTCCCACTCACTGAATTGAGTCAATACCAATCACTTCTCCACTTCACATTAACTCTCCACCCTCTTGAAATATAGTCATCGTGAGTGGTAATTGAAATAGTTTCATATTGTCATAGTTGGATCACAAGATACTTGTACATATGGAAGATATTTGAATTTTCTGTGCATGATTAAAGGTCAATGTTGAGTATAAATATCTGAAAGAAATGCCAGATGCTCAGAATTTTACTTAAAGATAAACCAGAGCATTGAAATTGAAGTAGCAATCAGATTAGAATTCTACTCCCACTTACTAAACTTGATTCATTTGTGATCACATTCCATTTCCCATTCCCCTCCATCTCCTCTTGAAATACTTGTAGTGGTAGGGGATTGAGGAGTGTTAAGTACGGTCTCATGTTGTTGTACTTGTTTGAGTATTTAGATGCTTAATCCATGATTTCCAAAGAATCTTAGTGTAAATATTCTAAAGGAATGCTGGATGCTGAGAGAGTTTACCCATAGATAAACCAGATCATTGAAATTCAATTAGCAATCAGATCAATAATGTCCTCCTACTTTACTAAGCTGTTTCATTACCCAAATGACCTCTCCACTGCACATTCCCACTCCCCCACGTGACATTCCCCCTCCCCCACCTTGCATTCCCCCTCCCCCACCTCGCATTCTCCCTCCCCCATCTCTGTAAATATAGCAAACATTAGTGGTAGCAAGAGAAAGTTTGAATTAAGAATGTCATATGAAGTGATGGCAAATGCAGATTCATTCAATAACACACTAATGTTTCAGCCATTAGAAGACAGAAATGTTCTTGTGAAAAGTTGACAGCACTGGCACTGCATCATGTGTTCTTACTCAACAGTTGTTTCCCTATTAAAGTCTTTGATTTACTTTGGTGTATACACTACATTCATGAGCACATACATAACTCTAATATTTTGTCTGTATATTTTTTTTTATAACAAAGTATTATTTTCTTTTACCTTTTTTTGGCAGTGTTATGTTCAGTCAGCATATTCAAGTCCATTATGAGGCTTGGGAGCTCTCTCAAGCAGCTACCTCAGTATCAACCTTTCTTACTACTCATTGGCATCTTGTAAGTACCTCAATGCTTAAAGGGAAATCTAACCTTAAAGGTATTACAAAGTTTTGGTATGGGGTCATGAATTTGGTTCAAATTAACATATTGGTTAAAGACTAGTTAAAGTTTGAAAGAAATCTGAAAATTTTTGTTTTTTTATATTTTTGAATCTTTAAAACAAAAACAATGTTTTTTTTTAAATCTTTAAATCGGTTGAATTGGTAATGACATTGTGATGTAGTTTCACAGGAGATTCAGGAGGGCCTGTAGAGGACCTGTAGTAAGGTACTATCCATAACATATTTTGAGTAGAGCTCTAAAGGAGAAGATACTTGAGAGAAAATAAGAAGTTAATGATAGTTTTGTAAATGGCAAACAGGAGAGTTGTTTTTGACTTTGTCACAATCCATTGAGGATTTGAGATTCGCATAGCTATAGTGATTTTATATTTCAAACATTCATTGATCCAATTTATTTCAAACTCTTGCCATCCTGTTTCTCTTGTTTATCTGCTTCCATATAAATGGATTTATTACAAGCGTTGGATCGCACTTTTATAGAGAGGGGTTCCTTTATTTATTCTTCCATTTATTTATGCATTATACATTTACTTATTTATTTGTATCAATCTCTCTTTTTCCTTATAAGTATCCTGTTCTTATCTTTGCTGTAGACAGATTTTATCCATTAATTTATAGAGTCCCAAATGTCAACCTCTTTTCCCTGTAAAAATCACCATAATTTTGTTCAAAATAATGATACAAAACTTGTCGATTATATTGATTTTCAATTTCAACAAAACAAGTTAGTAACTGATTAAAAAAATAGGGTTTGAAGATTAGCCTTCCTTGAGTCATTGAACTTGGCTAGAGCTAGATTTAACCGAGGCCACTTCCAAGAATATGGGCCACAAGGTATGTATTTATACTTGTATATACATTGTATAACTTTTAATGAAATTAACAACAACAATTTGAAATTAATATTTTATTTCTGGCGTTGCTCCACCTAGACTTCTGTGCCTGACCTTCTCTGCAGCAGTACTGTCTATAAGGATATGGCGGCTACAACCACACATGGCCACCCCATCACAAACATCAGCCCATGAGTCCGTCCACCTTGAAAGGTAAGTCCCTCAGATAGGATGTAAAGGTTTAATGTACATGATATCATGATCCAATCCAATCCAGGAATTTATAAAGCGCAAATATCTAGTTGCCTAATCAAAGGCGCTGAAATGATGTAGTAATCATGGGTTTCACTTAGCAATTAGAAATTTAGAGGGAGAGCAGAGTGTGGTAAAAACTTGGCATGAAATGCACTATAAAAGAACAAATTATTATTATTTATTATTTCTGTTACCCTTCAGCCCCTCTCCCCCCTCCCCTCCCCTTCCTTTAACACTGACTTTACCATTAGCGTTTATTGATTTTCATACCAAATAATTGTGAATCTGCACTGCTTTAAAAATAAGAACTCTTACTACCCCCCCCCCCCCTAATGCTAGTTGCACTGCTAATAGTTGCTTTAAAAAGTAATCAATTTTCAAGTTCAAGTTCAAGTATTATTTATCTTTCTTTCATAAGACACTTTACAAAGTTTCTATCTTTTATTGATAATAAAAACTTCAAATAACAACCGATAATTACCAATTAGCAGTTTAGCTTATGATCATGTCTTTATCAGTACTTTAATAAGTCTTTAATAGTACGTTCTTATTGAGCGCTTTTCAGGACTGCAAGCCCTCTCAAAGCGCTTTACAAATATATTATTATTACCCCGGTTATCGGATTCAGGCTTACCTGCACACAATGTATGCACATTCTCCACTCCCTTGGGAGCATTCCAGCCAGGCGCCATTTTTACAAGTGCACACTTGCTCATCTAACCACATTAACTTTCGCATCCTATCTGGGACCCATTTAACACTTGGGTGGAGAGTGGCAAATGTAGATCAATGTCTTGCCAGCGACATTAATGCCTCAGCGGGACTTGAACCGCAGACCCTGTGATCCACAGTTTGGTGACATATCCACTCAACCACGACACCTCTATTTTAATCAGTTATAGTTTACTGGAGGCGCACACAAGTAGTTAATTCCATTCAACTCAATTGCATTGCATTGTATTGTATTAATAATATTTTATTTCATTTTGTTGCTTTTAAGGTATTGAACATGTTGAATAATTATAAGTTAGACCTGTGCGCTTAGAAACGTCTGTATAAAGCGCCCTATAAATGTAATTATTATAATTATTATTATTATTATGATAATATCTTGTTTTTGAGTGTTTATCTTGATGATATTATCTTGTTTTTGTGTGTTTATCTTGATGATTATATTTTGTTTTTGTAAGTTTATCTTGATGATTATATCTTGTTTTTGTGTGTTTATCTTGATGATAATATCTTGTTTTTGAGTGTTTATCTCGATGATATTATCTTGTTTTTGTGTGTTTATCTTGATGATTATATCTTGTTTTTGTGTGTTTATCTTGATGATTATATCTTGTTTTTGTGTGTTTATCTTGATGATTATTTTTTGTTTTTGTGTGTTTATCTTGATGATTATATCTTGTTTTTTAGTGTTTATCTTTATGATTACATCTTGTTTTTGTGTGTTTATCTCTTGACAGCATGGAGAGCATTGGGGATCTCTTCTTATTAGAGCAGCATAAACACCAAGAGAAAGTATCTCATATACAGGATACGCTATCAGCTAATCTCAAAACATTATTACAGGTATCTATCATCTTCTTGCTCTAAAATATGGTTACCAACGTAATAGGACATGTTATGACAAACAGTCCCTTACACTTTTCTAATCAATAAAAAAAAAGATATATATATATATATATATATATTATATATATATAAAACACATTATATTTGATAGAGTGATGAATGAACCATAACCTGTTAATTCTGCTTGGGTAATGTTTCCTTTTGGTCTTTATATGTAGTATTTCCGCTCTCTATGCGTTAATTAACCTTCTGAATTATGTCATGGTTTGTTTTGGGGGATGATAATCTTTGGTAAGAAGTCTCCTTTAAATATGAAATGAGTATTATGAAATGACAGTTATTAAATCTATGGGAAACAAACAGATTTGAATACAAATATTCATCAGGAATGCCAGTTTTTAGGCCATATCCTGATTTCAGTCGTGTGTCCATTTAATTTCTTGCTTTTTTCAGGCTTCATTTTGTATAGCAATAATAATAATAATATTCTGTGTGTATATAGTGCTTAATACATCAAGGATCTCTAAGCACTTTGAGATATATATGTATTTATGGATGGATCAGTGTTATTGAGTTTTTAAAGACGTGTATCAATCAGATAAGATCATTTATGTCTGGGGACTGATCTTTACTGTCACCATCCGAAAGACGCGACTCGTTTCGAACCTAGGTCCGATCAAAATCAGCTTGTAGGCAAAGACATAGAGCTGACCCCAGACATTACCCCTAGACCAACTCATATCTCCATAAAGACTTAGGATGCTACATGTCTGAGCCTCACTAGGTGAAATTAATCTGTATCCCTTGTTAATAATGTTTATGAAATTGAACATATCTTCTTGTTTTGTCTTTTAGGTGCAATTGTCGTTACGGCATCTGAACACAAAGTCGTCGGAAAATACTATTCCACCTCACCACAGCGACTCATCGTCACCGGACAGAGGGAAAAAGGAAGATTTATAGTACCGGTCCTTGGTCTGCTCCTGCTATCCAATCTGCAATCCATTCCACTCTGGACGGCTTCTGTTACCCATCCACCTCAGGATCTCAGGAGCTGTCATTCCTATACCCTCTCACGAGGTTCTAGCAGACCAAACTCTAAAACAATGACCCATTCACTTTGAAGAACTCCAACATTCTTAAACCCTTCAGACATGATGCAGCACACCATCAAATTTTGTGTTGCTGGATGATGACCTAAGTGTACTACACTGCACATTTCTTCATCATCTTGTAACAGAGATCTCAGTGAAGTGGTGTAGGATCTCTTTTTGTCATTCATTTACATGTGAAGAAGACCGCTGCGGGCCTTTCTCCATCATAACTTGGGACCACCAGAATTTGACAGAAAGATTTCTTCAAGGAATGCACCTCATGGTTTTTGTTTTTATGTTCAACATTCCTAAAGCCTCTAATCATGCCAAACATGAATACAAGAAGCAAAAACCACACCACTGTATTTCCTCCTCATCATCATCATGTATTAAAGTCAGAACTTTCACTCTTTTGAGGTTGATGACCTTCACTTCATCTTGTCTCGAGCATCCTCCTCATCGAGCATCCTCCTCATTTAGACCAATCTATGAAACGCACGATGACTGTTAAACTTTGAAAGATGACTCCTTTAGCATATTGTCTAATGGGCCCGAGATCATTTGAGCTGGATACATGTTGTAACAAAGTCAAATCTCATCTTATGGCTTAATACACAGACACAGCTTTTATTTATTTTTAAATATTTTATCGATCAGGATTATTCTTGAACTGGTACCATGTTCCAAATGAACATGGAATGAGGAATAAATATCTATTTTTGGCCAAGTAACTTTTTCCTCTTGTTTGTTTAGTCACATTTTCTTTTGCTTTGTTTACCCATGTACAATGCTTTTAAGGTGTTGTGATATTTAACTATCTTAATTTGCAATATTGTTGTGATTTTAATGGATACAAAACCTTATAATAAACAATTTTAATGTGTATCGTTCAGAACTTTTTCTTTCAAATTGCGATTACCTCACTACTATTTGACACAACCTACATTAAAGCTTCTATCATAGCCCTACTAATTGAAGAAAACTACCGTATTTTTGAAACTCTAAACACTTTATGTAATTTGTAATCTATCGTTCACATTTCCTTGATTTCTTCTAAAAATAGTTGAATTTAAGCCCTTAAAAATGAGGATTTTTAGAGCTACAATTTTACAAATTTAGATTTATTCAGACTCTTTCAAAGTTGATTGACCATGAAAAATTATTAATAATAAAAATAAAATGAATAGAAAAAAACTATAAATTACTGGTACAACCTTTTATGATTAAACGCAATACGGTGCTACCAGCAATATAAAGTGATTTTTTTATGTAGGCAATGAATTATTCTAATTGTATTCAAATTAAAAAGGGCTGGTACTTAATTATGTTTAAAAATAGTAATGGGAAGAAGATCATAGGCTTGTCCTTGTAAAGGAATTGGATACTTTCATGAGAGCTTTCTCATATTAATGTGGCTCTGTAGCTGCTTATTTTCCTTGGGGTGGGGGCTATGTCACAAACTTCATTCCAGATGGCAAGAACAGCAACTATACCAAGAAAAACAATAAAGTGAGGTAGTTCTCCAAAAGGTAATCTTGTCAAATATTATCATCAGCATGTAGTCTCAGTGTGTAGTGGCCAAAGCAATATTAACAATGATGGGAAAAAAGAAGAGCCAATTTTCTCTTTGAAACATACTTAACAGTAAACATATATGTTTTAAAGCAGTTGAGATCAATTTATGAATGATTTACCTCCATTTCCTGTTGACAATGTTTGGTAAGATGGTAGACTGTTGATACATGTTGTGTGCCAAGCAGAAGGATGTAATCCCAACGTTTTTAAATATTTATTTAAAAAAAAGTTTGATTGCTGCAATGATGATTTGGATCAAGTAAACCCATTTTCAAGATGTAATATTGAAATAGTCCAATTTTGCATTTTTTGTGAAATATTTATCTGCACATCCATTCACACCCTTTTGACATGCATGTGACACTTCATAACCAACGGGGAGAATGGTTTATTATAAGCATACACATGTACCTGTACTTTAGTGTTTACTTCTACACCAGTGCTATGTCTACAGCACTCATGTGGGGTGGTCGATACATAATGTTGAGGATTGAAATGAAAACGCAGAGTACAATCATGTGAGCAATGTAAATGCAGCTGATTTGAGGGAAATGAGAATTGATGTCGTGCTATGAAACGCACTTGAATGAAAGCCAAATTGATAAATGTGTCAATGTTATAATATTGTTAAATGCACAAATCAAACACAATGCACAGAAGAGATATCACAGTGCAAAGTTCATAGAAGAGATCCTTTAAACTAACATGTTTCCCATGATTATGGATGCAGTATACTTATCACTTGTTATTAATGTATATCTTACAATTTGTATTCTTACCTTCTTTTTTAATCCCCATCTCAACATGAATAAGTACATCAAGAAGATATAACAAACGTAACATCACATGCACATGTACTTCAGTTGTATTCAAACATACTTTAAATATAATTCCAATAAATGAAATACTCAAAAATAGCAAATTGTCAATGGACATAGATGCAAAATGCCATATATCTTGCATTGTACATTACATATTCCAAATATTAGTCTCAGAAGAAGAAACAAGATTCAAATACTCTACGAAAATCTACAAAGAACCATTGCATTTCCATCTCTGATGCTTATACATGTACAACTAGGTTACACTTTAAGACCATGAAAGACATGGGGCTAAGTCCAAGCTTTTCTGTGCCATATATATCACTGACCAAAGCTAAGGATTATCTATTAGTACCCCTTACTAGAGCTTGGAAGTGAAATGAAACATGTCATGTCGACGTATGTTCAGATCTCCACCATACACTCTAATGTATGGGAAACCACAATGACCAAAAGATGTGTTTGGAGCCAGAAGGCAATAACTCTGGATAAAATAACATGACTTAAAGCCTTTCTTTCTCCAAACAGACGAAATAAGTAAGACTTGCCCACATCAGACTTGTATGGATCAATAGCAAACAGTATGTATTCCAATATGTTAGTAAAATGAACAGATAATTATGGAAAAAGAGTAAACTTTAGAGTGTGATTCCGCAATATGAAACTATAAGGGTTGCATATATGTACTTCGTACTAGTATGGATATGTAATATGCATAACTCTGAATGTGACCAATTTAAGTTAAATTTACCAATATATACATGTATGCAGTATCAGGAATAGACCATATTATATCACATCACACATGCCTCTCTCATTTGCATTAATTTGTACAGGGCACCCTTTCTGGCCTTAAAAGAAAACTGTGAACTCTTTATTTAAGGCTTTTTATTACAAAAGAAGTAATGCTATTTTGCATGAATTTCATTCTCTACTTATAGTAGTTACCCAAAGAAAATTGATGACAACTGATAATTATGAACAAATTATATAAGGATGGAAATATTTTCTCTTGAAAAACGCAAATAATTTGCTGGAAAATTCTATAGATATCATAAAAAGGCTTTGTGGCTAGCTGTGTCTTGCATGTGGTGTCACAAAACTTGACGCTCTATCGCTGAAGGCAGAAAATCTGGTTCTCAAAATTAAGAGATGATTAGGGCAGGCTCCAAACATATTTTGTGAATTTTGCATCTATTCATAAAACTTTTGATTCTTTGGGTGACTATCAATATATCTTTTAATCTGTGACAAAAAAACAAAAAAATTATCACTAACTGTCTTTCAGACCGATTTTGTCAACTTTGTAAGAGTGTAAAATTGTATTTGTAGAGAGTTTATGATGTTTGACAAATTATTATGTATGTGACCCAAATTGTATGCTATTATTATAATATATTTGATAAGAAATCTAATTTATAATGAGTGATGAATGTATTTCTACAATGATATATAATGTGAATTGCATGAAAAAAGGTTTTAATTTTGATTGTTACTATTACATTTATCATTTTCATGCTTCTTTCTTTTTGTTATTGCTACAGCAAACAGGAAAAATAAAAACATAGAACTATCTCACACTTAATCAAATGGTTCTGTGAAATTACATGTACCACTATTTAATTTATTATGGTGTCTCAATACACTACATTTTTTGAGTTGTTGTTTTTATGTCTGATGTGTGCAATTATATCATATAAGCCAATATTTCATATTTTTGTCTAGGTTGCACATTCTGTTTTGTATCTTTATGTACCATTCTCTTGATTTGACCATTGAATGCCTGTATGCTTGTTAGTGTTTCTGTTTATGAATATGTTTGACCCTTTTTGTGTGGAAGTTTTACCCTCCAATTATTTAAAGAACTTTCTGTTCAGCAAAATAAAGCATTTTACGAGGAAGATGATCAATAATCTAAAATGAAATACGGTTTAAATTATCATGGTCTGATTCTCATTGGCATTTAATGTCACTCTATTCCATTTCAATGACATCAGTTGTATGCCTAAAGCTAAAAATGCACATAGTAAAGATGAATGTATACAATCGCCTTCTGCATTCTTCACACATGTTTTAAATTGTCACAATTATTGAAATATTTGAATATAAATATTTATAGTATGGTACTTAAATTTTTGTCAAATCATGTGATCATATGATGAAACAGTGAAGTTCCTTTCCTTAGGAAGGTATGTTGTCACAAGATTTTAAATGCTGATTATTTTCTTTTTGTCCAAACACCAAGTACATTAAAGTTTATATATTTTACATACTGCTGTTGTTATAGTAGACTAATAAAATAAAATGCATAGTTGTCAGTATAAATTTGATGGATTTGGCAATCTGTATGTTAAACATTTCAAATGAAAATGTAACCAAATTCACTGAAAATGTTCGAACTTAACCTATCTTCTCCCAAACCCTTTATTAAATATGGGGTTTGGGTTTCAAATTGATACTTGTTTGTAAATATACATGAAATCTATAAGAATTCTATTTAAATGGCCAAAGGCTTTATCAAAGCCAATTAAAGTCAATTAATCAAAGCTTTATGAAATCAGATAGAAAATTATATATATATATATATATATACACATACTACAATCTGTAAATACTTAATTAAAAGTCATACTTTTATGGAAATCATATTTACTCTAAAAAACAAAATGTCATGCAAATGACTACAATCAGACAAATTATAAAGCATCTAATATATATCAAGTATTTTCTTAATTTTTTTTTTTTAATACTTTGTTTCTTTCTCTCTCCTGAATTACTGGTTTGCCCTTAGTAAAAGGAAAAGGAAAAGAGAAAGTCATAGTAATGCCACTACCACAATGAAATCATACCTTCTATCCTGCAGCATATGAATATTTAATGATGGATAAATCCTGGCAATCGATTCCTGTCATATTTATGGACTCTTATTAGCAATTGAATTTGAACTTAACTTGGCTTGCTTGCATATCAAAACTATCATTAATTATGTTCAGGATTAATCAGATTAAGCAAGAATAAACACAATATTACTTGTATCGTTGTGTTATCTAATGAGTCTAAATTTATGATCGAACATTCCTTAATATAACCTAGGAAGAGTCAAAGATTTTGTTTGTATGGTTTCGGTTTTATCTGCAAAGACATTATCGTTGTTTCAAGTCATCATTATTTTTTGTAAAGTCATAAACCCATCGGCATCACTTTGCTTGTAATGTCGTTAAAGGCTTTTATATGATTTTATTTTGTTTGTTTTACTTGTAAAGAAGTCTTTTACTTGTGACATATTGCTGACAGTTTATGACGTTCTTAAGTAGTCTAGCATGCTGCCAACAGAATCGATTTGTCCTTCTGGTTTTGTCAGGCAATGTATCAAACCTTATAGCATTTATTTTAAATAATGGCATTGTAAAATAGCAAATTAACATTTGCTCCGCACAATAGCACTACATTTCGTCACACGCATTTGTCTCTTCTTACCCACTCTATAGAACACAAATGTTCACATCCAGACGAACGAGTGGCTTTTAAACGATTTAACATTTATTTTCACACAAAAAAAAAAATCACAGAGCAGTATGATACATGTACATTAGGTCGTTCAAACCAGACAGTTTTGCTTCCCTAATATGTAAGCCAGAGCTGTGAAATATTGTTTTGTTAAATGTTTTTAAGAATAAGTAGCCAGTTATCGTTTGAGAGTTGTTTTGCTGTAATAGGATATAACAAACACCTGCAAGCAAAATTCCCTGTATGGAGAGCAGAAAATGCATAACACGTTCTAGAAACTACATGATATTTTGTAAAGCTGGCAAAGATGGTTTCAGAGTATGCAAATGCCTCCTGAATATTTTGATGTTGTTTGTTTTAAAGTGTGTCTTCTGATTTATTTTAGTTTTCAATAGATGTGTAAAGTGTTGAATTAATGTACACATGTTGTGATGTTTTAGATTCAAATCATAGTGAAATAATGGCTGGCCCTGTATGCTCTATTTTTCTTAAATGTTAATGATTCAGATGTATTTGTTTATTATCATACTTGTTACAGATCAAGTGCAAGCTTGTCCATGAATAAAAAGAATGGAGAAGAAATAAGAGATAAAAGACTGCTTTTCATTTTGTTATTTCATTTCATTTTATTCCATTCGTCATATAAAACATACATAATTATAACATTGATATTTACAGATAATTAAAGAACATAGAAACAACATAACGAAAGATAAACACAAAATATAATTATATATACAAACGAGGAATCCGGCAAGAAAGAACATTATAGTATTATGTGCTGCTGGTCCCTTATGATATAAGAAAGAATGTTACCCATATCTCACACTTAAAACCGTACACTTGACACCTAACATCTGATTGCATACACACACATATATATATATAATAATAATAATAATAGCATAGTAGTCCACTCCAAATTTTATTAAACCGAAACGGAAATTCTTTTTGCCCAATTGATCGTGAGCCCGGCAGCCACTGAGCAGCGCCAGATCGACGTTGCTCTATATATACAAATAATATACAACTAAACATGCTATTCACATGAATCGTAATTTTGTGTATCTTTGTGTACATGTATTTAAAGTTGGGCTTGATTTGATGTTATATGAGGCATGGGGCTCAATGCATATTGACTTCTGTAGAATTAGAAAGATAGTGCACGTATGTGCCTATAAAGTCAACCAAGGCGCACAAAAATCAAGAGTACAAGTACAAGATAATACAAAATAATTGAAAACAAAATACATAAATGACAAAAATGCTATTACAATAATCAACTTGGTTCGTCTTATACGAGTGCCCTTTATCTACCGTTTGACTAAGTTATACACGGTATTATGTGATGCGCTATGATACTATCGTCTGCAACTAAATGAACAAACAAAAATCTTGTCAATATGACATTTGATTAGTTTTGTTTATTTATTTTGTTAAAGTTATACGAGATTTAACTTGGTCCGTCTTATACGAGTGCCCTTCATATACCATTTGACTAAGTTAAACAAGGTTTAAAACATCTTCTTGATAAAGCTTGTAAGTACTACTAATTTATACATAAACAGCTTATTTACATAACCAGATAAAAATTATTGCAGAAAAATGTTTTTTTGATCATTAATAAGTACCCCAATAGTTATCTTGCCCACTCAAAGCCACTTTTTTTCTCAATTAGATATTTTGAATATTTTTTATGCAAAACTTTATAATGTCGCACTTTTTTGTTTCTTTGTTTCAAGAATCAAATTGAAATTAACACTTCTAGATTTGTTCAGTTCAATTTCAATTTTCACAATTTTAATACAAAGTTTTCTAAAAAATATCATTTATTCCGAGTAAGAACATATACCTTAAAATTTTCTATTTTCTATAAGGGCCCAGAAGTTTGGAATAAGTAAAATGATATCATAAGAGAAAGCCCGATATTCTGAATTCGTTTAAAAGGAGATGTATAAGTCACTGTTACTGAGCAATTCAATGATACGCGTCATGTATTTTATGTGTGTGTCTTGGTGTGTGCGTGTGCGTGGGTGAATGTGAGTGTGTGTGTGTGTGTTTGTGTTAGTTTATCTTTGGGTGGAATTGTATGTGTTTAAGAATTAGTAAGAGCCTTATAGTTTGACTTACTAAATACAGATAAGAATACTATCGGTGAATTATTAGAATCAACTGATGACAATATGAACAAGAAAGATGTAAAAAGGATTCATAACATCAGCTTTGATAGACTATTTTCATAATGTAACCAAATTTTACATTTAAGAGCATCGATACGAATTATTTCATTCACCTGTTACGAATAATTGTATTTCAATATTTAGAATGGAAATTGCATATAATTATTACGTGTTGTTAGGTAGCGCAAGCCATAATGTTTGTCCTACCTGGCAATAACTAATGTATGCAATTTGAGTTCTGACTATTAAGATACATTTTAATTCGTTAAGGGTGAATTAAATAACTCGTATCGAGACACTTCACAAAGGCATATGCATACATTTGGTTACACTACGACATTAAAAAAAGAAAACGTTGTCAATAAAGTGAACTTGATACTTTATCCCAAGATGATATTTTATGAATTATCACTGTGTTTGGATGATATGCGCCATAATGAAATATTTTTTAAACAATAATTTCTGGTCAACCCGAATGTAATTGTCCCGCGGCGTATCACGCACTTGAGAATCGTTTGATAGTCCTGGAAACTATTGCACGCTTTTTTTTTCTTGTACAAAAAAAAGTGTGATTGTCTCAAGAAATTAATAACACTTGACTGCGTTAGACCAATCATTTTAGTAAGGATCTAGGAGCTAGATGTATAATTATAACTTTATAACTATCATACATGCTCAGAAGATGATGGTACGCCTAATAATATTATATAAACGTCTAGAAAATATGCAGGTGAACATTAGATGTCTTGTCACCCTACTTTTAGTCGTCTGTTTCGGCAAAATTCAAGACAATGTATACGACAATAAAAACGTTGTTGTATCAACTTGTAACTATGATATTCTTCGTTCTTTTCAGGTAAAAATAACAGGTGACTTTTATAATGTATCCAGGCTGCAAATAGGCTGTACATTGAAAGGATTTGATTGAGTCAATGATGAGCCGAGAGCAGTGGGGGATCCGGGGGGGGGGGGGGGACGTGTACAAACACGTTAATTTTACCTTTTTGTTTGGAGATGGGCCCCCAAAAAATAAATAAATTAGTGCTCACTACTCCCCTCTCCCCCCCCCCCCCCTGAGCGAATTACCGGCCGACTGTTTCGCCGTTAAATATTTTCTCATCAATTGGGCCCCCTCCCCTGCCGCCGGCTGGATCCGCCCCTGGCCGAGAGACAAGGCTACAATTAATAAACGAGGGAACCTACACACAAGCAAATCTAGTCATCCTTTTTTGCCACTGTTTAAGTTTCGATAAAAGATAAAATATTTTTGAAGGGGGACCTTCTAGCTGTGTCCACGGGCCCGCTTAAGCGCCCCTTTTGTGCAGGGACAGATCGGGGGTCCAGAGGGCGGAGCCCCGGATGCTCTCGAGTTTTATTAATTCATAATCTTCAAGATGGTCTTAAGCAATATATACTATATCCTATCCATTGAAACTTGCACTGCCCCTTTTGCTTTATTTCGTTGGAAATCAATGCTCTTGCTCTGGACAACGTTGAACTGGTTTATGATCGATTTTTGCACTCTCGCAAACAATACCTTCTGTTCATCCAAGCGTGAACACATACCACACAAAAATGATACTGAATGATTTGGGATAAAACACTTTTTCATACGATGTATAATAATTTACTGTGCATAGATGATTTTTTAAAATAAATAGCAATTTTCTAGGTGTAATTTTTTTTTAGACTCACACTGTAGAGTGGGTAAGAAGAGTTAATGCGTGTGACGAAATGTAGTGCTACTGTGCAAAGCAAATGCTTATTTGCTATTTCACTATAATGCCATTATTTTAAATGAATGACATAATGTTTGATGCATGTATCTTTACAGTTTTGAAATGATTTGAATTTGAATGAGACAGCATAATTATAAAGACACACGTCACGTCGGATTCGCTTCATGTATAAACACTATAATCTCGACTCAAGGAATTGGTTTTGTTTGTGTAAACAAACGTCTAGTTACAACCACGTGTCATGACACGCGATCTTCCATAAAAGTGTAGAAGTCACACTTTTTGATCTGTTACTAAACTGGAATTACATTATTCATTTTCCTGTTAGCCCTCATGCTCTTCTGAAATTGTGCCCAGAAAAGTTCTTGTCCATCTTCATCATCATCAACCCACAGCAAGTAAGGTTTGTTCCGACTCAGCAACAGCCTTACAAGATACGGTAGGTGGTCATCATCGATATCCTCTAAGAATATGAGGATGACCTTCTCCAACTTGGTGTCATTCATATGCTCCACGGCCATACGCAGTTTGGTCATGAACCAGGTATCCTCCACTGACTGGTTGCTAAGCAACAAGACCGTCTTGAAGCTGTTCTCGATGACGTCGTAGATGGCGTTTAAGTAGAAAGACCCTGGATGGAGGCCACTATCCCCCCAAACAATATGCTCCAGATGTGGCATCCTCCCCTGCAGGAATGGCTTCATGCAATCGTTGATCCACCACTCATCATCTTCGCGGAACATGAGGTTAAGCTGATACTCGTAGTCCACATGACCTTGATTTTCAATGATTTCTTGATACCCAAAGATGGCCAACTTTAAGAGAAATAGTTTGTGGTTCAGCCACCAGCGCTTTAGGTATACGAGGACACTTAGCGACAGAACGGTCACGATTGCCAAAGATACACCTATGATAAGATAGATATTGACTCCGCAGTAATCTTTAGGATGGAACGACCAGATAGTCTGATTTTTTAGCGATTTGAATGAAGTACTAGAGCACCGAGTCTCACTTCTTTGATAGATTGTTGTATTCATCTTGTCCAGCAATTCCCTGAACCACTCAAGTTGGCAGGTACACGTGAAAGGATTGTTCGCAATGATTAACACATTTAGACTTGTTGGTATTAGTGTAAAAGGATCTATCGTGGATATTTGATTATTCTGGAGGGATAGATACTTGAGACTGGGTATTCTAGAAAATAATTCCTTCTCGATTACTGTAATAGAGTTAAAATTCAGTTTCAGGGTACGTAAATTCTGTAAATCTTGAAAAGCTTTCTCAGGAATGATTTTAATAAAGTTTTCGGCCAATGAGAGATATGTTAGTAACGTGAGATTCCTAAATATACCCGAGCCAAGTTCCTGTATACGACAGTCAGCCAGATCTAGCTCATGGAGATTCCAAAGTGTGGTAAATGCGTTAGGAACGTGGTGGAAAGCATAAAATAAGTTATGTTGAAGTTTAAGGGTGTGCAACGAGACTAGTCCTGAAAACAGCGATCTATTGCTTTTAAACTGGAATAGATCTTCGGCTTTGATTTTAGTTCTGGATAAGTTTAGAGTCCTCAGCGCCGACGTATGACTAAATTGGCTACGGGGAGTAATTTCCAAGCGACTAGCAAGATATGACATATCGAGGAATACTAGTTGATGCATGTTTCTGAAAGAACCAGTCATTGTGAATTTGACCAAATCCTTCATTATGATCTTTTCTAAAGAACTGGTTTCTTCAAAGGCATCATTGGATATTTTGAGAGGATTATTTCTGCTGAAATCAATAATTTTTAGATTTTTTAAACCAACGAATGTACATCTGTTCACGGAGTTGAGGTTGTTATAGGCTAAGTTAAGAGTTTGAAGATTTGTTGCGTTCCATGGTAAAATTTTGATTTCATGAATGTTGCTCTTATAGAATGTCAAAGTGCTGAGACGGTGGCTTCCATCGAACCATTGAGGATCTAATACAGCAATGTCATTAAGTGATAAATTAATGCTCTCAAGCTTTTCGGCACAAGCAAAAGATCCTCGTGGAAGCGACTTAATTTTGTTTACAGAAAGTCCCAAATTGACCAGCGACTTCAATCCACAAAATGACTCATTATAAAGACTAGATAAATGATTGAATCCAATGTCTAGTACCTGGAGCTTTTCGAAACCATCCAGGGCATACTTTGGAATAGTTATCAATTCGTTGTATTGAAGAAAAAGTTTTATTATACCTGGAAAAAGGTCTCTTGGTATTTTCGATGTATTCATGGGTACAATAGATTTTATTCCCGAGCAAGTTATGGTCGCTTTTACTATTACCTTGTTACCGAGAAAGGACTCGGCGTGGAATTTAGCCAAGGATATATTATTGATGAGAAGATTTACTGCTGGTAGATCTGTGAAAACGGCACGAGAGAGACTATTTATATCGTTACGATTCAATTTGAATATTTCGAAGGAGCAATTTCGTAAAGCTACAAAATCTCCTTGCTCTAGTGATCTGACTTTATTAAAAGACAAATCAAAAAGTGACAAATTCTTACATCCACATGCATCCTCCCCATCTTCTGCAAACTGAGAAGTTTTCAGATTGTTTCCAAAGATGCGAGGAATTTCCTTGAGTCTATTATGACGTAGGCTTAGCAAAGAAAGATGAACATTCTTCTCCAGTAGGGAAATGGGTAGGACACTGATACTGTTGTGATCGAGCATTAATACCTTTAGTAGCAGGAGATTATGAAATGTTTTATTCTCAACGAGGTAGATGGAGTTATAACTAGCGTCTAATGTTTCTAGCTGTTGATAGTTCACGAACGATTTATCCAGGAGCATAGATATGTTATTATCAGCAACGTTAAGGGACCGCAAGTCGTGTGGAAGATTCTGGGGAACCGATTTAAGACCGCGATATGAGCAATTTGCGCTATGGTCACTCGAGTTTACCGAGCACGTATGATTAAGAGTTATGCTGGTGCTATCCATCACCACACCATATAGCAAAGGGAATCCACACAGTACTACGAAGCTTATTGCCTGAGCGTACACAGCCATCATGAGTTCCAACCAACAGGTCGCTGATACTGGATTGATGTGAGAAAAACTGAAGGAAAATCGAAGTAGTATTCTGTCCTTAAAGATGATTACGATGAGTCAGCCTTTTTGTTCGTAAAATGAAACCTAGGCCTATCGAGAGATATCCACGGTAGAACGATGAAGTTTTTGCGGCTGCTGTAGAAATCGTGTTTCATGCCTTCTCAAAATGCGTTCGTTTATTTGTTTTAGTTGAATGATAAGATAGTATTTTTTTGTATCACATATCCAGAATATCACCACTTGATGAAATAGTTCGAGTAATTTAGGCACTATTTCTACCTTTAGACTACCAAGCTGCTCTAAGATTGACTGGATGGTCTTTATTTGCTTCCAGAGAAGGTAGATAGGCCAAGTCCTGGACTACAACAGAGAGATAAATAACTATCTGCAGGAATATGAACATTCAGTTGTTCCTATACGACTGCGCTCTTGACTGTCCCTCTGGGTTCCTTTCGTTCATTTATACTATAGGGTATGCGCTATTCAGTCTCAGATCTCTGTTGACTCATTTCCAGCTTTGTCATTTTTCTTTGACTTTTGAAACAAGCACCTAAATTCCTTTCGCCAAATGTGCATTGTCTATGAACATGTTACAACATGAAATGAAGCATCGGTTAAGCCACGTGGTCAGAGAGAAGAAAACAAAATTAATCGGGCGGTCGTTTACAGATAAGGAAATGACGATGCTTAATATTGAGCAAACGAGGAACTGGGATTCATAGTTTTCAAGAGGAGAAAAAACACCCCATATATTTAATCAAATTGATTTAATGTTTTTGTGTCTCATTATTTCAAGAAACAATTACTTTACGGCCTGTGGCTATCATTCTTGGCTTTTATCTGGTATTTATAGGCAATTTTCAAGTTTCGATATAATACAATTACTTTTGCCGAACAATTATCTTGTCTTGAGCAATAATATTTATCAAGTGTAATGCGACATGCTACGCTTGTGTGTTTGACTTACGTTCAGGGGCGTTCGGGGGTCTAAGGAGGGTCTTGAAAAATTGCATTTTACGCCTTTCCATGATATCTATATGATTTCTCAGCAAATTGTTCGTGCACCCACACACACACACACACACACACACACGCACACACACACACACACGCACACGCATTCTCATAACACACGCACTTTCTCTCTCTCCTAAGGACAATTTTGTAGGACAAAGAGTTGTCTTGGATTATAGATCCAGGGTAACGGATGGGGTCCTTGGGGCCCGCTTTAGCGCCCTTGTCGGCGGTCCAGCTAGGGGCGGACGCTCTTAACTTTTTTACAATCTAGAACCTTCAACATGACCGTCTCGAGCAATAGAAAGTGAAATTTTTACCTTGAAATTCACACATCCCCTATCATTTCTTTTCGTTAGAAATCATCTCCCTTTCTCTCTTAAAGACAATTTAACAGAACTATTTTTGTTGTACTGTTCTAGTTTCGTTCGAAGTATTCGTAGGCACATGTTGTTCCAACTCATCGTCGATGTAATCTGTTTGTGTACAATGTTACAGTTTCAGGTCCTTCTTTTTTCTTTCTTTCTCTCTCTCTCTCTCTCTGTCTGTCTCTCCTTTTCCTCCTCAGAACAATAACAGCAAAAGGTCCTTTTGAAGACCACTTGGAAGTTAGGATGCTTGAATCCGTAGATGATCGGACTGACTGCGCTATTTGCCGGTAATAACACGATACTGTAGAGTGTGAACACGCTAGTGCCGGGGATGAGCCGATTTATACTGGTTGCTAGGAAACAGAAGACAAAGACACATACGACCATAAAGAGATTCTTAGTGATCTGGATTTCCTTTCGCTTAATAGATTGGATCATGGGTGGACACGATTCTCGAGATACAGATGAATCCTTGCTCTGTGATGCATGTGAACTGGTGTCTCTCTTGATGTCATACTTGTCTCGAAAGTGTTTATTGTGTTGCAAAACATGACACAAAATAAGAACGTAGAATATTACGGTTAGCGTCAAGATAACGGCCATTCCAGTTCCTTGTAAAGTGACATAATAATAGTCAAGCGGGTTTGTGTCTGTTGACCAACATAGGCTGTAGTATTGAGAATAGCCAAGTGTCCCCATTCCTAGAAGAGTGGGTACGACCGTCAACGCGGCAGACCCAATCCAGATGATCGCCACTACTGTGGCGAGTTTCTTAGGAGAGTGGATGCCCCGTTGACCACGGACGAACTTAGTGATGACGTACCAGCGGACGATGGCTATGACGACTAGAGTCGAGGAGCTACAGCAAATACAAGTGACAGCGACCCCTGCAACCGTTGCGCAGACAAAATCATGTAGAGGATATCCTTCTGTTTGACTTAGAAGCCCCACAACCTGGAATGGAATGCAGAGACACGTTACCAAATCAGCGAAAGCCAGATTGACCACCAGTATGTTCGTGATCGTACGAAGTTTCTTGGCGACGACGACGGCGATGATGACGAGGATATTACCCAACAGACCGATCAGTGTCAATCCAATCAAGACTGATGCAACAATAGCTCGATGATGGAAAGGTATGTTATACACTTCTTGTCCTCTGCGAGTTTCTGTTCCCGTTTCTAAACTCTTCCCATCTATCTCCGTAGCTTCTATTGTGAAGTAATCAAAATGAAGCTGTGACGTGTTTTCCATTATTGCGACGTGTTTTCCATTATTTCAACGTATAATATGTTTTGGGAATTTCAGAACCAGTTTCAAAAGCTGCAGATTTCGTGCGATTTTTCACCTCAATGAAACACTAAAGCATTGACTTGTGAACGAAGAATGGTACTCAGCGCTTTATATCACCAGGAAAGAGCTTCACGGTACCAGCTAAGATAATGATTAATATTATTATATCGACGCCTCCTCTTCTTCGCTTCCTACATACTTGACAAGTACATGTAGCCATATTCATTCTGATTGGTTAGTTGCAACGTAGTTGCATGAACCTTCATTTACTAAATGTTGCATATTGATGATTATTTTTCCAATTATATATTTTTGCTCTTCCAACACCGATTTGTGAAGCAATCATCCTAACCCGGTCGCCGGTTTCATGAATCCTTAATGGGTTCTAAGTAATTCTTCATTGAATAGCACGGCGCATTATAAAACATCGCTCTATTAATATTTTAGATTAACTGTCAATTTGCAATCTCCTAAGAACAGGCACTAAATTATTAATAATGAATAAACGAAATCACCTCTTTTGGCATGAGAGAGAGAAAAGGGGAGGAGTGGATTGGGAGAGATGGAGAGAGAAAGAAGGAGGGGAGGGGAAGGGAGGCAGAGGGGGGGGGGGAGGGGCGAGATGATAGCCCATTTTTAATGTGAACTTCAAAGAGAATATAAGATTACTGCGATAATACTTCCATTCGTGTGGGGAAAGGGTTTTTTGGATCAAACTTCCTCAGTAACCTTTTTCTTCCAATGAATACCCACTCTCTCCTTGAGTAAAAAATACCATGAATATGCCAACGGAAGTCGTCGACAACTGCTAAAACTTACACAGCTAATTTCACGAAATTAAAAAGAAAATTGATGGTCTATTCATGATTTAAAATTTCTAAAAGTGCAGTTAATTTTAATAATGGGTTTCAGCCGATTGGCTCCATTAATCAACGGTGTTGATTATTCTACTGTCCCCTTCACCCAATTCAAATGACCTCTTTCAATATTTGATAGCTTCACAGTGCTTCCGAGTGACATTTATTAAAATGAGGATTTTTGTTTACATTAAATTTGAAATCAGACTTTGAATTTGTGTTCAGAAGCAATTTCGTGGTTTATCTGCATTGCACTTTCATCGCTTTGTTTGTTTGTTTGTTTGTTTTGAATATCAAATAGCTGGTTTTGTTTGTTTGTTTGTTTGTTTTACCTGACTGGTAAGAAAGCATGTTTATGCGTGTAAGTATGCAACCAGGGGACCGACGGCTATGGACTTGGTAATTATAGGGCACTAGCTCATTATAGGTTTCGAACACGAGACCTCCCGGCTTCGAGACAACAGCTCTACCACTGATCCATCGCGCCTCACTCTTTCTTTATCTTATGGATTTGATATATACATCGAGTGTAAGTTTATTGGCAGCGAACCATCTAGGCACCACTCTTATTCCGATGTCTAAGCGGACACTTTTTTTTTTTTTTTTGGTCTCGAAATTTGAAAATTTGACTTTTTTTTTTCGTTGGGGGGGTCACTTTACGTTAGCCGTGGGCATAATTTTTTTTAATTTTTTTTTTAATTAAAACAAAACAAAAACAAAACAAAACAAAACAAAACAAACAAAGGGGGGGGGGGGTTTTAGTTTTTTTTAGGGGAGTTTACACACATAAAAATACCAAAGGGGGGGGGGTTGAACCCCCAACCCCCCCCCCCCCCCCCCCTGCGTACGCCCCTGGTCCTTCGTCATGAGCAGACTGGATTTCTGTAACAGTCTACTTTTTTTTTTTTTTTGGTCTCGAAATTTGAAAATTTGACTTTTTTTTTCGTTGGGGAGGGGGGGGGGGGGGTAAGGTCACTTTACGTTAGCCGTGGGCATAATTTTTTTTTTTTTTTTTTTTTTTTTAATTAAAAAAAACAAAAACAAAACAAAACAAAAAAAACAAAGGGGGGGTTTAGTTTTTTTTTAGGGGGGTTTACACACATAAAAATACCAAAGGGGGGGTTTGAACCCCCAACCCCCCCCCCCCTGCGTACGCCCCTGGTCCTTCGTCATGAGCAGACTGGATTTCTGTAACAGTCTACTGTATGGTCTCCCTAAGAATAAGATTCGCAAGCTCCAAACCCTACAAAATGCTGCAGCTAGAATCATCCCAAGAGCCCCACGCATACCCGATACTTCACACCTTCTTCATGATCTTCACTGGCTCCCAATCGAAAAGAGAATAATCTTCAAAATTCTGCTCATCACTTTCAAAGCCCAGAACGACATGAGTCCTGCCTACATCTCAGATATGATTTCACCTTATGTTCCTGCACGCACACTCAGATCTTCAGCCCAGCACCTCCTGCAAGTTCCTCGTCACTCAACTCATTTCTACGACAACAGGGCTTTTGAAGTGGCTGCCCCAACTCTCTGGAATTCGCTCCCTCTGCATAACCGTCAAGCTCCCACACGACAGACTTTCAAAACCCTTCTTAAAACTTACCTGTTTCGTTTGTAATTTTTGACATTACTTTTCATCTATGTATTATAATTGAATATGCTACTCTAATTGATTTGTCATAGGTATTTGCTATTTGTATTAACTTTGCCCGCAATGAATTCTCTTAGCTACATGTCTTTAGTTTAAGGTCTTTATATTTCGTTCTTAATTTGTAACTATTTAAATATACTTGTACTTGATTGTTTTTTACTTTGTAAAGCGCATAGAGAAACTTCAGTTTATTATGCGCTCAATAAATCTATCTTTTATTAGGTGATACGTAACGAAGTCAACGTATCACCTTTTGATTTCGTCAAGATTTTTCTTTATTATTATTATTATTATTAGGTGATACGTACGTAGACGTATCACCTTTTGATTTCGTCAAGATTTTTATTATTATTTATTTATTATTATTCTTCCTCGAATTTGTTCGCAGGATATCTCAAGACTGAACGAAGCCATTGTTATGAATCTTTCAATGATGATAGATCTTAGTCTAACTTAGAACTGCGTGACTTTTCAAAGACTCAAAGTCATCGTGACGTCATCCAGGCGCCATTTTGTGAAAATCAACTAATGATCATATCTTTATAACGAATAATAATTTTTCATTCATATTTATCATGATTAAGATCAATATCCGTCCGGTCAAGTTGAGGTCAATAAACGTGCGTAAATGCGCGCGTGCGCGCTCGTCCGCGCGTTTACGCGCGCGCAAAAATTAAAAATGCTCTAAATCATCCCAAATTTTTTTTGCATACGTTTCAGGCCATATGGAGCATTTGATAAAAAAATTACGCACACGCGCATGCGCGCGCGTTTTCGCGCGTACTGGCATTTTGCAACATAGAATCGCCGATTTTTTTCTGTCATCATATTCGGTACATTTTTCCAAGCATTTTGATAATTTGTTCACCTTTTATTAACGCAATGAGCCTTCGTCAAAGTTGACTGCACGCGCGGATTTGCGTTATCTTTATCCACAATACATGGGCAAAAAACATGCCTATATAAAATTCATTGTAACTCTTTAGAATAGATAGAAACTCCTAATATTTTGTCATATTTGGATAGATTATGAGTCGGAGATATGATTTCATGTCTCATTTCATCCTCAATTAACTCATGACGTCATCATAATGGCCTCCAAACTCAAAATTTTAATTTGCATATTATGACGTCAGCATATTTTTGGAAAATTGATTGTATCTCTGTAAATATGGATCAATTTTCTTTTTAATTTTGATATGTTCTAGCTGAGACAATTTTCTACAAATGTAATGTTCACAATTTTTATTTTTGACAAAAGTATCATGGTGTATTTTTGCGATTAAAGGAGGCATGTCAATTTTTCGCATTTTGCGTGTATTCTCTATGGGACATGACTTTTTCTCAAAACTGGATTCTACACTCCTGTCTTTCGCGAGCAAAATCTCCGTTGTTTTAGCTTTGTTTTCGCTGAGCTTCGGATATGTTGTAGCTGAGACAATGAGCTATCAAAAGTGTCCCCTTTATTTTTCGATTAGATGCCAGGATCATGCTCATATTTCACTTGCAAAGTAGGATTTCTGAATTCCATTTCCTGTTTACGTGTAATCGCTATGGGAGATGTTTTGGTATATCGGTAACGCACTTGACTTCCAACCTCGAGATCCCTGGTTCGAGTCCGGGTGTCTCCAACACTTTTTTTTCACTTTTTTTTCCTTTTGACCTTCACTGTACCATCTCCTTTGATTATTTAAACACGTAGATTCGCAAATAATGTCATAAATACCCCTTTTTACTTTATTATTACCCTATTTTCACTTAATCCATTACTTTTTGCGTGTAATCCCTATGGGAAATGACTTTTTCTCAAATCTGGAGTCTACATTCCTGTCTTTTGCGAGCAATATCGCCGTTATTTCGGCTTGGATTTTGTTGATTTTTGAGTATGTTGTAGCTGAGATTATATGCTATCTAAATCAACCCTCATTTTTTCAATAAGATGTCATGATCGCGCTCATGATCATGATCATGATCATCACGATCATCATTATCATAATGATGCTAATCATTTATCAATTACATTTTCATTTCTTTGAATAAGATAAAATCGTCAAAAGGTGTTCTTCATGATGTAAATTAGAGTCAAATGTGTAACTGGTTACTGCACAGGGTCAAAGGTCATATATTGTTTCAATCTATCTTCCCTAGATTCATGATGATCAAGGAGACACAATTTAATCTTGACATATGAATAGATCATAATGGGAGAAGCATATGAATGGGAGAAGCAAAATAATATATCGTGTAATGCATTATTCGTTATGTAAACCATTATCATACGTATCACCTAATTCGTCTAAGTGACGAATTAAAGTCTAGTATTTATTTTGTGTCTGTATAGAAGAAATTATTAGGTGATACGTACGTAAACGTATCACCTTTTGATTTCGTCAAGATTTTCTTTATTATTTTTATTATTCTGCCATGAATTTGTTCGCAGGATATCTCAAGAATGAAAAAAGCCATAATCATGAATCTTTCAATGATGATAGATCTTAGTCTAACTTAGAACTGTGTGACTTTTCAAAGACTCAAAGTCATCGTGACGTCATCCAGGCGCCATTTTGTGAAAATCAACTCATGATCATATCTTCATAACAGAAAGCCATTTCTCATTCATATTTATCACGATCAAGGTCAATATCTGTCCCGTCAATTTCAGGTCAATAAATGCGTTCAAAAATGCGCGTACGCGTACGTGCGCGCGTTAATGCGCGCGTAAAATTTTATATTGCTCAAAATCGTCTTAATTTTTTTTTGCATACGTTTCAGGCCATTATAAGCATTCATAAAAAATCGCGCAAAACACGCATTTTTGCGCGTTTTCGTTCGTCACGGCCGAACGAAAAATAATTCCTCCGCAAAAACTTTTGACAGGATATTCCTCATAATTTTCCGAACAATTTGATACCAAGTTTATCTCTTTATCACTATTAATAACGGAATGAGCGTCCGTTCAAGATAACCGTCCGCACTCGCGATTTTTGTAATACATAGCATATACGGGCAAAAACATGCCTATAAAAAGTCCATTGGGATGAATAAGGATTGCCAATTTTTTTTTCATATTTAGATAGAGTATGAGTCGAAGGTATGATTTCATATCTCATTTGGCCATTAAGTACATCTTGACGTCATCATAATGGCCTTGGAAGTCAAAAATACAAAAATGCATATTATGACGTCATTATGTTTATGGGAAATTTAGTGTATTTCTCTTAATATTCATCGATTCTCTTCTAGATTTTAATATGTTGTAGTCGAGGCAATCGTCTTTGAGATCAGTTTACACCAATTTTCATTTAATTGATGTCATCATAGTACAAAATTCAATTAAAGGCCACATGTCAGAATTTTCTTAATTTGCGTGTTATGTCTATGGAAGGTGAATTTTGTTCACATCATGAATATTCATGACATTGATCTTTGAGCACTATCTAGCTTATGAGTACTCTATGTTCTCCCAAATTTTGATACGGTGTAGCTAATAAATTATCTTCAATATTGACGTACATCATTTATCATTTTGATGACATCATCTTAGTGAAAATTTCAATTAAAGGCGACATGTCAGAATTTTCTTAGTTAGCGTGTTAGGCGACTTTTTCTGAAATCCTGATTCTACAAATCTCTATCGAATACCTGAAGGGGGCGCTATACCACTCTTAATCATGGTCTTTATCGTATTTATGATCACTATCATTAGATCATCATCGGCACACTTTCATGATAACAAAATAGCACGTATCACCTAATTCGTCAAAGTGACGAATTAAAGTCTAGTTATTATTCTTCCTCAATTTTGTTCGCAGGATTTCTCAAGAATGGCAAAAGCCATTGTCATGAAACTTTCAATGATGATAGATGTTAGTCTAACTTAGAACTGCATGACTTTTCAAAGACTCAAAATTATCGTGACGTCATCCAGGCGCCATTTTGTGAAAACCAACTAATGATCATATCTTCATAACGGAAAAATATTTCTCATTCATAATTATCACGATTAAGATAAATATCCGTCCGGTCAAGTTGAGGTAAAAAAAAAAAAGCGCAAATGCGCGCGTGCGCGTTCGTTCGGGCGTTTACGCGCGCGCAAAAATTTAAAATGCTCCAAATCATCCCAAATTTTTTTGGCATACGTTTCAGGCCATATGGAGCATTTGATAAAAAATTACGCACACGCGCATGCGCGCGCGTTTTCGCGCGTACTGGCATTTTGCAACATAGAATCGCCGATTTTTTTTCTGTCATCATATTCGGTACATTTTTCCAAGCATTTTGATAATTTGTTCACCTTTTATTAACGCAATGAGCGTCCGTCAAAGTTGACAGCACGCGCGGATTTGCGTAATCTTTATCCACAATACATGGGCAAAAACATGCCTATATAAAATTCATTGTAACTCTTTAGAATAGATAGAAACTCCTAATATTTTTTCATATTTATATAGATTATGAGTCGGAAATATGATTTCATGTCTCATTTTATCCTCAATTAACTCATGACGTCATCATAATGGCCTCCAAACTCAAAATTTTAATTTGCATATTATGACGTCAGCATATTTTTGGAAAATTGATTGTATCTCTGTAAATATGGATCAATTTTCTTTTTAATTTTGATATGTTCTAGCTGAGACAATTTTCTACAAATGTAATATTCACAATTTTTATTTTTGACAAAAGTATCATGGTGTATTTTTGCGATTAAATGAGGCATGTCAATTTTTCGCATTTTGCGTGTATTCTCTATGGGACATGACTTTTTCTGAAAACTGGATTCTACACTCCTGTCTTTCGCGAGCAAAATCTCCGTTGTTTTAGCTTTGTTTTCGCTGAGCTTTGGATATGTTGTAGCTGGGACAATGAGCTATCAAAAGTGTGTACTTTATTTTTCGATTAGATGCCAGAATTATGCTCATATTTCAATTGCAAAGTAGGATTTCTGAATTCCATTTCCCGTTTACGTGTAATCGCTATGGGAGATGTTTTGGTATATCGGTAACGCACTTGACTTCAAACCTCGAGATCCCTGGTTCGAGTCCGGGTGTCTCCAACACTTTTTTTTTCTCACTTTTTTTTCCTTTTGACCTTCACTGTACCATCTCCTTTGATTATTTAAACACGTAGATTCGCAAATAATGTCATAAATAACGCTTTTTACTTTATTATTACCCTATTTTTACTTAATCCATTACTTTTTGCGTGTAATCCCTATGGGAGATGACTTTTTCTCAAATCTGGAGTCTACATTCCTGTCTTTTGCGAGCAATATCGCCGTTATTTCGGCTTGGATTTTGTTGATTTTTTAGTATGTTGTAGCTGAGACTATATGCTATCTAAATCAACCCTCATTTTTTCATTAAGATGTCATGATCGCGCTTATGATCATGATCATTTATTATCATAATGATGATAATCATTTATCAGTTACATTTTCATTTCTTTGAATAAAATAAAAATCGTCAAAAGGTGTTCTTCATGATGTAAATTAGAGTCAAATGTGTAACTGGTTACTGCACAGGGTCAAAGGTCATATATTGTTTCAATCTATCTTCCCTAGATCCATGATGATCAAGGAGACACAATTTAATCTTGACATATGACTAGATCATAATGGGAGAAGCATATGAATTGGAGAAGCATTTTACAAAAAAATATATCGTGTAATGCATTATTCGTTATGTAGACCATTATCATACGTATCACCTAATTCGTCTAAGTGACGAATTAAAGTCTAGTTATTATTTATTTTTATTATTCTTCCTCGAATTTGTTCGCAGGATATCTCAAGACTGAATAAAGCCATTATCATGAAACTTTCAATGATGATAGATCTTAGTCTAACTTAGAACTGTGTGACTTTTCAGACAGTCAAGGTCATCGTGACGTCATCCAGGCGCCATTTTGTGAAAATCAACTTATGATCATATCTTCATAAAGGAAAGCCATTTTTCATTCATATTTATCATGATTAAACTCAATATCCGTCCGGTCAATTTCAAGTCAATAAATGCGCGCAAAAATGCGCGTACGCTTATGTCCGCGCGTTTACGCGCGCGAAAAAAATTAAAATGCTCCAAATCATCCCAATTTTTTTTTACATCCGTTTCAGGCCATATGGAGCATTTGATAAAAAAATTACGCACACGCGCATGCGCGCGCGTTTTCGCGCGTACTGGCATTTAGCAATATAGAATCGCCGAATTTTTTCTGTCATTATATTTGGTACATTTTTCCAAGCATTTTGATAACTTGTTCACCTTTTATTAACGCAATGAGCGTCCGTCAAAGTTGACAGCACGCGTGGATTTGCGTTATCTTTATCTACAATACATGGGCAAAAACATGCCTATATAAAAGTCATTGTAACTCTTTAGAATAGATAGAAACTCCTAATATTTTTTCATATTTGGATAGATTATGAGTCGGAGATATGATTTCATGTCTCATTTGATCCTCAATTAACTCATGACGTCATCATAATGGCCTCCAAACTCAAATTTTTAATTTGCATATTATGACGTCAGCATATTTTTGGAAAATTGATTGTATCTCTGTAAATATGGATTAATTTTCTTTTTTTAATTTTGATAAGTTCTAGCTGAGACAATTTTCTACAAATGTAATATTCACAATTTTTATTTTTGACAAAAGTATCATGGTGTATTTTTGCAATTAAAGGAGGCATGTCAATTGTTCGCATTTTGCGTGTATTCTCTATGGGACATGACTTTTTCTCAAAACTGGATTCTACACTCCTGTCTTTCGCGATCAAAATCTCCGTTGTTTTAGCTTCGTCTTCGCTGAGCTTCGGATATGTTGTAGCTGAGACAATGAGCTATCAAAAGTGTGCCCTTTATTTTTCGATTAGATGCCGGGATCATGCTCATATTTCACTTGCAAAGTGGGATTTCTGAATTCCATTTCCCGTTTACGTGTAATCGCTATGGGAGATGTTTTGGTATATCGGTAACGCACTTGACTTCCAACCTCGAGATCCCTGGTTCGAGTCCGGGTGTCTCCAACACTTTTTTTTCACTTTTTTTTCCTTTTGACCTTCACTGTACCATCTCCTTTGATTATTTAAACACGTAGATTCGCAAATAATGTCATAAATAACCCTTTTTACTTTATTATTACCCTATTTTCACTTAATCCATTACTTTTTGCGTGTAATCCCTATGGGAAATGACTTTTTCTCAAATCTGGAGTCTACATTCCTGTCTTTGGCGAGCAATATCGCCGTTATTTCGGCTTGGATTTTGTTGATTTTTGAGTATGTTGTAGCTGAGACTATATGCTATCTAAATCAACCCTCATTTTTTCAATAAGATGTCATGATCGTGCTCATGATCATGATCATGATCATCACGATCATCATTATCATAATGATGCTAATCATTTATCAATTACATTTTCATTTCTTTGAATAAGATAAAATCGTCAAAAGGTGTTCTTCATGATGTAAATTAGAGTCAAATGTGTAACTGGTTACTGCACAGGGTCAAAGGTCATATATTGTTTCAATCTATCTTCCCTAGATCCATGATGATCAAGGAGACACAATTTAATCTTGACATATGAATAGATCATAATGGGAGAAGCATATGAATGGGAGAAGCAAAATAATATATCGTGTAATGCATTATTCGTTATGTAAACCATTATCATACGTATCACCTAATTCGTCTAAGTGACGAATTAAAGTCTAGTTATTATTATTATTATAAAATAAAGATTATCTTTTTTGTTATAACTTTCACACAATATTGAGTTTTAACTTTCAAACCTTAAACCAATGAAATGGAATTATGGAAGTTATATTTTAATAGCGTGCAGGATTTCTCGCTCGAATTTGTCGGTGTCTAGAGGCTGCCATATAGATTTAAACTATTTTAAATTGATAGATTAAAGCCACGCATTTATAGAAAAATTAATAATGTTTTTCAAAACGATCTCGGATCTTCTCCAAATCCTTTATTTTAAATATGAGGTTTGGGTGTCAAATTGATACTTGTTTGAAAATATACGTGAAATCTATGAGAATACTATTTAAAAAGCCAAAGGCTTTATCGAATTCAATAATCATGAAATCAGATATAAATGTATGTATATATAAAATACTACAATATGTAACTACTTAGTACTGAATTAAAATTCATACTATTATTGAAAAAATATCATATTTACTCTAATGTGTTTCAAGTATTTTCTTGAATTGTAAAAAAATCTTTCCTTCTCTCTCCTGAAATACTGGTTTGCCCTTGATAAAAGGAAAAAAGGAAAAACCCCATAGTAATGTCACTTCCACACTGTAATCATACCTTCCTATGAATATTTAATGATGTGTAAATCCCGTCAATCGATTCCTGTGATATTTATGGACTCTTATTAGCAATTTTGTTGAACTTAATTTGGCTTGCTTGCATATCAAAACTATCATTAATTATGTTCTGGATTAAAATATTTGTATCGTTGTGTTATCCAATGAGTCTAAATTTATGATCTAACATTCCCTTATGATCTAACATTCCCTTATAACCTAGGGAGATACAAACAAACAAATTGTATGGTTTTGGTTTTATCTGCAAGGACATTATCTTTATTTCAGGTCATCATTATTTTTGTATAGTCATAAACCCCTAACCATCACTTTGCTTGTAATATTATCAAAGGCTTTTATATGATTTCATCTTTTTTGTTTTACTTGTAAAGAAGTGTTTTACTTGTGAAATATTGCTGTAGTCTAGCATGCTACCAACATCATCGATTTGTCCTTTTTTTATGAGGGCAATGTATCAAACCTTATTCTACAGCTGTGTAAAGTGTTGAATTAATGCACACAAGGTGTGATGGTTTAGAATCAAATCATAGTGAAATAATGGCTGGCCCTGTATGCTCTATTTTTTGTCCATGAATAAAAAGAACGGAGAAGAAATAAGAGATAAAAGACAGCTTTTCTTTTTGTAATTTCATTTCATTTTTTCTATTCGTTATTCAAAAACATACATAATTATAACATTGATATTTACAGATAAGTTAAGAACATATAACCAACATAACGAAAGATAAACATACACAAAGTTATATAGACGAATGAGGAAACCGGCAAAAAAGAACATTAAAGTATTATGTGCTGCTGGTCCCTCATGAATATAATATAGAATGTCACCTTTATCTAACACTTCACACCGTACACCTCATTGCATATATATACGAATAATAACATTCTATTCACATAAAAACGTAATTTTTTGTATATCTGTTTAGATGTATTTAAAGTTGGGATTGAGTTTATGTTATATGAGGCATTGGGGCTCAAATGCATATTGAGAATTAGAAGTTCAGAATTGCATAGCGCACATATTTGCAAGGCGCACACAAATCAAGAAAGTACAACATAATACCCCAACAAATAAAAAAAATGCCAACACAATGATCAGATGCAATCCACTCAGATACAGTAATCATACAGATACAATATTCAGATACATTGTCACTAATATCATTTTGCAACTATTAAAAAAACATCTGTATATGAGTATGGGTCTATACTCTATACATCAACATACTCAACCCTTTTCCTCTACATAATGTATCATGATATATTGTAAATCATTTTTCCTTTCTGTCTGCAACCTGCACAGCCCCACAAAAGTACTCTAAAAAATCCTCTTGCGCATTTTGTGACATTATAGCCATCTGAAATAAGCACAGCATTTCACAGGATTATGTGTTTTTCATACCAAGGATCACATAATAGCATCATGCTTTATAACACCTCCCAAACCTTTCAAAGTATAACCATTGCTATGTCGGGTGGTATTGTGTGATGCGATGTATTCTGTAACTAAATGAACAAACAAAAATCATGTCAATATGAAATTTGATTAATTTTGTTTATTTTTTTTTTATTCATTATGCTACTGAGTTGCAGTAATTACTACAGAACTAAAAGCTAAACAACTTGCCCTTCATATACCAATTGACTAAATTATACAAGGTTCAACTTGCTCCGTCTTATTCGAGTGCCCTTCATATACCATTTGACTAAGTTATACAAGGTTTAACTTGGTCCGTCTTATACGAGTGCCCTTTATCTACCGTTTGACCAAGTTATACAAGGTTCATCCTGGTCCGTCTTATACGAGTGCCCTTCATATAGCATTCGAATAAGTTATACAAGGTTTAAGTTGGTCCGTCTTATACAAGTGCCCTTCATATACCGTTTGACTAAGTTATACTAGATTTAACTTGGTCCGTCTTATACGGGTGCCCTTCGTATACCGTTTGACTAAGTTATACAAGGTTTAACTTGGTCCGTCTTAAACGAGGCCCTTCATATACCATTTGACTAAGTTATACAAGGTTTAACTTGGTCCGTCTTTATCTACTGTTTGACTAAGTTATACAAGGTTCGACTTGGCCCGTCTTATACGAGTGCCCTTTATATACCGTTTGACTAAGTTATACAAGTTTTAACTTGGTCCGTCTTATACAAGTGCCCTTCATATACCGTTTGACTAAGTTAAACAAGGTTTAACAAACATCAACTTCTTGATATAGCTTTTAAATTCTACTAATTTATACATAAACAGATTATTTACATAACCAGATAAAAATTATTGCAAAAAAATGTTTTTGGCATCATTAATAAGTACCCCAATAGTTATCGTGCCCACTCAAAGCCACTCTTTTCTCAATGAAAGATCTTGAATATATTTCATGAATTTTTTTTTATAATGTCGCAGTTTTATGTTTCTTTGTTTCAAGAATCAAATTTTAATTCAAATTTCTAAATATTTTCAGTTCAATTTCAATTTTCACAATTATAATACAAAGATTTCTCAAAGATATCATTTATCCCAAGTAGGAACATATACCTTCAAATTTTCTTATTTCTATAAGGGCCCAGAAGTTTGGAATAATTAAGATGATACCATAAGGGAAAGCCCGATTCTGAACACGTAAAAGGAGATACATGTATAAAGTCACTGTTATTGAGCAATTCGTAAAAGAAAAGAATACGAGTCAGGTATTTCATGTAATTGTGTGTGCGTGTGCGCGGGTGACTGTGTGTGTTTGTATTGGTTTGTCTTTGGGTAGAATTGTACGTGTTTAAGAATTAGTAAGAGTGTTATAGTTTAACTTAATAAATACAGATAAGAATACTAACAACCGGAATCAACTCGGTTAACATAAGTTGTGCCGGGTGAATTATTAGAATATGAACAAGTAAAATGTAAAAAGGATTCATAACATCATCTTTAATAGACCATTTTCGTAACCAAATTTTACATTTAAGAGCATCGATACGAATCATTTCATTCACCTGTTACGAATAATTGTATTTCAATATTTAGAATGGAAATTGCATATAAATACTACGTGTTGTTAGGTAGCGCAAGCCATAATGTTTGTCCTACCTGGCAATAACTAATGTATGCAATTTGAATTCTGACTATTGAGATACATTTTAATTTGTTATGGATGAATTAAATAACTCGTATCGAGGCACTTCACAAAGGCATATGCATACATACGGTTACATTATCGGATGCTCTCGAGTTTTATTAATTCATAATCTTCAAGATAGTCGTCTTAAACAATATACTCTATCCTATCCATTGGAATTTGGACTGCCCCTTTTGCTTTATTTTGTTGGAAATCAATGCTCTCTCTCTCTCTCTCTCTCTCTCTCTCTCTCTCACGTAAACACAGTTACACTCTCTTCTATAGAACAATGGGTTGTCTTTGATCGGGTCCAGGGGCCGTCTTAGAGCCCCTGACGATGGTCCAAGGGGCGTAGACCCAGACGCCTTCGAGTTTCAGAAATTCAGAAACTTCAAGATAGCCGTCTTGAGCGATAGGAAATATAACATATGCCTTGAAATATACTCTGTTCCTATTGTTTTATTTCGTTGGAAATCAGATCTCTCTCTCTCTCTCTCTCTAACACACACACACACACGCGCGCGCGCGCACACACACACACACACACACACCCGCACACACACACACACACACACACACACCAATTCTCTTAAGGACCGTTCTGTAGGACAAAGGGTTGTCTTGGAATAGGTCCAGGGTAACCATTTCTATCTTTACGGATGGGGTCCAGGGGCCCGCCTTACCCCTGTCGGGTCTCAGGGGCAGAGCCCATGCATGTCGGCGGTCCAGCTAGGGGCGGATGCTCTTAACTTTTTAACAATCTAGAACCTTAAACATGACCGTCTCGAGCAACAGAAATTGTAATTTTCTCATTGAAATTCACACATCCCCTATCATTTCTATTCGTTAGAAATCATCTCCCTTTCTCTCTTAAAGCAAATTTAGATAGAACTATTTTGTTTGTACTGTTCTATTTTCGCCCGAAGTATTCGAAGGCACATTGCCAACTCATCGGCGATGTAATCTGTTTGTATAAAATTTTACAGTTTCAGTTTCTTCTGTTTTCTTTCTCTCTCTCTCTCTCCCCCTTTCCCTCCTCAGAACAATGACAGCGAAAGGTCCTCTGGAAGACCTCTTGGAAGTTAGGATGCTTGAGTCCGTAGATGATCGGATTGACTACGCTATTTGCCGATAATAACATGATACTGTAGAATGTGAACACGCTAGTGCCGGGGATGAGTAGATATATACTGGTTGCTAGGAAACAGAACACAAAGACACATACGACCATAAAGAGATTCTTAGTGATCTGGATTTCCTTTCGCTTAATAGATTGGATCATGGGTGGACACGATTCTCGAGATACAGATGAATCCTTGCTCTGTGCTGCATGTGAACTGTTCTCTTCCTTGATGTCATACTTGTCTCGAAAGTGTTTATTGTGTTGCAAAACATGGAGCCAGATAAGAATGTAAAACATTATGGTTAACGTCAAGTTAACGGCAACTACAGTTCCTTGTATAGTGACATAATAATAGTCAAGCGGGTTTGTGTCTGTTGTACAACATAGGCTGTAGTATTGAGAATAGCCAAGTGTCCCGATTCCCAGAACAGGAGGTACGACCATCAACGCCACAGACACTATCCAGATGATCACCACTAATGTAGCGATTTTCTTTGGAGAGTGGAAGCCCCGTTGACCACGGACGAACTTCGTGATGACATACCAGCGCACGATGGAGATGAGGGCTAGAGTCGAGGAGCTACAGCAAATACAAGTGATGAAGACCCCTGCAACCGTTGCGCAGACAAAATCACGTAGAGGATATCCTTCTGCTTGACTTAGAAGACCCACCACCTGGAATGGAATGCAGAGACACGTTACTAAATCAGCGAAAGCCAGATTGACCAACAGTATGTTAGTGATCGTACGAAGTTTCTTGGTGACGACGACGGCGATGATGACGAGGGTATTACCGAACAGACCGATCAATGTCAATCCAATCAAGACTGATGCAACAATAGCTCGATGATGGAAAGGTATGTCACTGTGAGTTTCTGTTCCCGTTTCTAAACCTGTCCCATCTATCTCCGTAGCTTCTATTGTGAAGTAATCAACATGGAGCTGCGACGTGTTTTCCATTATTTCAACGTAATATTTGATTTGAGAATTTCAGAACCAGATTCAAAAGCTGCAGATTTCGTGCGATTTGTCACCTCAATGAAACACTAAAGCATTGACTTGTGAACGAAGGGTGGTATTCAGCGCTTTATATCATCAGGAAAGAGCTTCATAGTACCAGTTAAGATGATGATTAATATTATTATATCGACACCTCCTCTTCTCCGCTTCATACCTAATTGACAAGTACATGTAGCCCTACATTATGATTGGTTAGTTGCAACAAATAAACCTTCATTTACTATAAATGTTTCATATTGATGAATAGTTTTCCTATTATCTATTTGCTCTTCCAACACCAATTTGTTAAGCAATTATTATCCCAACCCGGTCGCCGGTAGACCAATGAGAAGAAAGTATTTATGTTTGCTGTATTATAAATAATTCATTACAGTAACTTGAGTTATACATCATTGTCGAACTTTAAATTAATCATTTTGGAAAGCCGTTTTGATAAGGGGGCGATGAATATATAATCAGCAACTTGCAACTAAATTATATAGTTCCGTTTTGTGGGAAACTAGGGTTTCTGGTATCCTTGAATTGTAAATTGTATTAATTTCACATTATATAATATTACAGTGCCATTGGATTCATGAAACCTTCATGGGTTAACCCAATATATCTCTGTTGTGAGTAGCACGGCGTATGAATACAGAAATCGCTTTATCAATGATTTAGCCTAACTTCCAATTGGCAATCTCCGAAGAACAACATGCACTACAATATTAATAATGAATAAACGAAATTATGGACTTGGTAGTTAAGGCACTAGCGCATTGAATAGGTTTCGAACCCGGGGACCTCCCGGTTACGAGACCGCAGCTCTACCACTGAGCCATCGCGCCTCACTCTTTCTTTTTCTTATGGATTTGATATACATCGATTTTTAGTTTATTGGCAGCAAACCATCCATGCATATTTCTTATTCTAATGTCTAAAACAGTGTTTTTTTACACTGTCTTTATCAACAACATTTTATCTACAACAAACTAAAACTGAATAGTAGATCAATAGATCATATTTAATAGTCAAACATAGAAATTGACCATCGGCTATTTGGTTTTTAAGGGTACTCGAGTAATTTCTCTACTATAAATATAATTTATAACAAATATATAGTTACCAACATTTAAAAACAGTTTCCTGGTTGAACAAAAATCTTCATCATCTCTGTTAAATTGAATTGAAATAACTCAACGGTGCATTATTTCCCTAAAAGATTATTGTTGAGCCAAGCTAGTCTCTATACACATGGAGTCCAAACGGGTCAATGATAATTTGTCACAGGGGTCGATCCATGAATTGGTAAAAGGGGGCAGAATGCCGAAATCGGATTCTAAATTTCAAACGGGGCACAAAAAGAAACATGGGGGGAGAAAAAAAGGAGGGGTACAGTGACCTGTTAAGAAAAGGGGGAGATGGGACGATGAACGGCCCCTCCCTATACAGCCGCTTCTGATTAGTCACAACCGGTTGATTTTTTTTCTTCTCGTTTTCACCGTAGACTTCTCCAAATGTTAATCTTAAAAGAAGGAATGTATACAGGAAAAATAGGAGGGGCTGGCTCAGTCACCTAAGTGGCCAGTCAAAACGAGGGATCGACGAGCCGGTGTACCCCTTCCTCATGTTTTTCCCCTTCCACAGGGTTCCTTCATTAAATAAAATCGTTCACATTATACAAGAAGAGATATATATACATGCAGAATTACAAAATGATATTCTTGGCCATTAAAAATATGATAAGATCATACATTTATAGATATCAGTTACAAATTGCAGTTCATTTTTAAATTACCATGTTGATTCGTTATCGAAGGCTAGGCTAGATGGCGAAACCAAAGAAGGGTCTTTCCACTCCGCAACGATGTCTTTGAAAGTTGGGATGTTTGAGACTATAATACTATAGTATTTATATTGATTGGATTGGCTACGCTGTTCATCAATATAATCACGTAGGCGTAGCCATATAGATTGAAACTATCTGAAATTGATAGATCATAGTAAAGCCACGCATTTATAGAAAAATCAATAATGATTTTCAAAACGATCTCGGAGTAAAGCATAACAATGAAGGGGAACAAATACGGATCAGAAAGAACCCTTATTATTATTATTATTATTATCATTATTATCATTAGTATTATAATAATTATAATTATTTTGATTATCATTATTAGTATTTATAGGAGGGCAGAACCCGCGTCGCGATCGGGGTTCAGTCATTCACGCCTGAGAGCTATAGGAAGTGAGCAATCAAAATGAGTGGGTGATTCGCATGTGATATAATTATCCAAATTACCTGGATGAAAGCTGTTTCAAGTTACTTTTTCCCTGAAAATTATTTAAAAGGTGATTAATTTCCTCGTTTTTCGCAGCGGAATTGAAAATGGCAAATAAATGCACAATCATATATTACGTAACAGGAACTAAAGGTACCGCTTAGTACAAAGACTATGAAACCTTCGTCATGCACGTGACCTGAATCACATGACCAACTTCTCGCAAAGTCGTCTAGTATAGTCGATCTCATAGAGATATATACTTAATAAGGCTAGAGTGCGGACTCGTCATACGCGCCCGTTCAAAGCTCTGTGCGCGCATGGAGCGCGGTCCGCCATTACTAAGGAGGGCACAACTTCGAGAAATACCCGGATGTTCCCTTCGAAACTGTGCTACTGATAAGCAATGTGAAGCTTCATTTTTCGAGTTGATTTATCGGTTTTCGAGTATGAAACGTTATAATTGTGGTATTTTGCATAATGCATGAACCCTACTCATGCCTCAGTCATGGTATCTGGTGTAGGTCAAGATTAATTACGGGTGTTATGGTGAGGTAAAAGGGACACAAAAAGCTATTTATATTTCAGTGTATCTTCAATTTTTCTTCCTCTTTGTCAATATAAAACTGCGATATTATGACATCAAATATTACTTGGCTTTCAACCAATCAGAATCAAGCATTTGGGACTTGTATTTGATATTTATGTCATGATATTAACCAAAGTTTTATGCTACAGGGCCAATGCCGGGGGTCAATGTCTTTCTAATTCAGTTATTATGAGAGCCAGGGTTTACTGATTTAAAACGCTTTAAAGGTTATATATTCATTTTATGTTTATGGCTATTATAAACAGATTGATACTTATAGATTTGGGATAGAGATGGGTATAGCTAGACACATAAATAGATGGATAGATAGATATAACATAGAAGGATAGGTAGATAATGGAAATGCAGATATAGGACGATACTGAAGATAGGAAGAGGGGAAAGGAAAGAATTGTACACATTTATTTAAAAAAAATTATGTTATTTACTCATCCAATCATTCATCCATCCATCCAAACATTCTTTTTCTTCTTCTCTCACTCATTTTATATCAAATTCACACCTTATGTCTTTCACCTAATCTCTATAAAATTTCTATATGTCTGAAAGAATAATTCAATTTTTTACAGTTCACTATAAATATATATGAATATTCTTTAAAAACAGCTGATCATTGATGTAATAATTATTTATTCACATCACCTTTTTTCTCCATAAATAATATTCTCCTTGATACAGTGTATTTCTTATTTTCTTCATCAACCAGTTTTAGAGAATAAACTTATAATTCAATTTGAAGGAAAAAAATGAATAAATGAACCTTTTATTACCACACGGCACACGTGTGTTGATATTCTACAGCATAGGCATTTAAGTTTTGACATTTTATTATACTGCAATAATACAACACAATTGAAAGGACAGACATTGCAAAAACAACACCTCAGATTTTAGCCCCAAATTTACTGTCACGGATCATAGGCAACACAACCACGACAAATTGATTCGCCACCAAAGACAAGCATTACACATCCCAAAACCGCCACAATAACTCCCAAAACATAAATGTCAGGAGGCCAATGTCTATGTGTCAAGATGTCAGCGATAACGAACACTTTATTAACTAGTCTTGGCTCCAAGCGCACGCAGGCGCGTTACATTTACTAATAATACAAAGACATTTCATCGAGTAATAAATGCAAACCAGAAAAAGTAATTGAGCATATATATTCCAAGTCACCTGTATTGCTATGAAGAACTATAATTGAAGAGACTTACATCTCAGGATACTGCACTACACTATTCAGTGAAACCTCATAGTAACATGGTCTTTTGACATCATTATTCATCAGGTATAATAATAAATTTGAAACTGATTACCCTCAAATGTACACAGTAGATACAACAAGCCAAAGAGTGCACAATCTTATGGGTTTACATCTAGTGACATCTAGTGACATTATTCCATAATTGTTCTGTTATCAAATCTCTTCAAAAGCAGTTTTCCATTTTGGAACAAAATTCAAACCTATGTACAAAACGATCTATGGGTGTGTATATGGTGTGCAACTGTGCATTACACAAGCTTTTCAATTGCAACACATCTGTGAATTCTTCTCGTTTATTGAAAATGGGCTCACTTGATGTGAATTTCTTGCTTTTCATCTTTAATGATGTAAATCACTTGGTTGAGAGCAATCCAGACAATGTTATAAAAAAAGGTCTACATGTTTATCTCAGGTTATCCATACTGTACCTGCAGAATCAAAGCACATGTAGAGTGCAAATAATTTGCAAAAATTATAGCAACTGAATCAGATACAGCAGGTACAATTATGAAGCTAATAGAGTAAATATTCAAATACAGTGTACCTCACAACAACTCAAAATTCAAGTACATTTTGTTTAACCCCTAATTTAATCAACTCTTCTAAGTTCCACTTTAGTTTGCCTTCGTGTAAAGTTAACAAACAGAAAATTATGGTTAGGTTGTGCAACTGTCACAATGTGTCCCAAGAATTTTATTTCATTACACAGAACAAAAGTCTCAGATTGTTCTGTTTTTTTAAAAGATTATTGAAAGCTCTCTCCAGTTTTAAACGGCTTCACAGTCAATCATCCAGTGGATAAGCTATGCAGACAAGAGGCAAAATATAAAAGACTGATCTGTCTTTGTAGTTTGTACGAATGAAGTTCTATGTTTTGGTTTTTTTTCCTGAAAATGCGTTCTCTCCAAAGTTGTGTTGAAGTAGGTCAAGCTGATCCTGGCTAATGAGCTTGCTTTCGTGGACTTCCTGCAAGAGAGTCCTGGTTTTTCCATCTCTCCTGTTTACCTTGTTTCACCACTTGAAGCTGTTTCTTGGCATCCTGCACTTGCTGTCTGGTTATATTCAGTTTCTAATCAACTCAGACAGAAAAAGAATAGTCATGTTCTTTTGTAATGTCATAGGGTTTCTTTGGAGGCACGGGAACACTTTCGGATGTTGTACATGGTTTTGCTGGGAGTCTTGAGCCATGGGTCTGTTTATAGGGAGGATGTCCAGGAAAGACAGTAGGCACAGCTCTAGGAATGAGATGTGGTGTGTAACATCCTTTCCTCTCTTGAGTGTATTCCTGCATTACAATAAAAGCAAATGGAAACAATAATGAGTTTTTTCTCATAACATGACAATTGTTCTACTATTCATGCTATTTCATGTGATTTTTAAGACTGAAACTGAAAGCAGCTTCCAGCCAAATAAATAAAATAATAATAATGTCAGCAAGTCATAAGCAAATTTGATAGAAATAGTGTAGTGTGCGGTGGGATTTTTAGGCTTGCCTAGCCTAGTTGGATAACTCCTGTGATGTGAAATATGGCAGGCTAGCCTGGCTTAGACCAAAAGCTTCAGTCTCTCTATATTGTCGGTTGTTCTACTGAGACTGCGTCTGGCTCCACTAGACCTCTGATTATATTATGGGGAATGTCAACAAATGTCAGTTTTATTAAAGAAATGACCCATATCAGACGGTTATTTCTGTCTAACCTGGCTTTGCTGTTCAGGCTTTAGAAATTAGAGACTAGAGTTTAGATCTAGAGTCTAGATCTATCATCTAGCTCTAGTCTAGTCTAGTTAAAATATAAAGAAGCTGACATTTGATTTTTAATTTATCTTGAAATTAGATAAGATCAAATTAATTATATCATTTTCTTCTAGACTTTTCTTTAATAGAATCAAGCTCATGGAGTTATATTTCCGAGTTGGACTCTCTGACTCTTGGAGTTGCGAGCGACTCCAGCGCAGCAGAATTTTCCCATCACCATCCCCAGAACCTTAAAGGTAAAGACCAGTATTGGTAACGCCCCAATTTCAAAAAATGAAATGGAAGCTCTCATTACCAATCATGTGAAAGAATATGTTTTGACTAATACATGATGATAAAAAATTTGCCGGGAAACCGCCTACTAATTCATATATTTGGTAAATTTATTTCTCTCATGGTCGTGTGAGAGAGATAGGGTAGTCCCATATACATCTTTCTGTGTATAGTGCTTGTAACTTTACGAAGAATGGGCCAAATTTCTTATCATTTTGATGATTCCAGAACCTTGCAGATGCTAGATGCTAGATGATCAACCTTTTCTGATCGATTCCACAACGTTTCTTTCACAATGCAATCGCATGACCATTACTGGTCTTTACCTTTAACCCATGCCTGCCCCAGCCCGGCGGGCGTGGACTGGCGCGCTCCGCTGCTGCAGGAGCTGCCGTGGCTTGTCATGAGACAACCCGGGTACAGACTACAGTCACTGCATTATCTGCATAAACTACATTTTTAGCTCTAAAATCTCCTTATTAATCAACATAACATTAAGAAGAACTTACTTGTGAAATATTATGCAGTTCCCTTTCTTTCTTCGGTTCGAACATCCAAATGCAACGCACGAACCTGGCTTCTTCAATTTGTCCACGTATGTTGTGCACAGTATCTTGTTGGGTCGTCCGTTTTTCTGCCCTCCTTAGTAATGGCGGCCACCGCTCCAGCTCGGAGCAGCAATTTGAGCGAGTACGCCCTCTAGTGTTTAGTAGTATATATCTCTATGGTCGATCTACATATAAACAGAGAAACACGTACCCGGTACATTACAAAAGTCGCTCAAAATCAAGTTTGTGTGCTCTGTCAACCTGCCAAGTTGAGAGTCGGATTCGGAGACAACAGGAATCGGAATGCACCCAAATCAAGGTAAATGAAAACGAGTTTCTATGTAGATCGCTTTTTTAATTACTTACGGGGGAAACAATCAGGATAAAATGAGAAATAAGTAAGAATGAGCAGCAGACTGTCGGTCAATCACTACGGGGTTGTCGGCAGTTTGCACCCCAGTGGTTCGGGTATGGTGTTGGTCGATTTCTGTACCTTCCGTGGTGGTCGATTTCTGTACCTGCCGTGGCTGATGCAATCGCAGTCTAGTTTGCAAGCACAGACCCTTGTCAGTCATTTTGCGAAGAAAAGGGGGACTTACCAGCAGGGAAAAGAACGCCTCTCAGAAAAGGTGCTCCAGGGGTAGACCGAAAGCTTCAGTCTCTATACCGTCGGTTGTTCCACTGAGACTACGTCTGGCTCCACTAGACCTCCGGTTATAGAGACAGAACGATCGCCTATGCCAGCCTATGTTGAAGATATCACGGCTAGATTTTAGCCGCTAGGCCCCTCCCACAAACATGACAAACTTGCCATGGCCGTATTGTTATGCCCCCAAAATCCCCCAAAATGTCATTTTACCTCGTCCATATCCAATTTTAAATTAGGCCTAGATCTAGGCTATAATACATCGGTTCCACTTACTAATTTGATGGAAATAATCCGTTTAATGGTCCCTTTTAAGGAAATTATGGGTCAAAATCGACATCCATGTTGAAAATCTTGCAAGCCGTGTTAAACTCTCACTGCCGTCAATCTCATCCCTTCTAGTCTACGCCGAAGGCAAAATGATTATGAAGGAAAAACTGTGCGCCATCTACACGTTCGTAATGGCGGTATCACAGTTTTTTCCTTCATAATCATTTTGCCTTCGGCGTAGACTAGAAGGGATGAGATTGACGGCAGCGAGAGTTTAACACGGCTTGCAAGATTTTCAACATGGATGTCGATTTTGACCCATAATTTCCTTAAAAGGGACCATTAAACGGATTATTTCCATCAAATTAGTAAGTGGAACCGATGTATTATAGCCTAGGCCTAATTTAAAATTGGATATGGACGAGGTAAAATGACATTTTGGGGGATTTTGGGGGCATAACAATACGGCCATGGCAAGTTTGTCATGTTTGTGGGAGGGGCCTAGCGGCTAAAATCTAGCCGTGATATCTTCAACATAGGCTGGCATAGGCGATCGTTCAGTCTCTATAACCGGAGGTCTAGTGGAGCCAGACGAAGTCTCAGTGGAACAACCGACGATTATAGAGACTGAAGCTTTCGGTCTACTCCAGGGGCAGCAATTTATATTAATGACTGGGGGGGGGGGGACAAAATGCGAGGGACGAGGCAAGGCCCACACATAGGAGCACCATCACTATCCTGGCTGTGTAGTAAAAGCTGTGCTTTTGATTCTCAACATTTCAAACACCACTGTACAAAACTCAACTGATTTCACTCGAAATCGGTACTTTAGTTACAATTGATGACACCTAAAGAGCAGTAAAATACATTTTTTTTAACTTAGATGTTAAAAAGAATAATTTAAAAATTCAAATTGTAAGTCTAGTGTCAAACTTTGCTTACAGCTGCATCGACATGATTGTGTACAGTCTATGCAATATTGTGTGGTGTGTGTATTTGTGTATGGGTCTAAAAATACCCGCCTCACAGCAATCATGCAGTGCTAGAGGTCAATACGCATTTGCATTGACTCTCTATGCTTTGCTGGAGTGGCAAGGCCAAGGGAGCTAGCGTGCCCGGTATTCGGTCCATTCCCAGTATCGGTCAGACAGCCGTTTCAACAGCTGTAACAATTTAACAAATAATTTATGAGCCACAAAACTTGCACAAATCAGGCAGCTGAACAAATTTTCTTAAGGGTACTGGAAAGATCTCCAACTTAGCTCGAAATTGGTCAGTGTCGCACAACTTTCTGCACTTCCACGTTCTGTTAGCACATGCGCTAACATGCATAGCCATATGTAGAAGTCTATTGCGAAACAACTAGGTGTGCTGTCGCAATAAATTTAGTATGTGTGTGAAGAGTAGCTCTTCCGTGTTCGCTCCATCGCAGCGAATTTGCAAATGGCGCACTTGCCGATGTGCAAGAGGTATCCATACGATACCCTTGCCATGCGGTAGCGCTCGTCCAGTATTCGGTCAACGCATTGACATTCAGTGCTTTGTCCAAATTGTGTGAAAATAGTGCGCAAATACGCTTCGCTCCTTGGCAATGGAGATACCACGCACAACGCCTGACCAAATTCTATTCGGCACGACCGAATTCTGGGCAGAAAAATGCGGCTCCCGTCTTCTTTCGGTAATATTTTGCACATCATCATTCTATATTTTAAGTGACTATAAAATCCTGATTGAGGAATAATTCTCTTTTCTTTTGATGGGTAGATTGCTAAATAAAAGAGGTAAGAATTCAAAATATTAGCGATTTCCCCTTAAAGGTACTATGTCCCTTTTGCAGCCAACCTCAAATTCTGTAGAACTTTGGAGGAATTATGATTGCCATGTATGACCTATCTGTGAAATTTAAACGTTAGCAGTGTCCTAATATTCAAATTATGCAAGGAAACCTGTTTACTTGCTAGACTTCACTGTCAGACACTATTGAGTGACTGAATGGCTTTTCCTTCCTTCTTTGGGAGGGCGTCTTGCTCTCTCTTCTGCTGCTCTACGTTTCTGTGATTCTGATACTTGCCCGGTATGTGAGATAAAGACTTAAAGGTAATACAAAGTTTTGGTATGGGGTCAGGAATTTGGTTCAAATGAGCATATTGGAAGCATATGCGATCCTACAATATTCAGTGATCATTGTCGCGGTTGAAATCGAGTCTTAAGTTATGAAATTGTAAATAATAAACTCTTTATGTTGTGCAGCTCCCTCTCAAGGTCAAGATATCGATTAAGCCATCAAACAATGTTTCTTGATTAAAATTGACCAATCGGCTATTCCCGTGTTGAAATGACATATCACAACTACATATTCTGAGATTTTCATGGTCGCAGCTACCATTGTATGGTCGTGAGCGCTATTTGAAATTTATCAACATTAACCGGGAGCACCGGTAAATTTTCGAAAGTAAAAATGTTTCAGGGGCTACATTTTTGAGTGGTTATAATCACATCCACAGGGGCATCCAAATATATCAAAATTGTAAAGAATTACTATCCTGCCTATTTTCAAAATTTCCCGAAACTTTGTATTACCTGTATATAACCTGTAATGAAGGACCTGGACGTAATGTATTTAGAAAGATGTTCACCATTTTCTCTTAGGCGACAATATTTGTATAACCAGGCAGGAAGGGACTCCTGAATTAAAAGAGCAAGCGGAATATTCATTTTTGTAGCACTGATATACAGTGTATGTCTATAAATCTTAATCTTTTAAGCCAGTGACGCCCCCCCCCCCCCACCCCCTCCTGGGGAAAAAAAATGTGTACAGACACATTAATTTTACCTTTTTTTGGAGATTGGCCTCCTCCCCTGTCGCTCAAGGGGGGGGGGGGTTCAATTTTTCAACTTTCTGAGGACCCCCCAACAAAATTAATGCTCAATTACCCCCCCCCCCCCCCCCCACTGACCAACTTATCTACCACCACGATTTTCAAATTTTCTGGGGCAATAAAAAATTAGTGCTCACTAACCTCCCGCCCCCCCCCCCCCCACCCCCCACTGAGTGAAATATTGGCCGGCACGATTTTCAAATTTCAGCACACTAAAGTTCAAATTGATTTCAAATTTGGCCCCCCCCCTAAGAAATCCTGGATCTGCGCCTGTTGTAAGCATACAGTGTAAACTGTGTATACGTGATAGCTACGGAATTTACGGAATACAGATTTTCTACAATACTTAATTGTACATATTGAAGGATATTATGCGAGGGAGCGTAGCGTATGAGCAAGATAATTTGCATTTTTATTAGTCTAAACGCTGCAATTTTGGGCCCTCCAGAGCCTAAAATTGTGTTGCAGTCTTTAGTCAGTATTTGCGATGTCTGCCGAAATGTCAAAGTCTAGGACTAAATTTCTCATTCGGCTGTGTTTGTGCCATAATCTGGGGAAAAAGGGTGGAGCGTGGTAGGTTCATTCATCAATCTACAGAGGCTCCGAGATGGGGAAATTCCATAATATTTTGATACTACAGGAAGGAAGAGATTCTAAGCTTTTCAGGAAATATGTGTCATGGTTCAAACAGAAATTCTAGCAAAAATCGTGAGTTATAAAATTCAAAATGTAATGTTTTTGATTGATGTATGTGCATGGCGTGTTTTGAGTGTCTCTACTGTTCACTGAAGCGAATGAACATCCTACTTGAACTACTTGTATGATATTCTGAGCTGTACAGAAAGTTGCACAAACTGGGGGCCCGGAGGTTAACACTTTACGATGAGCGGCTCATTACCCTAGGACAGGCCTTCTCAACTGGCGGCGCTTGCGGTTAGTCGGAGTGGCGCGCGACTGTTGCAACAACAAAACAAAAAACAGAAAAAAGAGAATATAATATTTTAGAATTAAATACTCAGCTAAATCAAGAAGTTGCAGTCGAATTCGAGCCCTAAATGCCTGTTTTATTAACAAACAGGAAGAAAGGGGGAATTTAACGTTTTTTATCATTTTATACGAATCTAAAAGGTCTGAACAACAATTAGCTTACGATGAGATATTTCAACATTGCCAATATCTGGAAACCTCTCGTTTTTGTTTGTTTAATTTCACTTTATTTTGACATTTCCCGTGTTTATTGCACAAAAAAAAAGAACTACATATAAATATACCTCCATTGTAATTGTACTCAGGAATTTTACTAATTTTTTCACATCAATATGAAATTATGAGTGATTATATTGTGGAATGAAATGGTGCTAAAAATGCCCCATTTGGGCCTTTAGAAAGCCCTAAATCTACCAGCTTCAGGGGGCTCAGCCCCCTGCTACCCCTGTTAGGGCTTCGCCCCTGGACCCCACCCATTTTCGGCTCGGTCACTACGCTCCCTCGCAGCACAGTCGACCTTACAGGGTGGCACTTTAACTACAAATTCTTTTCGTTTTGGCACTTCTAATAAACTAGTTGAGAAGGCCTGCCCTAGGAGGCCCAACTGATATCGGCTGACCTCCCGCCGCCCACCACTGAGATTTTTTTTTGTACTGAGGAACCCTATTGTAAATGTGAGGTCAAGTTGAATTTCTCAATGCAATGGGAGTGATAAACTCCCTTTTGTTGACTGACCTCCCTGGAAATAGTGACTGCTTGTACTTATTTTTGAGGGAAGTTCTAAATTAGTATTATCTTTTGAATGCTGTTGAAATTCAACCTTTTCATTTTGTTTGCCTGCAAACGGGACACAGTACCTTTAAATTGAGATACAAGTGTAGAAGAAGTATACATGTAGTTTGCAGGAACATGCTTAACATGCCGGAGATGGGTTGTTTGCTGTAACATCACGGATATCTCCAATTCCGTTTAACCGCCAGTCAAAACCGGACGGTTTTCGGTTAAACGATTTAAAAAAAAAAAAAAAAAAAAAAAAAAAAAAAAAAAAAAAAAAAAAAAAAATCATTTTTTTTTTTTTTTTTTTTTTTTGCTGACTCTGTCGGCAGCAAGCCAGGTCCGTGTGAAAAAGCGGGAAGGCACCGATTTGTGCTTGCGAACTTGTCACAAATAATAGTAACAATGTCATTTTTAGAAGAATGTGTAAGATCATTAATGTAAATTAAAAACAGTAGAGGACCTAGGATAGAACCTTGTGGTACGCCTTGTGTAAAAATTGGATGAATATTATTATAAACTACATATTGAGATCTATTACAAAGATACTTTCAAACCAAGATGACAGACAAATTGGAGTGTTGTTCTAGTTTCAGAGTGGTGAGTCAACACACAGATTACTGAGCTGGGAGACATTGTCAGGCATAGTGCCAGGTGGAGGGGCATAAATCTAAACTTTAAAAAAAAAAAAAAAAAAAACGGGAAAACGAAACCGTCCAATTGAAAACGGAATCCGCCATGGGCGGTCGGATACCGGATGGTTAAACGTTTGACTACAGCACTAGTTTGACCAGCAAATTAATTGAGTAAACTGGCTAAAAATTCTTGGTGATCATATTCACTGAAAATTATAAACTCTCATTTGCACAATACAGGTTCATGCCAGGGGTCAATCAAGGATTTTCCAAAAGGGAGGGGGGGGGGGGGGTGAAATGTATGGAAATTGAGAGCGCAAAGCTTTTACCCCATGGGGTCCAGGAAAAGTTTGAAATGTAAAATGCTAAAACTGAAATTGTTTTCCTTTTTTATGGGAGGATAAGAAAAGGGGGGTGGTATGCCCCCCACACCCCCTGGATCCGCCCCTGCATGCAATTGCATGTCTGGATGACTAGACTAGCTGTATTAGGCCTTAAAGAGAAGGTTGAGTTCTGGGAAGAGGTGAAAAATAATTTGTGAGCGTTATCATTCTTATTATGCAAGCGTGGAAGAACATCAGATAAGACATGTTCCCTGAAAAGCATGGCTCTTCAAATGCCTTCATATTCTAAATATGTCATGTACATCGTAAAACTTGGGGGGGGGGGGTAGGTTTTTTTACACCACGTGTTTGTGTAGTCCCATATGCATCTTTCTGTGTACAGTGTTTGTAACTTTACCAAGACTTGGCCAATTTCTTATCATTTTGATGATTCCAGAACCTTGCAATACACACAAATTCTTTTATAAATGTAATGCTTCCTGGGAGAAATTTCAATGGTTTAAACATATTTGTGGCTTACACCCAGTAAATAAGATCGATTAATTGATCTGTAATTGAAAAACAAGTCAGAAAAAATTCTTATATGCTAGATGATCAACCTTTTCTGGTCGATTCCACACCGTTTCTTTCACAATGCAATCGCATGACCAGAACTCAACTTCATCTTTAAAGAAAAGATGTTGTATTGCTCTTTAGGTGCCAAAACATGGGTCGGTCAGTCAGAATTTTTTTTTTCCTCCCACTTTGGGCTGATATTTCTCAGTTTGAATGCTTTGAATGTATTTTTTTTTCTCTAAACGGTTACAAAAAAAACCTTTTTAAATTTCAGATTTCAAGATTTTTGGGTCGGTCGCAAAGGGCAATACAACATTTTTTTTTTAGGCCTTACTTCTCGTTATTTGCTATTGTACCTTTCCCCCCAACATCTCTGGTCAGATATACTGTAAGTTGTCAACAGTGTTCAACATTCAGTATAACATTGGTTTGACTGGGTGGAAAGATTACTATTTTAGCTTTGATTAATTGTTTTGTTATTTCCTTGCTCTATTTATGTGGCTTAATTACAATGTGTAGGTGTGTCTGACTACTTGACAAGGGTTTCATTTCTCACATCCTGGTTTTTAGAACTCAGTTAAAAAAGAGCAAACAAAAATAAAACGATAGTATCAGCATGATTTCAAAAAAACAAAGGAAATACATTGAACTGCCAGATATCAAAACATTTCAAATGATTTACAGACCATCAAAAGGAGAAATTTTGTAAATGGCAAATGAAACTGAAACTTTGTTTAACCTTAAATAGCATTTATATGCCCTTTTAATGAAGTCAATTGAAAGAATATATTGCATATCATTGTTTCTGTAGATCTTCTTACATGGTATATCCAGGCACTTGAGCAAAACTTACTAGAAGGTGAATGATTTTCATTTCTAGCAAACTTCCTTCCTTCACAGCAAGTGTAGCACAATTCTTGTAATTAAAGCAGGAAGTAAATTGACTCTTTTTCTTCATCTTCATGTAGGGTAGGAGCAATGAGAAGGAGAATACGGAGAGTACCTCGCAGCTTCCCAACACCTCACTTAATCTAACTTACTACCGGTAGGTGGGAAAGAGAGAGAGAGAGAGAGACCAAGATGGAGGAAGATACCCCCCTCATCACTACCGTGGTTACCCCCAAGAGGCTCCCGTTCTCCCAGCGTCTTTCCTACGGTGTCGGCCATGTACTGAACGACCTCTGTGCTTCAATGTGGTTCAGCTACTTGCTTGTCTACTTTCACAAAGTTCTTGGCTTTTCGTGAGTGACCATTGATTCAAATCATTATTTTTTCTAATTTTCTTTGATAAATATATTTCATGCTACCATTTATAACCAAAGTTGCGGAAAACATATATTTAAAATGTCATAGGACAACTCTTATGTAAGCGGTTAATTAAAATGATGCTAGAAGGGGGTGGTGGTCCTGCTAAGTGTAGATGGATCCTAAAATGTTCAAATACTTTTAGGGTCTTGATTATTTTAAAGGAGCTAAACAAAGAAAAATTCACTACAACTGATAATTAGAACAAATTACATATGGATGGAAAGATTTTCTCTTGAAAAACACAAATAATTTGCTGAGAAATCATATAGATATCATGGAAAGGCCTAAAATGCAATTTTTCAAGACCCTTCTTAGACCCCCGAACACCTCTGAACGTAAGCCAAACACACGAGCGTAGCGAGCTCTTAATAGTGACGTCACACACTGGACAAGCAGCTCAATACCGGCCGCCTACCGGAGTCGCGCGTGTATTAGTCTGCAGCTAGCCAGCCGTGTCCCGTGTGTGACGTCACAAATATTGACGCTCTACAAAGGACCGCTGAAGGCAGAAAATCTGGATCTCGAAACTAATAATTTTGAGAGTTGATTACTGCGTGCCCCAAACAAATTCTGAAGAGGAGAGTTGTTGTATTTGATCAGTAAGGCTTCCCCTTAGCAATGATATGGGTTTTGCATCAATTCAAAACACTTTTGATTCTTTATGTGTCTACTTTAAGGGTAGTTTTACTACCATTTGAGGGACTCCTTGTAGCGTCTAAACTCAAGATGATTATTCATATTTTTATCACAGTTTTTGCCTATATGTTCTTACCTTGAAGAGAGTGGTACTGCTTCATGTAGTTTCCTATCGTTGAGAGGGTGAATCACACATTACTGATAGCAGTGTAGTGCAAACATATAGTGCACAAAAAAAAATCTAATCTAATTTTGCTCAATGCACTAGTACATCTAGTTGAGTAAAGTAATGAGAACGATATAATGTAAATGATCACATACTTACCGGTATTGGAAAGTATGTACGTACATGTATAGACTTTTTAAAAATTTCTATTAGGCAATTAACATAAGTAGAATTACAATATATAAGAAACCATGATACATTGATTTGTTTCTTTTCTTCTATGACATCAGGAATTCAATGGCTGGTGCTCTTCTGTTGCTAGGTCAGATAAGTGATGGTTTATGCACCCCTCTGATTGGCTACGAGTCTGATCATACAAAGACTGGAATCTGTAACTATGGACGTAGGAAGTCTTGGCATTTGATTGGTGAGTTCTAGGGATTATGTCTCATTGTGAGACATAGGGGAGAAAGGGAACAACATGTATTACATGCAAATACCATTCACTGCTGTGCATTCAGAATCAAGACCGAACCATATTTAAATAATGTTTTTTTATCAAAGGAGGTGGAGGAGGAGGTGGAGGTGGTGGTGGAGGTGGAGGTGGAGGTGGAAGTGGAGGAGGAGGAGGAGGAGGAGGGAGCAAACAGAGAAGGAAGGAGAGAGAAGAAGGAGAAGGAAGAAAGAAGTAGGAGAAGGAAGAAGGAGGGGGAGATGATGATGATTAGTAGTACTAAGGCTACGATAAAAAGAAGTTGCTCAATTGGTCATAATAAATCAAACTTGCAACCAGTAATTGGAATAATTTAAAGAATTTAATGTTTTCAAAATGAGAATAAATATAACACCTGATAGCAAACATACCTCTGTTCTGAAATTTACGATATCAATTATATTATTATTAATTAATTCTCCATACACGATTATCTGGTTTGTGCTTTGACATACATGCACATGATGCGTGAAGAATCAATTCTTCCTCAAGATTTCTTCTTTAGTCTTACTATTGTTTCTTATTATCTTAAAAGTCATATGCAAAAGTTAGTGGCAAGGTTTAGCTGTATGATAGCTGCCATCGGGATTATCTCTACAAGTAACAAGTATTATCATTAATATCATTATTTCTACCTCAGGTACCCTGAGTGTGATATGTAGCTTTACCTTTATCTACCAGCCTGTATTCGGTGGAGAGCATGCAGAAGACTGGGCAAGATTCATCTACTATGCCCCCTTTGTCGTGATCTTCCAGTTCGGCTGGGCCGCCACCCAGATCTCTCACCTCTCTCTCATACCAGAGATCACCTCAGAGGATGGGGAGAGGGTGGAGCTTAATGCTATTCGGTAAGACACATCAGAGGATGGGGAGAGGGTGGAGCTTAATGCTATTCGGTAAGACACATCAGAGGATGGGGAGAGGGTGGAGCTTAATGCTATTCGGTAAGACACATCAGAGGATGGGGAGAGGGTGGAGCTTAATGCTATTCGGTAAGACACATGAGAGGATGGGGAAAGGGTGGAGCTTAATGCTATTCGGTAAGACACATTAGAGGATGGGGAGAGGGTGGAGCTTAATGCTATTCGGCAAGACACATGACAGGATGGGGAAAGAATGGAGCTTAATGCTATTCGGTAAGACACATCAGAGGATGGGGAGATGGTGGAGCTTAATGCTATTCGGTAAGACACATCAGAGGATGGGGAGAGGGTGGAGCTTAATGCTATTCGGTAAGACACATCAGAGGATGGGGAGAGGGTGGAGCTTAATGCTATTCGGTAAGACACATGAGGCTGTTTTAAACAGGATGAATAATGTTGTTTAATTATATTTAATTATGTTAACTTTTTCATTTCATTTCGTTTCATTTCTTTATTGTGTCCATATAGGATAATTGTTTATATGCACATGAACAATCTTGCTTCGACATATGAACATAGGAACAACATATAATTGACATTCATAGGGCCCTGTTTTAGTATACATTTGATATAATATACGTGGTCATGATGAATATACAAACATATACATTTAAATACTCTTTCTTCTTCTTTTTCTTCTTCTTCTTCTTTTTCTTCTTCTTCTTCTTCTTCTTCTTCTTCTTCTTCTTCTTCTTCTTCTTCTTCTTCTTCTTCTTCTTCTTCTTCTTCTTCTTCTTCTTCTTCTTCTTCTTCTTCTTCTTCTTCTTCTTCTTCTTCTTCTTCTTCTTCTTCTTCTTCTTCTTCTTCTTCTTCTTCTTCTTCTTCTTCTTCTTCTTCTTCTTCTTCTTCTTCTTCTTCTTCTTCTTCTTCTTCTTCTTCTTCTTCTTCTTCTTCTTCTTCTTCTTCTTCTTCTTCTTCTTCTTCTTCTTCTTCTTCTTCTTCTTCTTCTTCTTCTTCTTCTTCTTCTTCTTCTTCTTCTTCTTCTTCTTCTTATGTATTTACCTTGTTAGGCGCCTTGAGCATCTCTTGGGGTGGATATGTGCGCATTATAAATATTGTTATTATTATTATAATTACGACGATCATCAAAGATATTGGTAATGAGGCACATGTGATTCATTTATTGAGACTGTCACATGTGTTATCATTAAAAAGCATTCGGTAGGTTCTAGTTTCCTGTCCCTCAATTTCTAAGTACACACTGCACAGTAGTGCAATGTGCGTCAGCAGCATTTTTTCTTCAATATTAAAAAAAAAATTAACTCCACCACCTTTTCCCCAGTTACTCATTTCTTTCCTCAAGTTTGTTTAGATTGCATATGTTTATAGTTTATCATTTGATTTAAGTTTCTCGTCACTGCTACCGTATGTAACAGTTTTTCCTTTGCAGCAAATGTAAATAAAGGAAAATAGTATCCCAAATGGGAGACAGTCTCCTAAATAGGTTACTAAAATCTTGATAAAAACATTAGAAGCAATCTCCCAAATGCCTGCTGCTTGCCTCTACTGAACATATGGGACAGACAAATTACCAAACACATGTTCCTTTGACTTGCCTCTGTGCTTTGCTCATCAGATATGCTTTCACAGTGATGTCCAGTATTCTAGTTTACCTGGTCACCTACCTCCTTCTTCAGTTAGATGACCAAGATGATATGAGTGCCCCTACATCTACCCTAGATCCAGATGATATTCCGAAGTTTAGAGTAAGTTATTTGCTGATGTTTAACACGATTAATCAATATATTTGTGCACGTTACACAATATGTGCTTTGAAAGCCATTATGTGATATAAAGTATGTGTATATTTATTGCTTGTGAAATAGTTTCTCAAGATTCTTGACTACATTTTTTAGGCCCTTTTCAGAAAGTCTAGTTTGCAACTGAAATGGACCAGAGCTATAAAGTCATCAATCAGTTATCTACACCTAAATGGCTTAATGGCGTTTATTACACCTTATCATGGTTCAGTTTAGTCTTTAACAAATTGATTCAATGTTCTGTAAATGGGGATTTATCAAACTTAACACGATTTGATGTATCACCTGCTACTCCTCTTTCTTGTTTTGTGTGGCATCAAAACTTAATTCAAAATCATTTTGAATTTTTTCATATTTTCTGCTAAAACACAAATTAATACTCATGTCCAGGTCGGTTTACCTTTCATGACTATTAGAATCATTTACATGAAGGAATGTTTAATGAATTGCTGTTTAGACATGGACTTTGCTGTTGCTGTCCTTGTCAGAGCAACCAGAAAGATTCATTATGTGTGTTCAGTATGCCTTCTCCACTGAAGCTAGTAACTTATTATCAAGCTTTGATGTGTCTTTTTCCCCCATTTGATTCATACAGTGTAGGTAATAGAAATTGGCAAATGATAAATACGTTCACTCAACTGATTAATTCATGTTACTGGGCATATGCAAGTAGCGTTCAACGTACATACATGTATATGCCTTTCACAGTACCTGTATTACAATCCCCATTTTTCTTGATTTCAGTGGCTGTTAGCAGATCACATACATGTGATTAATATGTCATTACAGGCCAAAAGAGGACCCCCCCCCCCCCACATATGTACAGAGTTCAATTTGTCTGTTTCATTTGCAAATAGTGATTCACTATGGAACATGGCAAAAGGAAGATAATATTGACATAAGCTTTTATGAATCATGTGAAAGAAATGGTGCTCACGAGGTCCCGTTATCTTAAGCAGGAGGTGTGTCTAATACAAATAGAACTATATTTAATCAGGAAAATGGTATACGTGTTTTATGATTTGAACTATGGAATCATTCATTTTTTCATTTACTGTATTTTCTTTGGTTAACATGTGGGTCGTTGTCCTTTGCTTATTATGTGTTTGCCTATTATGAATAAAATACCTAATAAAGCTGGCTACAACCCATATTATCACATGGTATATGCATGATTAAGCCTAATTAATGTACATCATTATCATTTCTAGCCTGAAAGACATGGTGCGGTAGACCGCAGCAGAACAGCAGGCGTGTTTTTTCAAAATGTGTAAATATTAACCCTTAGTGCATACAACAAAGGACTTGTGTGTAATCACTGAGCTCTGTGTTAGAAGATACAGAAATGTGAAATTACACAGAAATTACACTGTACATCATCATAAAAAATGCAGCGGTTTTGCAGTGTCATAACTGAATGAGCTTTGCATGCATTTTTATTTGTCAGTCACATTTTTCAAAAGAGCATTAAGAGACAAAAAAGTATAATAATGTACAATGTATGTTGTGTTTTTGTTTATGAAAGATCATTCAGTGTAAAAGATAGGTTTTCACAAAAGTATACAGTGTATAACACACACACTCAAGAAAGAAAGATTACCAACAGTCCTTTTCAGGACTCCCCAATCCTCCCCTCTCTCACATGGTGTAACAGTAAGCCTACTGTATACAAGTTCAAGTTCAAGTTCACTTTATTCAATACTTTCATTAAAAATATACAAGGAAAACAAACATATAAAAGTTAGAATATAATACATGTATCAATATATAACGTGAGGCAGTGGCGTACCTATGGGGGGGGCAGGGGGGGCAGAGTGCCCCCCTGACGGGCTCCAGGGGAAAAAAAGAAAAAGGGGAAAGAAAAGAAAAGAAAGGGAAAGGAGAGAAAAAGAAAAAAGGAAAAGGAAAGAAAAAAGGAAAGAAAGAGAAAAAAGGAAAAAAAGGAAAGAAAAAAGGAAGAAGAAGAGAAAAGGAAGAAAAAGGGAAAAGAAAAGGAAAGGAATAAAAATGGGGAAAAAAAATAAAGAACATGGCCGTAAGCACCAGGGGGGGGGGGCAGTTGACCCCAGATATTTTGAAATCGTACATTTTTTTTCCTGAAAATGTAGTGTAGGCCTATACCAAATCCTTCAATTCTACTTTTGAAAATGCAAAAGTACCCTCATGACCAGTTCGGTCGCTCGAACTCCCTTCACTCCTTTTGCTTTTGAGATTCTTCGAAAACTTTTAACGCATCTTTCCCCCTTCCCCCATCAGAAAAATATTTAGCATACGGCCCTGAAAAATTAAAACAAATGAAAATAGGAAAATATAAGTGATATAACAAATTTGAAACTCTTCGCTGGCGCGAACTGCTTGCTAGCCTATTTTGTATTAAATGTTTTCACTTCCTCGTCCCCCTGAAAAGAGAAAAGGATTAGTATTGCCTAGAATACAATTGTGCCTGCCCCGACGGGCCCCGACCTGCAACCATGGCAACAATAACACACAATATATGTACCAAATGTTACTAAAAGAGACTAATTCATTTTTCTCGCTCGCTACACTCGCTCGCGAATAAAATGAATAGACATTGCTTTGGAAACAATTGTGCCCACCCTTGACCTGCAACAATATCATTAAAAATGGAAGAGTTTTTTCGCCCTCTCGCCAAAAAGGAATTGAATCGCGTTAAACGCGATTGCGTCCATCCTGACCTGCACCAATAAAAACAAGTTTATTTATTAATTTCTATTAAAAGAGAATTTATTTTTTTTGCTTGCTCGCTATGCTCGCTTGCCAAAATGGAATTGACACCGCTAACGTGCCCGCCCCAACCTGCAAAAACCAGTTAATAATTATGTACGAAACGTTATTCAAAGAAGTTTTGGTGTGCTCGTGCTCGCCAAAAGGGAATTAACATCACCTTAGACATGATTGTGTAAGCCCTGCCCTGCAATAAAAAAATCTGAAATTTATGAACCAATTATCATTACAAAAATTTTGCTCGCTCGCTACGCTCGCTCGCCAAAATAGAAATAACACCGCTTTTAATAATCACGTCCCTGACATGGAACAATTAAACCAAGTTTAATATACCATATTTTCCCTATAAAGAGAAGTGATTTTTTTTTTTGCTCGCTCGCTACGCTCGCTCGCCAAAATAGAATTAACACCGCTTTTAATAATCACGTCCCTGACATGGAACAATGAACCCAAATTTTATGTACCATATTTTCCCTATAAAAGAAAAGTGATTTTTTTTTTCGCTCGCTACGCTCGCTAGCTCGTGGAATTATGTGCCCACCACTAACCTGCTACAATATCATTAAAAAGAGAAATGTAGGGGGTTGCCTGCCCGCCAAAATGGGATTGACATTGCCTTTAAACACGAGTGTGCCCGCCCCCTACCTGCAACAATCACCCTAAACACAATATTGTTCCCGCGCCCTGCATGGGACAATTGAACCAAGTTTAAGTGGCAATTATTAAAAAAGAAGTGATTTTTTTCTTGCTCGCTACACTAGTTTGCAAAAAAATGAAATTAACGTTGCTAACAAGTGAATGTTCCCACCCCAACTTGCAACAATACCAGTTTATATACCAAACGTTACTTAAAGATTTTTTTTGCTCGCTCGCTCGCTCGCCAGAAGTGAAAATTAGCATCGCCTTTTTTGTTTGTTTCGGTCGCTTGCCCCCCCTGACGGAGTACCCCAGGTACGCCACTGACGTGAGGATAACACAAGTGGAGAAGACATGATGGACAAGGGAAAAACATTTTAAACATGTACATTAATGAAAGTATTTGGAGACTAGACAGGAAGGCTGGGCCTTATATAAAAGTCTGTCTCCAGTAATTGTATAAAAAACTAAGTACATTATTTAAATTTTGTATTTGTTATAAAAAGTAAGTAAAAAAAGGGGAAATAAAAAATTGCATTCACACATACACTCTCTCCCAAACACACAAACACACACTTTTCTGTCTGATGAACATTAAGAATATAGGTTATTGCATTATTGAGTATTGTCTTAACAAGTACAGTTTAAATTTTCTTTTAAAACTATTTAGTGATGGACTCAGTCGAATATCTATGGGTATGTCATTCCAAATTTTTGGACCCCTGAAAAAAATTGTATTTTGGGAAACTAGTGTCCTTACTCCTGGAATATGAAAATTATTTAAAGTCCTGGTCTGGTGGCCATGAATATTCTTATTAAGTTGAAAATATTGTAAAATAGTATTTGGTAAAAGTTTTTTAAAGCATAGATACATAAAAATTGCACATTGATAAACATAAATATTGTTTACTTTTAAAAACTTTAGGTTGTAAAAAAGAGGTAAAGTATGAGCAAGGTATTGGCTGTGCGATATAATTCTTATAATTTTCTTTTGTAAAACTAAAAGCCTATTTGTATTTTGCATACTAGAGCATGCCCATACAAGAATACAATGATTTAAGTGGGGTAATATTAATGTATTATACAAAATTATCAATATTTCTTTAGGTAAAAATTTCAATTTATAAAATATACCAACATGTTTAGCCAATCTATTGCAGACGACACCAGTGTGTTCCTTCCAATTTAATTTATCGTCTATTGTGACCCCTAAAAAAGTTAAATGCGTAACGTGTTCAATAACTGATTCCTTAACTTTAACCTTTATTTGGGTAACATCAATGTGTTTTTTGGTAAAAATCATGAAGTGTGTTTTTTTAATATTGATTACAAGTTTATTTATATATAACCAATCAACCAGTTTAGCAAATTCTGTATTAAAAATATTTTGAAGAGATACAATATCTTGATGGGACATAAACACACTAGTGTCATCTGCAAATAATATCAGTTCTAGCACTTTTGAAACATTGCAAATATCATTTACATATAAAAGAAATAATAATGGCCCAAGAATTGAGCCCTGGGGCACTCCACATCTTATCGCCATTGTCTTTGATTCACATTTTTCTAGAACAACATATTGTTTGCGATTACTTAAATAACTTTTGAACCATTCCAGTACAATACCTCTAAAACCATAACATTCCAATTTTTTTAATAATATTGAGTGATCAAGAGAATCAAAAGCCTTGCTAAGATCTAAAAACAGGCCAATCATTATTTCTTTATTATCAAAGGCATTTGTAACTTTATGAATAAAATCAGTGATGGCAGAAGAAGTAGAGTGTCCCGCTCGAAAACCAAATTGTTTGGGAGTAATAATATCGCCCTTTTCCAAGAATTTATATACACGACTATATACACATTTCTCTAAAATCTTTGAAAAAATAGGAAGAATAGATATGGGCCTATAATTTGATAAATTATCATTTGATCCATTTTTATAAATAGGAATAACCTTTGCAATTTTAAGTTTGTCTGGGACAACACCAGTATTTAAAGATAAATTGATAATATCACATAAAGGGTAACATAAAATATGAATAACATTTTTAACCAATGTGATATCCACTCCATCAAAACCAGGACTCTTGCCATTTTTAAGTTTAGAAACAATATTAATAACTTCTTTTGGTGTACACGGAGTAAAAAATGCAGATGAATTATTTTTTATTACATGTTGCATACAGTCCCCAGAATTTACAAAAGAAGAAGACAGTGTATGGCCTATATTTACAAAGTATTTGTTAAAAGCATTACACATTGCTGCTGTCTCATTTATCATTGCATCATTACACTGAATTGAACTTGGTAGCACCTTCTTCTTTACACCCCTACCCAGTACTCCATTGATTATTTTCCATGTGTTTTTCATATCACCTGCAGCATTTTGAAATTTACCTTTAAAATATGCTCTCTTTGTTTCTTTAATTTCTTCAGTTATCTTATTTCTGAAATTCTTGTATTTTTCATGTCTTTCTGGAGTTGGTTTTTTAACATATCGTCTGTATAAGTAACATTTTTTATTACAGAGCTTACGTAGTGGTTTATTAAACCATGATTTATTTTTGAATTTCTTTTTAACTTCTTTTAGCTTCTCTCCCATTACCTAAAAATGAATAATGATCAATGTTATAAAAACAATCACTCTCTTTCAGCCACGTTTCTGTTATACCTAAAAGCGAAAATTGCACTTCCAAAGTATTAAGAAATATAGTTAAATTTTCAAAATTCTTATTCATACTCCTGCAATTACAATGCAAGCTAGAAAAGACACGTGAATAGTTCTTTAATTTTGTTTTACTGTAATCATTAAATTCATCTGGGGTATAAAAAGATTGGGAAGGCCCGTAATTGTATCCATTTTCATTATTCTCAGGAGACAGATATTCATGAATAGTTTGTAAATCAATAGATTGTAAAGATTGCACATAACTTTGTTTCTCAGACATGCTCACTACACACATACACAGACACACCTACAAATATAAACAGAAAAAAAAAAGGGAAAAAGGGAAGAAAAAAAGAAAAAAAAAAGAAGAAAGTTCAATGGAGATAAACGGCAAAAAACAAAACAAAAACAACGGCAAATGTTCGATGTATTGTAAGAAGAAAAGCCACTAGGAGCCTATATAAAATTCATCAAGAACAGAAGATCATTAAAATAGAAATAAAAAATTACAGCTTCTGTAAGTCCTCTTTGCGTGTGATGAGATGCTTCATTGTCCCATTTGTAGTTGCAGCACTTACATAAATACGTCCACCTAATGACCATGCTGCTAGAACCTTAGGGCAGGCCTGGGCATCACTCAACAGTTTGAAGTTAGACGCTGTCAGGTCTTCAAACACAGATATGTGAGATCCTTTCAGTTTCCTTCTATTTGCGATTAGCTGTTGACAGCATTTGTAGGAGCGAAACTTTACGATGATACCCCTGCTCCTAGCCTTGTCAGCTGGAACTTTTCCTACACGGTGACTGCGATCGATGTCACTCGGGTCGAAGGTGATTCCCATTTGCCGTGCGACATCATAAACGATTTCATCTGTATTTTCTTGCGGTTTTTCCTTGACTCCAAAAATGCGTACACAGTTTCGACGCGAGTACTGCTCCAATGAATTGATGTTTCGTTTAAGGCTATGCGCTTCTTCATTACGGCTGTTAAGCTCCTTCTGAAGCGATTTGAACTGTTGATCCTGTTGATTCTTCCCATTCTGAACACCCATGAGGTCACTCTCCAGCTTGTCACATCTGGTCTCCATAGAACTCAACTTTGTCTCAAGGTCACGTATTTGTATACATACAAGTTAGTAATTACTTAGGGAAATCCTAATCCTAAACCTAACTCAATGGCATCCCTGAACTACATCGTTGTTGAATGAAACCCTGAAGCAATTGTCGCCTGAAAAAATATCTAATCACTGTGTAACTTTGTCATATGATAATGGAAATTCATGAATATTAAAGGGTGCTTTCATGCTACAGAATTATTAATACATTCCCAACTTCTCTTTAATAATGAACAGTACCTGGTCATCATCGTTGTTTCCGTGGGGACCATCTTCTCCATCATCTTCCATCTTGGAACCAAAGAACCCAAGGGCGGGAGGAGGTATTCTCAGGAGGAGGATGAGGGGGGTCATTACGGGAGCACCCAGGCGACAAACCAACCACAAGTCATGATGAAATGGAGTGACTGGCTTAAAGAATCTCAGTTTTATCAGGTTAGTAGTGGAACTGGGAAGGGGGAGGGGGAGAGAGAGAGAGAGAGAGAGAGAGACCGAGAGAGAGAGAGAGAAAGAGAGAGAGAGAGAGAGAGAGAGAGAGTGAGTGAGCGAGTGAGTGAGCGAGTGTGTGAGGGGGAGAGAGAGAGAGAGAGAGAGAGAGAGAGAAGGGAAAACATCACAAGGATGAGGGGGTCATTCTTACGAGCACCCAGGCTATAAACCAACCACAAGTCATGATGAAATGGAGTGACTGGCTTAAAGAATCTCAGTTTAATCAGGTTAGTGGTGGAACTGGGAAGGGGGGGGGGGGGGGGGGGGGGAGAGAGAGAGAGAAAGAGAGAGAAGGGAAAACATCACAAGGATGAGAGGGTCGTTCTTACGGGAGCACACAGGCTATAGACGGACCTCAACTCAAGATGAAATGGAGTGAATGGCTTAAAAGAATCTCAGTTTTATCAGGTTAGTAGTGAAAGAGAGACAGAGAGAGAAAGAGAGAGAGAGAGAGAGAAAGAGAGAGTGGGAGGGGGGGTGGAGAAAAAAGTGTGAGTCCCTGGAAAATGACAATAGAAAGAGAAAGCAAGATATAAATAGAAGGAGGAAGGAGACAGAGAGAGTGAGAGTAAAAGAGAGAGAGGATGCATGAGTCTGATTGACAAACAGACAAGATGACTAGAGAGATATATACGGTATACATGTAAATAGTTGTGAAGGGTATAAATATAGAGTTAGAGAGAGAGAGTAGAATAGTAGACACTCAGTTAGTCAGTAAAACTCAGTTAAGATATTGAAATATCCCAACTTATTCTTAAAGGGAAAGTCCACCCCAAAAATAAGTTTGTTTCGATAGAGGCAGAATAATAAGAAAATCAGGTCAGTGAAAGTCTGAGCAAATTCCGATTAAAAATAAGGAAGTTAGGATTTTTTAAGTTGTGATCAATCAAACACAAATTGGCAACTCTATGACGTATCATGCGAGCTCAACTTCCATTTGCTCAGTACTAAAAAAATCTAAAATTTTCATTTTCCCTCAAGAAAAAATTTCAACCATACATGCACCCTAAATATAATAATTGCAAATATGTTTCTATACTCCCCCTGCACGGAACAAATATATATTCCGTCATCAATAACGAAGAAAACATGATTTTATGGAATATTATGCACAAAGCAAATGAAGGAGAGCTCGTATAATAAGTCACAGAGTTGCCAATTTGTATTTGATTGATCACAACTTCAATAATTCATAACTTTCTTATTTTCATTCAGAATTTGCTCAAACTTTCACTCACCTGATTTTCTTATTATTCTGCCTCTATCGAAATGAACTTATTTTTGGGGTGGACTTTCCCTTTAAGAATAAAGTTCAGTCATTTTTTTTGTACAATTCAGGCAACTCCTTTTTTAATTCAATTCTCAGTTTTGTTCAGGCAATATTTTTATGCCTCCGCCACCGAAGGTGGTGCCGGAGGCATCATGTTTTCGGGTTGTCCGTCCGTACGTCCGTCCGTCCGTCCCGTTTGACCGTTATCACAATATCTCAAGAACCATTTAAGATTTAAACTTAAGACTCGGGAATAGTATTTATCACCATAGGAAGACGATCTGATTAGATTTTGGAGTACGTAGGTCAAAGGTCACAGGTCACAGAGGTCAACTTATGAAATTCCTTGTATTGAGTTTGTTAGCGCGATATCTCAAGAACCATTTGAGATTTAAACTTCAAACTTAAGGATAGTATGTATCACCATAGGAAGACGATCTGATTAGATTTTGGAGCACGTATGTCAAAGGTCAAGGGTCACAGAGGTCAACTTATGAAATTCCATACATTGAGATTGTTATCATGATATCTCAAGAACCACTGGAGATTTAAACTTCAAACTTAGTGATAGTGTGTATCACTATAGGAAAACAATCTGATTACATTTTGGAGCACGTAGGTCAAAGGTCAAGGGTCATAGAGGTCAACTTATGAAATTCCATACATTGAGATTGTTATCATGATATCTCAAGAACCACTGGAGATGTAAAAACTTCAAACTTAAGGATAGTATGTATCACCATAGGAAGACGATCTGATTAGATTTTGGAGCACGTAGGTCAAAGGTCAAGGGTCACAGAGGTCAACTTATGAAATTCCATACATTGAGATTGTTATCATAATATCTCAAGAACCACTGGAGATTTAAACTTCAAACTTAATGATAGTGTGTATCACCATAGGAAGACAATCTGATTAGATTTTGGAGCACGTAGGTCAAAGGTCAAAGGCCACATCGCACATTATGAATGCAAAAACAGCTTGTGATCGCGTTATCTCAAGAACCGATTGATGGATTCATGCCAAAATTAGGTCATGTTTGTTACTTGCAGAGCCAATGAACTGAGTAGATTCTTGGTTCATAAGGTCAAAGGTCAAAGGTCATGGGACCATTATGTATGCAAAAATAGCTTGTGAACGCATTCTCATTAGAACTGACAGATGGATTACTATTTAACTCAGAACATCTTGCAGAGCCAATGAACTGAGTAGATTTTATGGTCATGAGGTCAAAGATCAAAGGGTCATATATGTATATGAGAAATTGCTTGTAATCACAATATTCTGAGAACCTGTCAATGGATTACCATTGAACGTGAATTCAATTTTTTTTTTCTGTTTTGGTTTGTAAAATTGCTCTATAACGGAGGCATCATTTTCGACTGCACGCAGTCGAATTCCATCTAGTTCTTTCTTTTGCACATTTGTGTGTGTTTATCTCTCTGTCTTGTACTTATCAGGCCTTCATCTTGTTCTTCATTCTGTTTTCATTTATTTGTTTCATCTTACCTCTCAGGTGACGGCTCTGTATATGTTTACTAGGTTGATGGTTAATATAGCTCAGATATACATACCTATGTATGTCACAGACACACTCAACTTAAATAAGGTAAATCTTTCATGCTTTCTACATTTTTCACACATCTTGTGCTCTTTTAGGGTACTGTTGTAAACAAAATATCAGAAGGTGATGGGTAGCAGGATTCGACTCAAACCTGCTTTAAAGGGATCCAGTAATTTTGCTTCAGATTCTGAAACAAAATCCTGGATTTAGCTCATGCTGCAATGGTAGTTATAAACCTTTAGGTCAGTCAGGAACCCCATGAATTTTACAAGCCGATCGCCTGTCTAATTATCAAGATATTTATGATTGGAAAATCAAAACCAAATTTTGTGTTTTCTTAACGGTTTTCATAACACTATATACTATTGGTTTACTATAACACTACTGTCTATTGGGGAAAATGAGTATGGTAAAACCTGTCACTCAAAGATTTTCACTTTTTTGAGACACTTCTTGATCATTTTGAAGTGCTTTTTTTTTGTAGGGCTTCAATATTACACCATATCACAGATGCTGATAACACGTAGGGCCGTGCATCTCAGATTTAAAATTGTTAAATGATCATGAAGTGCCTCAAAAAAGTAAAAATCTTTGAGTGACCGGTTTTACCATACCAGTTTTTCCTGATAGACTAGTGTTATGAGAACCGTTTCGCAAAATTTGTAATTCCAATCATCAATATCTTGATAATCAGACAGGCGATCGGCTTGTAAAAGTCATGGGGTTCCTGACTGACCTAAATGTTTATAATTATCATTGCAGCATGTGCTTAAATCCAGAATTTTGTTTCAGAATCTGAGACAAAGTTACCAGATCCCTTTAAAGGCATCGTTTAACCATGTTAAATCTGAGTGTCTGTGATATGGTGTAATATTGAAGCACTAACAAATCATGAAGTGCCTCAAAAAAGTAAAAATCTTTGAGTATCCAGTTTTACCATACTCATTTTCCCCAATAGACTGTAGTGTTATAAAAACCGTTAGAAAAACGAAAAACAAATTTCGATTTCCAATCATAAATTTCTTGATAATCAGACAGGCGATCAGCTTGTAAAAGTCATGGGATTCCTGACTGACCTAAAGATTTATAATTACAATTACAGCATGAGCTAAATCGAGGATTGCTACTGAGTTACTTTAAAGGCTGTCTATAATGACCACTCTTGTGTCTCTCTTGAGTGTTTATCTGAAATATTTATAACAAGTCTACATTCAAAATCAAGGAATTGAATTGAACTTTATTTTCTCCTTGATATCCACAGAACAGTGTAGCATTAGTCCCACTAGTGGTCTATATAAGTGGGTTCTTATCAACTCTGGTAGCCAAGCCAATCAACAAGAAAGCTGGAAGAAAGGTAAGTGTTCAATCATTAAAGGGGGTGTAGCACGACGAGACTACATGTCTTTCCTGTGGCCTAACTCTGGGAAAAATCGGGTATAATACGGACGGCGTGACCGCAGTATTCACGTGCCTGCAACATACGCAAAACTGAAGCGTAAGGAGAACTTTGGTCTGTTTCGCGAACGCTAGCGCACGCTGACCGTTTATCAAGTCCACTCATTTACGTGCAGTTGTCCAAAAAAAGTTGTAAATGGCGTTAACCAATATTCGCCATGCTGCACCCCCTTTAAGTGGAAAAGTGTAATTATTGGCTAAACAACCATTTAGACAATTAAATATTGAATTTGATAGGGATCACACAAATAACATTGAACAAAGCTCTGAACAAATTACTGGTTTCGTTATTGGAGCAACTTAAGTATCACCTATCACCATCAGTCCATCAGCATGATCATCAATGTATACTGCATTATCAATTTGTCCTGTATATAAATTATATGATTCTACTCTCCTTGAAAGATATTTATAGTCTTCCAGTTATTGATTAAATGAAAGACCACCTAATTCGTTTCAATGACAAATTAAATATCTCATTCTTTTTTTCTTCTCCATAGATGACGTATTTGATAGGAGCAGTGGTTTACATCGGTAGCTGTGTTTGGATGGCTATACCCAACATCGGTCTTCAGGTGTACGGGGCAGCCATCTTGCTGGGGGCTGGTGGGTCCACAGTATTAGTAACGTCTCTCGCTTTCACTGCTGATCTGATTGGTCGAAACACAGTAAGATCTTGTATTCTTTTCGAAATATTGTGGCAACTTATTCACCCAAGAATGTAAATATTTAATGCATGTTTGGTATTTTTTCTTCTTTTTGAAACAAAACTGTTGAAAATGTGAAGTCTGTGTAAATGATGTGGATTGGTAGTAGTTATTTCCTGCCCAATGAAGCAAATAATTTGACAACTTATTGAAACTTATTCTTCAAGGAATGGTGACAGTTTGTGGCATTGATGGGATACAAAAATGGAACAGAATGCCCAAAAATATTTTAAAAGCTTTTTAGATCTTATTTCATGTCCACATACACTGTAATGTTAGGATTTCCTAAGTCCTTCAGATTGGACTTTCTTCCCTAAAAGTCCTGCTGGCTTACCAACAACTTGACATATGAACTTGCTCTCTTAGTATCTCATATGATAAAGAACAAGATCTGTACTCTTTTTGCTACTTTGGCTATAGAAAGGAACATCTAGTGTTTTAATGCTGGAAAAGCTGTATTGATTTTAAAAAGAGAAGTTGTTTCATTGATATGTGGAGGTCATCATAGTTCCTCATTTTAAATGGCAACCAGTCTAGAATCATACTGTCTCAAAATCTAGTAGTGCACTTCTGAAACCTAATGTTTTATTCAGTCATTGATTTTGTAATAATACATGTATAATGCAATCTTTGGTTGAGTCTGAAAGTTTGTAGCGCCTCCTTGTGTTGATATGCTTAAAGTGTATTATTATTCATTACACATTATGTAAGGATACTTCAGACAGACTCATGTACCAATAACTATGTCTGTGGAATAATTGACACTAATCAGCGTCACAGCAACATGGGTGTTGGAATTCTAGTTCTAATCAGACCCGAAATATTTTGAATATTTTACTTGGGGCTCATGCATGTAGAGTTTATAGACTCTAGAATTCTGATGCGCCCAGCGCCTAAACAATTTAGTTTGGAGCCCTGGCCCATGCCTTGAGTTGATTATTAATGTTTCTATAAACTTTACAACGCAATGTCAAGCTTATTATAACTTTGTGAGGGAATTGCTTGCTTTGTAACACAGATTTAAAAAGCTTGTTGACTTATTGACTTTTGAAAGTTTAGAGCTTAAGCCTCATATTCAAATCACTGATGCTTTTTTTAACCAATAGTCCGCAAAACTCATTCTGAATTTTCAAGACATCTCCTTTTTTTATGCATTACTTTCATTGTATCCCCCGGCAGTATGCCGGTGGGGTACTTTGGATTCAGCAGCGTTACGCCGCTGCCGCCGCTGCGTCATATTCTTGTGTGCACTCTAAGTGCTACATTTCTTGTTTTTTCCTCCTTTTAAAAGGAAAGTGGAGCCTTTGTGTATGGCGCAATGAGCTTCACAGACAAGATATCCAATGGGATTGCTGTTGAAGTCATACAACTCATGCAGCCGTGTGTGTAAGTATAGCTTCCAATATTACATCCAATATTACTCTTTTCACCATGCTTTTATTGTTTACAATCATAAATTGTTCATAATGCAGCTCAAATTGGCAAAATCATGATGTGAACCTGCTGTGGATACTACTATTGCATTCATGTCTTTAAAAATATACTAGCTTTCACCCTTTCAGCTTTAAATTCTATTGGGTTGTATACTTGTATTGTATACTGTGCACTTGGTTGAGTTTTTCATTCATTCTGATGAGCTAAAATTTGTGAAGCAAGAGGAATTCAACTAAATTTTGTTTTAAAAATGGAAACATGTATTTTTTTTAGATTATCATAGCCCAGGGTTATTAACTGTTACTTGCATTGTTTCTTACATGTTCTACCACTGTCAGCTTTCATTTATTATCTATGTTCATGTATACACACTGCAGCAAAATTTATATTTATGATTTATACAGACATGTACAAGCACATGTCATCTTAAGATAAAGAAAAAAAGATGGATTTGATTTTTGGTGGGTGAATTCTTCAATCTTCTGATTTTTTAAAAAATAAGTAAACTAATTGCCTTTAAACTTTAAGATGAAAAAAAGATTTTGTGTGTCATGTGTGAGGTATAGCTTGTCAGAATGTAGAATTTGTATGACCTATTTTAAATGGCGGATATAAGACACGGCATAGTCAGTACCATCCTTGTCATTCTTTCTGGCTAATTGTACTCGACCCATTCACTTTGTATATGCATGAAGACACATTGCATGTACATTCTGACATATACATACACATATACTACTCTGTTCTTCACACAAATTAAGCAAATGACATTGTTTAATATGTATCATCACCCAAAAGAAATTGTACTGCAGATCTTTCATTTTGTCGTTCCTCTTTTCTTCATCTTCACACGATTAACATTTTATTTAATTTATTTTGTCCCCTTTCCCCTCCCATTCCTTGTCTTTAAAAAACAAATGGTAATCCTAGGTCTACTGTCTATCCAGTCGAGAGGTAAATTGAAGGCATGAAATGTATATCAATTACAAATTTATACTCTTTTGGTAGAGGTATAAACAACAGTATCTATTTGCAAAAATGAATTGTCAACTTCATTTATTCTGGAAACAGCATATGAGAGTTTAATCAGTGTTTTTATTATTATTATTATTATTAGTAGTAGTAGTAGTAGTAGACGTAGTAGTAGTAGTAGTGGAGGTGGTGGTGGTGGTGGTGGTAGTAATATTATTTTTGCTCGCATGAATCGCTATCTGAATTTTTTTTTAAAGGGCTTTAAAGAGAAGGTTGAGTTCTGGGAAGAGGTTAAAAATAATTGTGAGCATTATCATTGTATTATGCAAGTGTGGAAGAACATCGGATAAAAAACGTTCCCTAAAAAGCATGGCTCCTCAAATTCCTTAATAAATTAAATATGGCATGTAACAGCATACAAAATCGGGACAGATTTTTGTGCCACATGTTCGTGTGATCCCATATTCATCTTTTTGTGTACAGTGCTTGTAACTTTACCAAGACTGGGCCAAATTCCTTATCATTTTGATGACTCCAGAACCTTGCAGTACACACCAATACTTATATGCTAGATGAAAAACCTTTTCTGATTGAGGCCACAACGTTTCTTTCACCATGCAATCGCATGACCAGAACTCAACTTTAGAAGTAATGTTGCTCTGTTGGAATGTAGCAGAAATCTGAGTTTTTATATGCATACTGTAGTCAGTCAATGTTTAAAATACCATTTACTATTTTGAAGAGATGTACATATACATATTTGAATTGAATTGTTACATGTATTTGCATGATACCAATACGTATTGGGTCTTGTGGGAGAGAAACCCATAAAGCATGTATCCAGCAGGAAGTAAAATTTGAAATTCTGGTTTGCAAATGCCATTGTTCACACACTGGAAAAACCCCATGTTATAGCATATTGATAACTTGAGACTACTTGATATAGTAAGTTCTTTACCCCCAACACCCCCCCCCTCCTCCCCCATACACATTAACAGTTGAGGAGTCAGCAGTATGCACTGGTATCGGGACTAACATGTATATGGCATAAGTAACATAACCTTATACTTTAAACTTTCATTTGAGGAGTCAAGCTCGTTCATTGAGATAATGGGAGATGCTGTAGTCATATCCTGTTAATTCATATACTATTAATTCATATACTATATGCTAAATATACATGTATTAACTGACTAGTGTTTATGTAAACATCTAAGAGCAATCCTGATTGCCCAGGCAACATGCATTTTACACTCCTGAACTACCATCTTGGAGAATGAAAGCCTTCACCATCAAAGGGCAACTCAAGAAGAGCTATTAAAGCATTATGATCAACATTTTTTGGTGCAATTGGTTTAAAAATTATGTCAAATAAATTAGATATAATCACATTTATTAAGATGTTCGTGGATCAAATTTTTGGGGGTGTTATTTGTTTGTTGAACCTTGTAACCTTTTCTTTTCTTTAAATCTAGATTAAAATCAATCTATTCTATAAATGTCTATAATTCTTTTACTTCTCCAGACACTGCTGCCCAGGCTGTAAGGCTTACTACAAAGAGGTCATGACCTATGTGACCGGGGGGTCAGCCATATGCGCCATTATTGTTCTTGCCACTCTCATCCCTGTCACGATAGGAAAGAGAAGAAAAAGTAAGTCAGATGCTCTGTTATCCTATATTTTTAGTGATTACGCCAATTAAATTAATACAGGAACTATTAGTGAGACTCGTGAGATCTTCTGTTATCAAGAAACATTATGAAATATATGATTTCAAAAGGAGAGAACTGTTGTTTATGACATTCTTTGTAGATTATATTCTAAATTATGATTTATGTCAAAGATAACCTTATTCGGGAGGGTTAGGGTTCTTGAACTACACAGATAAGAATATACTGTATATATTCTTGACTGCTGGAAGGGCATTTAAGGTAAAGATCAGTTTTGGAAACTCTCAAAAACTGAAATGGAAGCTCTTATTACCAATCATGTGAAAGAATATGTTTTTACTAATACGTGGTGATACAGATTTTGCCGGGAAACTGCCTACTAATTGATATATTTGGTAAATTATCATACCTATCAGGCCTGGATAGATATCGCGTAGTCCAATATACATCTTTCTGTGAACACTGCTTGCAACTTTTCCAAGACTGGGTCAAATTTCTTATCATTTTGATGATTCCAGAACCTTGTAGTACACACCAATACTTATATGCTAGGTGATCAACCTTTTCTGATCGATTCCACAACGTTTCTTTCACAATGCAATCGCATGACCAGAACTGGTCTATACCTTTAACTCTGTGTTAAAGTATATGAGATAACTCCTAGCTCTCAGCAGACAATATATATATATATATACAGCTGAAATTGGTTAAATAAACTAGTAAGTATGGATTTGTAATATTCTATTTCCTTTTTACTTGCATGCTTCTTTGTACGCTGAAGAAGTTGCAAACTCCTGTAAAACTGATGACCGACCGAGCTTGAAGCCTGAACCATCAAGGCCTGTCTCCTCTGATTTCTTCTCTGACTCTGCAAGAAGTCACGACGAGGACCCAGCTGGGGATAATGGCTACTTGCCTCAATCAGACTGTGGGGATGTACATGCTGGCTTGGACAGACAAGCCGCCAGAATCTGTGGAAAACAAGTGGACCAAGAAGACAGCCTTGAGGAACACCATTGGAGACCTAAAGTGGAATTGAACAATTGCGCTAAAGCACAATCTCAGGAAGATTTAAATCAAGGACACGGAGTAGAGAATAACGCTGATCCTGTCTTGAGTGAGGGAGAAAATTATAGTCAACATGAAATCAGAACTTGAAATAAAATGCAATGGATTTCAATCTTTTCAAATTAAAACGAGAAACATTATATATTTGTATTAAGTAGAGAATATGTATATCTAAGACTTTATTCAGAAAGTGTGGAAGTATTTAAGAAAATTGTTGCATATATTTGTGTACTAATGCTCAAGTCTTCCTTCTAATCTGATACAGAATACTTGCCTCTATTTAAGGTCTGCTAGCACCTACATGGATTTGATGGTACTAACATGACCAGCGTAGTACTTTTAGAATAAATAAATGTATTATGGATTATTAAATATCAGAGTATCAAAGATCTGTGAAGACTCATTCACATATGATGTGGTAAACTACTTATTTTTGTACTTTAAATCATTGTATGAATTTTATTTTACATGTAAATGAATATCATAAGTAAGTATAAGTAATTAGATAACTTATTGTCCAAACATGTATCTGGAAATTCGAATTCCATAGGTTGGTATAAGTAATACAATATGAATATACATATAATGAGACAAAATACATATATAACATAAAACAAAATTGAGTTATTTTCATCATTCTTATAATCAATTCTATCAGAAAGGTTATGAACAATATGACTTTTATTGTTTTTATTATTATTATCATCATTATTATAATAATTTATATTGTTTATGTTGGTTGCAACATTTGACATGCAGTGCCATTTATATAGCTACATCATCAATCAAGTACATTTTGGCTTAGTTGATAATTTAGATACAAGTCATATTCAATTTTCTTTGTTCTTTGTTGTAGAGCAACTCATGGATATGTATTCAGAGATTTTATTTATGCAAAAGGATCTTTTCACAAATATGATGTTGAATTCATTTACATTCCATGTTAGGATCATGAAAGAAAACGGCCTTAAGAATATATCAATTCATATTCATTCCTTTGAAATATTTTGTATGTAAGTACAAAGTCATCAAGTCTGCAATGCTACTTAGCAAATGTTATATGACGAGATCTACTTTTTATACAATGTGAGTTTCGATTCAATATGCACAAACTTGCTTCTTTCCAAGAATGGAATAAATGTCTCCATTCTCCAGAGATTTTATGCCAGTCAGTTTAACCCAATTATTACCAGATTTGGTGACAACTTTGTTGCATTTTTCTCTTTTAGCTGCTTCATACCTCGGTCACATCTTAATGTGATACACTTATGATGAGAAACCTTGTCTTAATGAATGGATATAGTGTAAGAAAGTGTTTTTGTTTGATTGTCAATAACTTGTGCCATATTTTAACTGTATAGGCCTTTAAGAGAAGGTTGAGTTCTGGGAAGAGGTGAATAATTATTTGTAAGCGTTATCATTGTATCATGCAAGTGTGAAAGAACATCAGATAAAAAAATGTTCCCTGAACAGCATGGCATTCCAAATGCCTTAATATTCTAAATATGGCATGTAACATCATAAAAATCGGACAGATTTTTATGCCACATGTTCTTCTAGTCCCATATAATAATATTAATAATAACTATTTCTTATATGGCGCTTTTTTTTGAGGAGGGCCCTATCAAAGCGCCTTACAGATATACATATATACTATTACCCCGGTCATCGGATTCAAGGCTTACCCGCACACAAAGTATGCACATTCTCCACTCCCTGGGGAGCATTCCAGCCAGGCGTCATTTTTACGAGAGCACACTTGCTAATCTAAGCACATTAGCTTTCGCATCCTACCGGGTACCCATTTAACACCTGGGTGGAGAGTGGCAAATGTAGATCAATGTCTTGCCAAAGGACATTAGTGCCGCGGTGGGACTTGAACTGCGCACCTTGTGATCCACCGTCCGGTGACATATCCACTCGTCCACGACACCTCTACATCTACATCTACATACATACATGCCAACTGTTCAGATTAAAGAGGAAAATTCCTCTTTTTGGGAGAAGATAATTATCATTTTAATGCAGGTGTTCCTCTTCCTGTACAAATTTGTCTGTAGTATTGAATAGGAGAGTTAGGATTGTTCCTCTTTTTTTTGAAAATAGCATAATTTGTACAGATTTCTGATTTTCAAATGTTGGCATGTATGTACATATACATCTTTCTGTGTACAGTGCTTGTAACTGTACCAAGACTGGACCAAATTTCTTATCATTTTGATGATTCCAGAACCTGGCAGTACACACCAATACATATATGCTAGATGATCAACCTTTTCTGATCAATTCCACAACATTTCTTTAACGATGCAATCTCATGACCAGAATTTTATCTTTAAGCCTCGTTCAGATATGAGGCGGTTAACCACCATGGTTTGTTTGTAATGATGAGGTTAGTTTAATAGCCTTCATATGTCTGGATCTCATAACAGAGAGCTCAGGGAATACATGTAGGACCTTAACCGATGCCCGTTACTGCTCCATATCTGAATAAGCCTTTAATTGTTCAATAATTTCATTTATAAAGTGGACATTATTGTATGCTGACTACCTAGTGAATTCTTTATGTATGTTGTTATGTAGGTTGATATATAATATCTTTTCATTATCAGTATCCATAGTAAGATGAATTATTTACATGTAATTTGTAATTCTTTATTGTAATCCTTAATGTAGAGGTCTTGTTGTCTAGCGTTTAAGTCTCCAGACTGTGAACCATAAGGTACAGGACTCAAATTTTACTGTTGCAGCAATAACGTCCTTTGGCAAAAAATTAATCTACATTTACCACACTCTTTTGAGGTGTAGTAAGTAGGTACCTGGTGGAATTTTTATTCCTTGAATGCGCCACTACGATTGCCAGAGATAATGCCAAAATAATAATATCCAGATTCTTTTAGAAGCGCATAGAGACATAATCATCATATGATATGCACTGAACAAGAACAGCGTATAACTATTAGGTATCTTAGCGAAATGTGGCTCCTAAAGATGCCCACTGAACGCAAAACACGAACCAGATCAAAGAACTAACAGATACAAAATCTTTAAAACGTGAGAAATTAATTTCATTCATCAGATCATGCAAAGAGATATCTGGTATGGTTTAATAATATCCATGTGTAGTGACCTAAACTTGGAAGTATGAAATATTATTAATGCTGCCCTCTTGTGTCTCTGTATGGAAAGTATTCTGAATGTCATCATCATTATGCCATTGAATTTTAGGACATGCTTTTTAAAGAAAAGTGTGGATGATTGGAAAACAAATGAGTTTTCTTCAAGCCTGAGTAGTCTTTCTGTCTCAAATGAGAGTAAAGATATTTAAAAGAGGCATGTTAAAAAAACTGAAATATGTGGAAAGCAATTAAGATAATGAAACAGTTTAGTTTAATACTTTTTGAAGCCAAAATCTTCTGCTGGAGAGGACATCTGTAGTGACAGGTCTACATGGTAGATAATTAGGGGGAACTTCAGAGTTTCTCTAGATGAAAAATATGCTAAAATAATGTTTTTTCAATACTGAAATGCTTTGATTCAAAGTCAAGGATGGGATTTTAGTCTTTCTTATTTGTGGAATAGTCTTGATTTTATTCTCAATGGGGACTTTGCTGCTTGTTTGCCTTGAATGTACACTGTACTAAAGTACACGCACAAAGTTGAGTTTAACGTTCCCATTGATACACAAACAATTGGCACTGGTCTGAAATCATAAACTAAATTTCAACTAATAATGATCCATGAAATGAACATAATTTGATCCAAATGGATGTAAATGATGATATCACTGATATGTGCAATTTAGAATACTCACAACAGTGATTTCTCTATGTAGTGATAACTAATTATAGATAATTGAGATGTTCTATTGGTAAACTATTTGTATTTGTATATAACTTGTAGTGTATCTGTACACAACTTCTAGCCAATATTATATAAGGCCAGATTTAAAATGTTTTCTATTTTCCATCCTTTTGATAGAATTCAATTTTTTTTACTGTATGACCTTTTTTGGAAATAAAAATTATATATTAGACATATTGATTGCCTACAGTACTTTGATATCATATTATATGTAGAGTGTAATAAAATGGTGATCCTTTTGTCTTTTTTTCATTTCAATTCAATAAAGGTATTTTTGAACATGTTTTGCAGTACAAAGACTGAATGGTTTCACAAAAATCAAAATACATTATAAATACAAATTGCAATTGTGAATAAAACATTATATTAAAAACCACATAACATAAAATACTTTACATTTGTAAAATATTTATTATAGGTATTGAATGTCATATAACATGTTAATAGATGCCGTAAAAGTATTATTAATGCATATACAATTAAAAATATTGAAGATAACAAAGTAAGAGGTCAAGGAAAAAGAAGAAAGAGTGAGAGAGAGAGAGAGAGAGAGAGAGGGAGAGAAAGAAATAAGGATGGAGAAAGAGTATATTATGGTAAACGTTTACACATGAAAAAAAAGCAGTGACTAGATATTAACAACATAAATATTGGGAACGGGTCAGATTATCACAAAAATTGATATAGATGATTATTACAAGCTTTGCTTCGCATGATAACTATCGAGTATATTTGTGAAATTAGGAAAGGGCACTTTTTTTAATCTCTTGCTAGTCTTAGTTCTGCTAGTACATTCTTGATATTTTTCGACATTTTGTAAATACAATTTGTTAGTTTTCTTTGGAGGTAACCACGATTGACACATTTTGTTTCAAATGAATCAGCAAAATCTTTAGTCACCTTTTCTCTACGAGTCAAAAGAGATTGCAATTCTAGTCTTGCTAATTCATTGTCATATGAACTATAGTTTTATCCAAGAATTATTTTACATACTCTTTTATGTGGTTTAACAGTCAGTGATGTATTTTTTGGAGAGAAACGGTCTTTTTATGCTCCTCCCTCTTCTTCTGTTCTTCTTCGTTTCATGCTCCTCCTTCTCCTTCTTCCTCTTCTTTTTTTTTTCCTTTCTTCTTTTCTCCTTGTAAACGTAAAATATCTTTCCTTTCTGCCTCGGAAACCCCTTTTTTATGTTAAAAGCTAATCGATTTTAAACTTGTGAATTTGGGGAAGTGTGCTGTTTTAGAGCGCCTTTTACGGTATTAATAAGAGTAGAAATTATATTTGGCAGATTTATTGAATTTTAACTCATGTGAGATACTATTCCAGGCGGCTACTTTAAACATTTCTTGATACGAAATATATGAGGTGACATATTCTTTCGAAATGTCTGGCTGAAAGCATTTTTTGTCAGTTTTACTCTTGTCAATTCTTTAGAAAATCAATTTGATTAAGAGCAATACAATTTTCTATTACTAAAAGATGAAGGGAGTATTGTATATATTTTTTTTCTCTGGATGATTGCCAAATTTTAAATCGATAGAGGATTGAGTTTAATTTGAAAAGAGATTTCTTAATTTTTTTACTCTTTGTATGTTTCTTTGGAAGAATATACGAAATGTCCCTGAAAAGGATCGCTCTTTAAATACCCTCATATTCAAGTTGGGATCAAGCTTACAACATTAATGTATCCTCTGACATCTTTATGTAGTCCCATAAACCCATTTGTATGTGAAATGCCTGTGATCTTCAGCAGGAGTGGGTCAACGTCTTATCATTTAATTGATTCCAAAATCTCAAATACATCGATTCTCATTTTCTACTCATACATTTTTTAATCGCTTCTCGAAAGCTTCTTTCAAAGTGTAAACCTAATCGTAATTATCAGATCGTCACTTTATGTGTAGTATGTTATTGATTTATCACAAAGTTCTATAAGCTTAATGGCCTGTGTAATGGCGTCTCCAGACTTTGGCCTCAGGAGGGTCAAATCATTTCAACTAACTTTTTTCTATACAATTTTGCGTTATATGAGCGTGGGCATCGCTTAGAAAAGAAGAAGTATTTGAGGAGGGGGGGGGGGGAGACTTTTGGGAAGAATTGTGCGTTTCTTGTCTCGCAATGATTCCTAACCTGCTCACTTCTAATGAGGCTGCATTTCTTTATTGCGGGCTGAAATTCTATCAGGAGAGAAACTTGTCCCCTTGCCCCCTCCCCCCTCCACCTCCTTGACAAGATATTCATCTATCCTTGCCACTCTTCACCCATGTGATGTAAATGGATACCCGGTATGAAGAATTCCTTGAATGCTATATATAATTATATCATGGCTGCTCAGCTATAGCCGGTGTAATAAATGTGATACATGTACTTTGTATTAGGCGTACTATACAGTACAGTTGCGTTCTATATTATCATAACATGTTTAACTTGATCCATAACGCATGATTCAAGGAACATTAGATTTTTCGGTTCCCACCAATGGCATTTCAAAAACTATTGTCGTGAGTATTGACTTAACTGTGAACCTTGTTGAAATAGATTGATGATTTCAAAGGGCCCAACTCACCGTGCATGAACTTCCTGGAGTCCTTTCAATTTTGGGGAGCGCTCTTTTGTATTTCGTTATATGCAAACATCATGAAAATCTGATAATATAATATTTGTATGTCTGGGGGTGTATGTGTGTCTGAATTTCACTGAGCGAGAAATGGATTGATATCAAGTGTGCTATTATATTCCGCAATTCTGAACACGGGAACATTGTGAATGTCTTGCCCGAAAACATGTGGTTATACTAGCCAGTATCGGAAATTGAAATCACAGGTAGAGGACTTCTCTGCCAACTGACTTTGCTGGTAAGTGAAAGATATTACTTATGATATTTTTTCAAAGTTGTATGAACTATGCATTATAAAGTACACGCACACTGATTTTTGTATTAACGTGTACATGCAACTTTTCAATGATTTACATCCGCTAGTACTACTGTTGGGCTTAATCGACAGGGCTGGTTACCACGCAATCATGTGAATTTATGGTTGGTTTTCAGGATTTGATCCGCTTAAGAGATTTTAGTAAGACATTAAAAGTCTAAAAGTATTTTGGAAATTATGCTTTGCTGTTAATGAAAGTCGAGGTTTATATCAAAGAAAATGTCTGTATCATGTTGTTTTGACTATGACAAATCGATGCCCCAACATTAACGATGTAATTGGATATATTAATATTATTATTAGAAGTAGTAGTATTACTAGTTGCTTTAGTAGTAGTAGAAGTAGTATTAGTATTAGTAGTAGTAGTAGAAATAGAAATACTACTGTAGTATTAGTAGTAGTAGCAGCAGCAGTATTATTATTGCTATTCTGTGTTGTTATTTATCCAATCACCAATCATAATGTGTTTCACAATTTTCTCTGGCTTTGACCAACATCGACAAATAAACGTGCAAAAGTCAAGAAATAAAAAAGTGTTTAGTAGATATAACATAATACAAATTTGTGTTTTGTTTCGTTCAACTTTTTTTCGCTTAGATATTTCAACCATGGTTGGATACCATCAGAGCCTCAAATATGGATAAACGGATTTTTAAAACATTTCTTCTCTTCATCTTACTGGATTTGCTTCCCAATGTAATTAGCGGAGGTTGGGTAAGTCAATTATGCGGTCATTCAAGAAAGATTATTCGTTGCATAACGTGTTTGGATGAAATCTGGTTATACAAAAAAAAGGCCCCTAAGAAAAAACGGGAAAAATACAGTGTTAAATTGAACGTTGTTGTATCAGGGTTTTAAAAAAAAGCAATAAAATAAAATAAGATTAAGTGATACTGGTGAAATGACTTATACGTGTTCCTTATTGAGAACTGGTCTGTGGTCCTTGTAACGAGGACCACTGAAACATTGTTTGCATGTGGTCTTAACAAATCGCTTGTAGAATTCTTTTCACCCAAAAGTGAACGATTACATTTTGAACACCTACATTTTACTAGTCTATATCATGTGAAGATGGCTTTCGTATTTTGATTAAAGAAAGACCTCGCATAAATCAAATAAAAGACATGAGAGAGATCTGATAATTCCACGTAAACCTTGTTGGGCCTTAAGTTATCTTTAACTTAATAAGTTAACTTTAATGTGTTTTGCGTTACATGGTATAGGTACAAAGTTTAATAAGCGTGTGTCATGTTGTGTTGAGATTTGTTGATTATTGATATAAATTATCTGTATAGGCAGCATTTACCCAGTAATAGATTTCGAAGCGATATGAGTTCTATTGATCATACTTATTGAAAGAAAAACGAGTCGGGAGAAAAACAACTAGGCTTGCTTCAATACATGATAGACATAGACATGTTTTAATAAATCCAGTGACAGATTCGATAGCAGGGGGGCGTTTCACAAAACTTGTCATCATATAAGCTACTGGAATCCTTGCTTCTGATTGGTTATCAGCAGGCACGTAGCCACGGGAGGGGGGGGGGGGGGCACGTGCCCCCAATTTTTTTTCCAAGATCGGTTGAACTTTTTTAGACCCCTTTTTTTTTAACCTCGATCGATTACATGTATGTGCCCTCCCCCCCCCCCCCAACCTCAAACTCTGGCTACGTGCCTGGTTATCAGTAGATTTTTCACTGAGTTTTGTCATTTTTTATTGAAAAATAGCTTTGAGAAACGGTTCCCAGATCATTAATTATACGTGTCGTTGAACCGTTTTTTTTTTTTTTTTTTTTTTTTGGGGGGGGGGGGGGGGGATGCTGCCATTTGAAAATTGTAATTGAGAATTTTGCCCGAAAACTTGCTTATACCCAAGTTAGACCAACGAGACCGACACCAAACCGACACCAGACCGACACCAGGCCGAGCTAGACACTCCAATACCTAGAATAGTCTATATACCACACGTAGGTTTGGATTCAGTGTGGAGTCGGTTTGGTGGTGCGACTTGGTATTGACAGTTCTTGTAAAACTTCCGCCTTGTATACTGAATGCAATTCGTCTGCCTAGTTAAAAGGATATGTTACAGTGATTGATTATGTATGGAAATTGAGCACTAACGGTTGAATTTGTTCACAAAAGGGGAAGGGGGGAGGGGCGCGTCTACTCACATGATTGTAGATCAGATCCCTTTTGTGCGTGATCTTTGATCAATTGCATTTGCAAAAGCGTTGTGGAATGAATCAAAATAAAATAGAGGCAGAGGGAGCGGGAGAGGGAGTGGGAGGGGAAGTGAGCGAGGGAGAGGGAGAGAGAGAGAGAGAGAGAGAGAGATAAAGAGAGAGAGAGTCGGTGAAATAGAAATAGAGTGAGATTGAGAGAGAAAGGGAGAGAGAGAAAGAGTGAGACACTGACAGACAGAGAGAAAGTTGTGTGTGTTTGAGTGTGTGTGTGTGTGGGTGTGTGGGTGGGCGTGCGTTTGCGCGCGCGTGTGTGTGAGATAGAGAGTGAGGGAAAGAGGGAAGGAAAAAAAGGAGAGAATGAGTGAGAGAGAGAGAGGAAGAGGATGTGTGTGCGTGTGTGTACGTGTGTACGTGTGTGTGTGTGTGTGGGTGCATGTATGGTATAGAGAGAGAGATAGAGAGAGTCGGTGAAATAGAAATAGAGTGAGATTGAGAGAGAAAGAGCTTTGTCATCATATTCCAACCATTCCAACTTCACTTACTGTTTTGGTGCATGACTGTGCATTGGCGATGACTTTTCATTATTGTATTCCTTATTCTCTTTCATTAAAATGAAAAATGCACTTGAATCCTATGATTTCAGTATCAAAGTAAACAATAACCTCAGTTCGCAGCAAACTTCGTGTGTGGGGGATATGGATTGCAGGATGTTTGCGTGGCGGGTGAGTGTGTGTTTATGTGTGTGAGCGCGTGTGTATGTTATATGAACGTGACTTGTATGCGTGTAGGTAAAACATATGTAAAGTACCATTTGCTTCGTAAAGCAGCATTTATATTTGTTTAATTTGTAGAAGAAAAAAATGTTTTCGAATCACTGTCGCGTGGTGAAACATGGGAGCGAGTAAAGTAAAGTGCTAACGTCATAACGGCTTTTCGTCAAGGTTACTGCTTATAATCAATAGAGCCTGTGCATGAGGTTCACCGCGACAACAGTCATTCAAGCATAGGGCTGGAGCAGGGCCAAGACAGTCGTTGGGGCCGTTGTGATTATCACGCCATTATTTAGCACAAAATTGTTTGTTACCAGCATCCTCGAAAAATTGGTCAGTATATGACGTAAACTCAAAATGCTCTGTTCTCATACCTCCCCCCCCCCCCGTCTGCAAACATAATTTGCAAAACATTTATGAATTCAAGGAAAATTCTGAGGGAAAATGAAGAGAACTACAGTTGATAAAAATCCTTCAAACAAAAACAAAATACACATATATATGTTAATATTTGTTACTCTTTCAGACAAAATTAAGATTATTTTCACCATGCAGTATATTGAGAAAGAGATACCTTATCACTCCTTTGTATAATTTCTTGTAATTTTTTTTCCAATCCTCCGTTTTTCGTCTATTATGAAACCATAGTTAGGCCTACATTTTTTTTTCTTTTCTAGAAATCTTTCAACCCCATGCTTAATAAAGCCACATGCATAAACGTGACGGTAGGCGTCCTAGAAAGAGATGCGTTTCGTAGCCTTTTCAGTACACTCAGAATGTCTTCTTTTGCGTAATTATTCATACACCCGGTAAACTATTTTTCTTCATTTGGTATAGTTCTGCAACAACCCCTCACCACCGGTTTGCGCCGATGACTGCGATGGGAATGGATACTATGTCAGTCCAGATGGAACTGCGTGCATTCCATGTCCACAATGTTCAGCTGGACAGGAACTTAACAAGGTACGTATCTTTATAAAACCTCAACATAACACAGTTCATTTAATCATTTACCTGTTTCTCAATCCATTTTTGAGTTTTTTAGGGTCGACTCCTAGCTTGGATTTAACGTTCTTAAAGGTAAAGACCAGTATTGGTAACGCCCCAATTTCAAAAAATGAAATGGAAGCTCTCATTACCAATCATGTGAAAGAATATGTTTTGACTAATACATGATGATAACAAATTTGCCGGGAAACCGCCTACTAATTCATATATTTGGTAAATTTGTTTCTCTCATGGTCCTGTGAGAGATATAGGGTAGTCCCATATACACCTTTCTGTGTATAGTGCTTGTAACTTTACGAAGAATGGGCCAAATTTCTTATCATTTTGATGATTCCAGAACCTTGCAGATGCTAGATGCTAGATGATCAACCTTTTCTGATCGATTCCACAACGTTTCTTTCACAATTCAATTGCATGACCATAACTGGTCTTTACCTTTAAAAAAGTCATTAATCAACATTTTACACTCTCCACCGAAGTGTAAAATTGAGTGTCTGAAAAATATTGGGGGAAACAATGATTAAGGAGCCTAGCTCAGGGAGAAAAGCATTGATGCTGACAAGGCTTCATGAGATTTTAGGGTTCGAATCCTAGCTCGGATCTAACTCGGTTTGACCTCTTGTACACATGCACACCCTATTGTATTCAATTGGAAGCTGCTGAATAGGTATCATGACGGACAATGCCATATCAGGTACGATTATTTGAATGAAGGTTTGCTGAATAATGCATCCTTTTGATGAGCAATATTACACCATTGTCGATTGCGCGCGCAATTAATGTGGAGAGTAATGAGCCATTAAATAGAATGTGTACATTAATCCATTTTTGTTATGTTTCTAGACTGTGTTCATATATCCATGATTTCCGTCTTGAAAGTAGTAAAATGTCTTAATGTTTCGTTTCTCGTTTGATTTATATGATCTTTTAACCAGGATTGTGGAAATGGTTTGAACGGAGATGCAGTATGCATACCTTGTCTAGAAGGATTCTTTTCATTGTCCACGTCACAACGTTGCACCCAATGCACCACCTGCACCAATACCGTTGAGCAGGAAACATGTCAACTCACACAAAACAGAGTGTGTGGGGATTGCTTGCCAGGGTAAGTATTTCGTTCTATTTTGTGAAGTTCCGAAATAACATTAAAAGAAAAAAAATTACAACAATCAGGTCCTATTAATCGCTATGTGGAATTGTACAAAATGTGGGAACAGTGCACTATAATTCTGACAAATTTATAAATGAACAGCAAGGCCGCAATAACCGAAAATTGTAGATAAATATTGACAAAAAGGGAATACGGAGAGCCCCCCCCCCCCCCAAGAGGAAAAACCACAAGAGACAAAATCCGATGATATATGATTTCTAATACATCCATTTTTCACTAAAATACGTTCCATTCTAAATTGGTTATGAGCCTCATTTTAAACAAAAAAAATAATGCGAGTGTGTATGCACGGCAGAAGGTTTCAAAGATGTTTCAGAATTCTTCTGCGGATACAGCAAACATTATTTCATGCTTTGTGTTCTTGATTTCTCTGCAGCTTTTTCCGAGGGTCTGACCGATTCTCGACCGACTTTAACGCCTGTCCAAACAGATGTTCAGACCTTCCCCGTGATACGCCACAGTGCGGGGATTGGTGGAGTACTCAAGATAGAGAATCGATAGAGGTAGAGCAACCCACGGAGATTGCAGATGTAAGAAGGCTCCCTGAAGAGGTGTCTCTGGATGATATTGATGTAAGTGATGTAAATACTGAACATCATGGTTGCTGAGGGGAAATCCCATGAGACCGACAGCTATGAGACCGACAGCCCATGAGACCGACAGCTCATGAGACCGACAGCCCATGAGACCAACAAGTCCATGGAACCAACATCCCATGAGACCGAAAGCACACAAATCCAACAAAACAAAGAAACCCACAAGGGAAGATAGAAAACTATCTGTGTCTGATGTCGGTCTCATCGGCCATCGTTCTATAAACAAAATTGTTAGAAGACCCACAATACCGTTACTGTCGGTATAGTTGGTTGTATCTGGTGAACCTTTAAAAATGATTTCAGAAGACCGGCAGCCCAAGAGAACGTCAGACCAAGAGATCGACAATATTGGTTTCATGGGCTGTCGCTCTGCGGGCTATAGCCGATTGATTAGATGATGGTGATGATGAATATGGTTACGACATCTACTGCACCAGTGCAGTAGAGCAAAAGAATGTACGATGACTAGCAATGGGAATGTGATAATATCCGTCCTAAATTTTGGTCGCATTCGTAATTTTTGTTCATAGTTGGGTTAGATTTAGGTAAAATGGGATGTTTGTGATTGTATTCTGTTCAAAAGATGGGGTTAATGGGAGCAACAAGCAAGGAATTTAAGATCAAGCGGACAAAGGAGCAATGCAGGACAAAATATGCGGGATACACAGGAAACAGACAGTATGACCGATATGACGTAGAACAATAGAATATGAAACCTTCAATGTCCGACTTTGACATTCATGGTAGACTCAAGTAGATGTTGAAAATGTGTGGGCATTCTGAGAATTTTTTCTGAGAACCTAAACTACTTTTGTCATCCAAGAATTATCATATCCTTTCTTTTTAAAGCCATGTGAACCCAAAACCCCTCTATGCATTGACCCCTGTCACGATGGAAACTTCTTCTTGGACTATGATGGACTTTGCAAGGCGTGTCTGTCATGCCAGCCTGGAGAAGAACTCAATAAGGTATTCTTATTTCCTCCCACTTTAATAGTGCAGATTGGTACTGACCACTCTGTGTAAGAGTAGATATTTTGAAATGCCCCAAATGGGCACTTTAGAAATGTTATTCAATTTGGATGATCAGTACTTGAACAAACGTTAGGAAGTTGGACGTGAGCTGTAGAAATTTTGATCGCAAACATAAGAGACCTTTCCTTTGGTGAAAACTTCTTACCAAGTATTTCTAAGAGTATGTCGGCAAGATATTAAATAAGGCCTACTTTCACCACAAACAAAACATACTAGTGCTTTGAAATAATATGTCTTTAAAAAGCTAGTTCACATCTTTAAAAAAAGCATTCGTCTGAATAATTAGTTATTTTTTCGTTAATGTTCAGGTTTGCGGTCGAGGGAAAAATGGTGATGCTTATTGTCGACGGTGTCCCGAAGGAACTTTCTCAGAGGACGGACTACAGAGATGCTCCCCTTGTCGTATCTGCGTCAACACTTTGGCGACCGAGTGCACTGCTTCAAGAAACACAGCGTGTGGAGAGTGCCTTCCAGGGTATGATGCCGGTGGTGCCGAAAATGACCACCTATTTTGCATATTTTCAAGAGCATTTTTAACAAAATGAACCCTTTTTGCATAACACAGATGGGCCCTGTTTATAAATTGACTTTAATTTTGTGTCCTTATGTACACACACCACGTGCCCTATTTTAGGATATGTTGACATTTACACCCACATTCTCATGATGGTGAAAATATGACGTTTTTTCATGAATTTTGTTTCCCCCTTCAAGTCTGAGAACATTTTCAATGCTAGCGAACATACCCGAAAATGTCCTCCTTTTTACGCAAAATTTGAAACTATCATGCGAACATGAATTGAAATGATAACAGGGGGGGGGGGGGGGTATGATTTTGATTTCGAGTGAAAGCTGGTGTTAATCAAAAGAAATAAGAATCTATGTGAGGTTCTGGAATGATCAAAACGACAACAAAATTATCTATGTGGCATATCGAATTTGAAATTGATATACATGTATGGAAATATGCGAATGTGAAAGTTTGGTCCAAACTTCTTCCGCTATTTCTGGTAAATTTTCGAATATTAAGGCCTTTAGAGAGCAATCCTTTCCAGTAGCCGAGTAGCCGAGTAGCCGAGAAGCCTGTTTCAAATCGAGCAAAGCTAGTTTTCCATGCAATCGAAACCGGGCTGACCAGATTAAACTTAAAATAAGCAGAAACGCGAAGTTGCAAACCATCCAGAGACTCCTAATAAATTACGTTACTGACTAATTAATTATGTAATTACGCATCTTTATTCTCAGTTTTCTTATGTTTAACTGATTCTCTTATAAAACTGAAGATATGGCGTATATATTCAATACTGAATGAACGCCACTAAACTATTACCAACAACAACAACAACAACAATCCTTTCCAGGTAACAATTCTACTATGATATGCTTCTAAATTAATCTTCAAAGAATTATACCAGAACTCAATTTTCTTGTTAATGTTTAGATATTACCAAGACGCAGATGGGTACTTCCCGGACCAGGGAGCCTGCCCGAACAAGTGCCCCGAGTGTCCGAACACCGTTCCACAGTGCCAAGAGTGGTGCGAATCAAGGACAAACCCGGACAAGGTTACCGTAGACCCTGCAGAGTCCGTCGGGCAAGATGATGTCACCCTAGCGGATGTGGCTGTGGACATTCCCCAGTCTGGTGCTGACGATGGAAGTAAGCTTGCTTGAAACAATGAATGACCTGTTCGTTTGTTTAAAAGCCAAAATCCTAATCCTAATGACTTTAGGGAATTCCCCCAAAATATCAAACCTTAACTGAAGGATACTGATGTCTTCTCGCCCAACAATACAGCAAAATAACATGACTTTGCAGCTTTACATTTGAAGAAAAAAAAATTGTATTTTTTCATAGAATCTCTAAACATTCGACTTCAAGGAGTGCAACTATCAGTGCCATCTGCCGGACACCTAAACTAAAATTGTTTACTCTTGTCTGACCTAAGATTCATATCGGTCGACACCATTTTTAGATTCCTCGGTAGATTTGGAACCCTTGGTAGAACAGTTGTAACAGAAGGAAGTACCTAGTCCCTATCTGTTCCCTACAAAACTGCGATACGGTCGCAACGAGGATAACGCCAACGAAGAGAATTGTGGAAAATCAACTTAATTGACCGCACTGACTTAAAACACTCCATTTTGTGAGACATTTTCGGGTGGTTAGCCACAGAGGCTTATACAAGACGTCATCGGCATCAGCATCATCATCATCATCTACAATTATTGTCAAGCTTAGCAGGGCTATCCAGCTCTATTATCTTTTAGTTTTGTCATCCACGTTATTGGTTTCAATAAAATTAATTAAAAATAAAATTTAAACTAACACAACAAAATGCCTGGTGTCGAAAGATCAATATTTTTTCGATATCCTTTCTGTTTCTACAGTCAATGATGAGGCTAATCCTCCTCCAGCTAGCCATGGATCCTACATGCTCATCTTCACAGTTCTCGCTTCCCTTCTGGCTGTCGTCATAATCGTCCTCATTACCGTCCTCTTCGTGTTCCGTTGCCTGTGGAAAAGGTCCAATGCGCCGACGCCATCGCTCCTACCGAGTTCGAGTGCGACAAGTTCACCCACTAGTTCACCCTCCAGAACTCCACCAAGTAAGGCGTATATTTTTAATCGGATTAAAGAAGAAAAGTGTCTAGATCCCTGGTTTCTCTTAGCATAGCGACCCGCCAAAAAATTGAAGTAAACGAACAGAACAAAACAAACGTGTGATGAGCATCTTTTTCATGCTCCGAATGTATGGATACATAATACACTAATATTAATACGCATTCAAGTCTTAACATATTTATTCGCTTGCATCCATAGCAAATCAGGAATCATAATGATGCCTGAATATACGCCACCAAGCATGGTATAAACATTTGAATATTTGATTAATTACTAACTTGATTAAACAAGGAATCTAATAGGATAAACAAGTAAATAAGAAATATTTATGCTATTGTATTATGCTCGAACGGAGAGGTATATATTTCAGATACAGTTGACCCTATTTGGGCTATTTGTACGTACTTGTCGAGAGGTCCGCAAAGTACATGTAATTCCTGAAATATTGTTGTGTTTTTTGGCTGTTTTATACGCTCAAGGGAAATTTTCCTCCGCTGCTATCACCCCGAGGCACGCCTGGGTGGGTGGTGCGCCGTGGGGGTGATAGCAACGGAGGCAAATTTCCCGAGAGCCAGTATAGAAACAGCCAGTCCTCGAGTATTAAAGCAGTCGATATCCCTTTTATATGCCGAATTCAAGATTTTATTATTTTCCCGGTAACTGGAATTTTGCCGGGATTTTTACTCTTGGACTATTAAATGGTTTTGGCATTTTTCGTTTCTTTACAAGAATGGCTAAAATCATGACTGCAATTTCGACCAATCAGATGGCTGGATTTCTTAAGTGAGTTATATTAATAAATATATGATAGTAATATAGAATAATGATTTGTATAAATGAAAAAGTGAAAACGAAGAGCTTATGTGAAGATGATTTCATTTGTATTATCGATTTCTACAAACAATATTTTGTTCTCCCTCTGTTCATTTCAAGCTGTTTACGAGCCTACAACCTTTCAGTATTCGCCGGAAGGAGACGGCAGGGAACTCTGGAATTTTATGAGGTAAGAGATAGTCTGTCCCATGCACTGTTATAGAAATCGTTTCAAAGGTAATTTCAATACCCTATTGTTTTGCTTATAGAAATCACCAATGGATTACTCAACATGTTACTGTCATGTTCGCAGATTGCAATATATAGGTAACGCATAAGGTAATTGAAATCACCTTAGATTGACTTCTTAAAAGTCTTTGCATTTGTGTAATACGACACTTTAAACTTACTTTGGTCTGTGAATGAATGTTAATTGATATGCGATCAAGGGGGATATGCTAAGAGACGAATATCCTCAAAGAAAAAAAGGAGGTCGAAGCTGAATCTTCGACAGTTGACTGGCAGTTGAATATGGATCATCAGTCTCAAAATACCTTACCGACAAAAGAAAACGAGAGATGGAGTATGGGAGGGATTAAAAACAAATATACCTTACAGTTCTTTGCAAGCATGATACATTTGCAGAAATGACACATTATGGCATTTATCAAACGATATATTGATCAACCGTTGTCTTTCTCAGTCTATAGGTTTAGGTCATGATTGCTCAGGCTCCATAAATATTGGTGATAATTCCGATTTTGTATCCAGAATCAGATGTTAAGAGTGTTTTCCCTTATCCCGGCTATTACCCCCACCTATATCTCCGGCAGCCGTAGCACACAGTGTACTCAAGATAGTAATTCCTTCCAGGTAACCACTTATACACCTAGGCCGAGTGTTGTATATATAGATTAATGGCCACCTAAAAGACCTAGTGCCGTGGCAAGGAATCTAATCCCATACCTTGTGATTTATATTCTGATGATTTATCCACTAGACCACAGCACCTCTAATGCATTATGTTTTCAATCCATTCAGTACGACCTTTAAGAATCTAACCGGTTCAAGACCCGTTAGTGGAGGTTCAACTGATGCAGAGAATGAGTCATCTGCGGTTTCTACACCAACAATGAACCTAGGCAGACGGCTGGCCGAAAGAGACCTGCTGAGACATATGGTGAGACAAGTTGGTGTTGATCATGATGATTCCCCTCGATTAACCACACCGAAACCACCTAAACACCATGATACCGTTACAGAAGAGCGAATGGTCAATTCAGCTGGTAGTATGAACCAATCTGTGGCTGCAAGACAGTATGATCGAGACATTGAAGATAGTTCCAGGCCTCGTGCACCATCATCGGGCAAGGTCGTCACCGAGAGAGCGTCCGGAACTGTCCACCCACATGTAGATGATACGGATGAGGCTCCTCGAACGAGGGTCCGCCGTCGCTCTATCATCAGTAACAACAGCCAGGATGAACAGTTCTTGCCACTTCTCAACAATAACAGGAGGAGCAGTCTTTCAGATCTGTTCCTAGTAACAGGCAACAATCGGCAGAAGTTATGGAATGGACGAAATGGCAACACTGCACCAGTCAAGGAGGCTGAAGCTGCATTGCGTCCTACGGATTCTTCAAGTGACAACGCACCAACTGCCGATGATCCAGTGGATACCAACAACACTAAGTCTGCAAACCCGAAGCAGCCAAGTCAATCTCTGGAACCAAACGCTTCTTCACACAAAACCCCAACTGCTGCAGCTGCGACCGTTTTACCAAAGGAAATCCCTGTCGAGAACTCCACTCACAAGAATCCCGCCGCAATTCCGGATGACCAGGGAAGCATTGGCAATAAGTCACCCCGTGACACAAATTTCACTATCAACATCACCATGAACACAAAAGAAGTTGAGACTGTTCATATTGGTGATGTACACAATAAACGCAACTTCCGTGACGGTCCTTACCAGGGCATCAAGGCATCGGAACCAAACAACATCGACGACAACGGTGAAGCTCAAAAATTGCTTAACGTAAACATGTCCGCTTCCGAAACTGACACCCTTCACGTTGACAGCAGTGACCATGATGACGACGATAATGCTGAAAGAGACAAATTACTCGACCCCAAATCATCATAGGTATTCGAAACCTAGAATATTTCAAATTCGGTATATAATGATAAATTGTATTCCCAACTTTTAAAACCACTGTTAACCTAAATTACGGACTATTTTTTTAAGGTAACAAATACAAATTGAACAGAAGAACATATCTAACTCATCAAAATCTTCAAATCTGTGACAATATCTTAATGATTGCATTTTAAAGGATTAGATTGAAGCACATTTTCTTGTAATCATAATGATAAAATGAAGAAAAAAAATTAAGCTGCACACTGTTGTGCAAGTTAAACTTTCTCTGATAATAACTTAATCTACATTCACCAGTACGTTCGCGATGCCTTGTTCAATGGTGCTGGTAAGGGAAAAGACATATCGTTCAAAGAAATTACATTTACATAACTTTTAGATGATATATTTTGTATGATATATTTTGTACAAAACACTGTCATGTACATAATTGTATCAATCATCATATAAGTGTAACTTGTGGACACTCCTATATATAAATTCATCTTACTTACTACTTTTGATTACAGTCTTACAAACAAATGTTAGAATCACTTACTTGAGTTTGTGTCTTTGCGAAAGTAACTTGTTTATGTTTCCTTCACATTTAAAGGTTGTCAACTATTTTGTTTCTGTGGATTCTTTCACGTTTCACTGGACTCAAATGGTTATATAAAACGGTATTACACGGTTATCAAACAATTACTTTTGAGTTATTTTCATAAACCGATTGCAAAAGCTAAATAGATGCTGCTTGTATATATTTTGATTTTTCGGAGTATATTTTGTAATGGTTTCAGTTAGAAGTACATTCCTGCTTACTATTTGTTTTCTTAATTTATAAATATTTTCTTTAAAAGTTATGCTATTATCAACATCTTTTGAAATGCAGAACTCTGACGTAGTTATAAGTTGGATGTGACAAGGAATTCTTCTTATTTTTTTTTATATGAATGACATTCTAACATGACCATCACACAGTAAATTTGATAATGTTTGTGAGAGCAAAAATCGATTAAAATAAAAATTTCCCGACATGTCATTACAACGTGTGGAGAATTCAGTTAGAATCTGATTTTTATGAGACGGCTTCATCCTAAGAGAACGATAATCCCCGAGACCGAACTTGTCAGTCCATGGGCCTTTTAGCCACTCTTCGGATGGTTCGATCGACCGACGGCCCACGAGACCGGCATTCATTTCTATCTTACCCTATGTCTTTCGTCGTTTTGTCGGTCTTGTAGACCGTTGGAAACTTCCTACCTTTTTAAATGTCATTATGTATTTGTCGGTCTGTCAGCCTCGTTGGTTGTCAGACTACTGGGATGACGTCTTTTTTAAATTCCGACGAAAGTATAGATTATCATGGGTGTACAGCATTTGATTTCAAATGAAAAAGTTACTCAGAAAAAACAAATTTCTTTTTTTGTTTTGATAGTATAGAGGTGAAGGTGTTCACGTCAATTTCATCATTTTATACAGCAAGTACTAAAATAAATTAAAAAAAAAAATATTTAAAAAGATTAGCTCATTAGTCAATTATTTGCTTTAAGTACATGTTGATATGTTTATTGGTTTTTAGAACCTTACTTCTGTGTTAAAAACAACGCGTCCTTATCATTTTATGATAAATGGACAAAGAAAACATTCTTTTCCTGTAAAACAGAGTTGTTTTATTAATTTTATTTTAAAAATAAATTCAATGTTGTTTTCATTTCATTAAAAAATGTCTATGCATCGTCTTTTGTGGAAGGGGGGGGGGGGTGGTAGGGGCTATATTTATTTTCACATTTATTCATGTATATTCCAATATATATACTGCAAAGGTATTAGCATGGAGAAATATTTTGTTACTATCCTAAACAGAATATGTGGATGTATCACCTTCCAAAATGTTCTGTTTTCGGTAGGAAATACTGAAGAGAATAACGAATAGCCTTCACTATAATATAAAAACAAAAGAAAACCCAACCTGACACAGCAAAACACAACAAAACATACCAAACCTACTTACTGTATGCTACCCGTTAGTGATAACTCCTAACATATGTGAGTGAGGAAGCTAAAGTTTTAAGAATTGTGAGGTCGCAGTGCAAAAATGACATCTTATAGAGAGGAAAAACTATAATCCTGGTGGGGTTTTAAGCACAATCTAATCATGAAAGAACGAAAAGACCTTTTATAAGAAACACAATTATGTCAACTTTAATGCGAGCCAGCGTAGCGAGCGAGCTTTGGGTACAATTAAAGAAAAGATTGCTCTTAGTCGCTTCAAATTTGGAGTACATTTTTATGGTGAAAGGAAAAGGGGGCTTTTATCCAAAGGGAAAATGACACTTATTAGAATAGAAAAGGCGCAGGTTTCAAAACAAAAAGGGGAATTATCTGATATAAAAATGGGGCACTTCGTGCACATGATAAGAAGCACTCACCAGAGATGAAAAAGGGAAATAAAGGGGCACTTATTACAAAGTATAAGGGGCAATCATCAGAAGGAAAATAGCACTTATGAGAAAGCACAAGGGGGCAGTTATGATTATAAAAAGGGGCTCTTATTTCAAAGTTAAAGAGGGTACCTCTCAAATTTAAATAAGGGCACTAACTGGAGATGAAAAGGGGCACTAATACAAATGAAAAGAGGCATACAGAGTAAAAGAGGCACTTGTCAAAATATCAGGGGGCACCTCTCAGATTTGAACAGAGGCAATTATAAGAAGGGGCATTTATCAGAGGAACTTGTGAGAACGGAAATGGGCTTTATCTATCTTGTTGTAGTATTTGATTGATTTATCACAAAGTTCTATTAGCTTAATGGCCTGTAGAATGGCGTATCCAGATCTTGGTCTCGGGAGGGTCAAATCATTTTAACTTACTTTAATCTATAAAAGTTTAGTAAGGATATCGCTTAAATGAAAAGAAGACTTATTTGAGGGGGGGGGGAGGGGGAGGGGTAAGACTTTCAAGGAAATGCCTACAATTCGTGCATTTCTTGACTCACAGTGATTCCTTACCTGCTTACTACTAATGAGGCCGCGTTTCCTTTCTTTGTAGGTCGGAATTCGATCAAGAGGGTAACTTATTCCTCATCCAGCCCCATCCTAAACAAGATATAGCGCTTAGGGACTTCGGTGGTAAGCCCTTATAAGCACCGTTTTCATTATTATTATTATTAAGATTTTCATCTATCTTTGGCACTCTACACCCAGGTGAGGTAAATGGATACCCGGTATGAAGAAATTCCTTGAATGCTGTATATATATCATGGCTGCTTAGCTATAGCCGGTGTAATAAATGTGATTTATGTACTTTGTATTAGGCGCACTACATTATATTCATACAGTATAGTTCCGTTCTATAAATGAACATATCATAATATGTTTAACTTGATCCAAAACGCATGATTCAATGAACATTACATGTGTTGGTTCCCACCAATGGCATTTCAAAAACTATTGGCGTGAGTATCGACTTAACTGTGAACCGTGTTGAAATAGTACTAAATTGATGGTTCTCAAAGGGCCCAACTCACCGTGCATGCACTTCCTGGAGTCCTTTCAATTTTGGGGAGCGCTCTTTTGTATTTCGTTATATGCAAACATCATGAAAATCTGATAATATAATATTTGTATGTCTGGGGGTGTATGTGTGTCTGAATTTCACTGAGCGAGAAATGGATTGATATCAAGTGTGCTATTATATTCCGCAATTCTGAACACGGGAACATTGTGAATGTCTTGCCCGAAAACATGTGGTTATACTAGCCAGTATCGGAAATTGAAATCACAGGTAGAGGACTTCTCTGCCAACTGACTTTGCTGGTAAGTGAAAGATATTACTTATGATATTTTTTCAAAGTTGTATGAACTATGCGTTATAAAGTACACGCACACTGATTTTTGTATTAACGTGTACATGCAACTTTTCAATGATTTACATCCGCTAGTACTACTGTTGGGCTTAATCGACAGGGCTGGTTACCACGCAATCATGTGAATTTATGGTTGGTTTTCAGGATTTGATCCGCTTAAGAGATTTTAGTAAGACATTAAAAGTCGAAAAGTATTTTGGAAATTATGCTTTGCTGTCAATGAAAGTCGAGGTTTATATCAAAGAAAATGTCTGTATCATGTTGTTTTGACTATGACAAATCGATGCCCCAACATTAACGATGTAATTGGATATATTAATATTATTATTAGAAGTAGTAGTATTACTAGTTGCTTTAGTAGTAGTAGAAGTAGTATTAGTATTAGTATTAGTAGTAGTAGTAGAAATAGAAATACTACTGTAGTATTAGTAGTAGTAGCAGCAGCAGTATTATTATTGCTATTCTGTGTTGTTATTTATCCAATCACCAATCATAATGTGTTTCACAATTTTCTCTGGCTTTGACCAACATCGACAAATAAACGTGCAAAAGTCAAGAAATAAAAAAGTTTTTAGTAGATATAACATAATACAAATTTGTGTTTTGTTTCGTTCAACTTTTTTTCGCTTAGATATTTCAACCATGGTTGGATACCATCAGAGCCTCAAATATGGATAAAAGGATTTTGAAAACATTTCTTCTCTTCATCTTACTGGATTTGCTTCCCAATGTAATTAGCGGAGGTTGGGTAAGTCAATTATGCGGTCATTCAAGAAAGATTATTCGTTGCATAACGTGTTTGGATGAAATCTGGTTATACAAAAAAAAGGCCCCTAAGAAAAAACGGGAAAAATACAGTGTTAAATTGAACGTTGTTGTATCAGGGTTTTAAAAAAAAGCAATAAAATAAAATAAAATTAAGTGATACTGGTGAAATGACTTATACGTGTTCCTTATTGAGAACTGGTCTGTGGTCCTTGTAACGAGGACCACTGAAACATTGTTTGCATGTGGTCTTAACAAATCGCTTGTAGAATTCTTTTCACCCAAAAGTGAACGATTACATTTTGAACACCTACATTTTACTAGTCTATATCATGTGAAGACGGCTTTCGTATTTTGATTAAAGAAAGACCTCGCATAAATCAAATAAAAGACATGAGAGAGATCTGATAATTCCACGTAAACCTTGTTGGGCCTTAAGTTATCTTTAACTTAATAAGTTAACTTTAATGTGTTTTGCGTTACATGGTATAGGTACAAAGTTTAATAAGCGTGTGTAATGTTGTGTTGAGATTTGTTGATTATTGATATAAATTATCTGTATAGGCAGCATTTACCCAGTAATAGATTTCGAAGCGATATGAGTTCTATTGATCATACTTATTGAAAGAAAAACGAGTCGGGAGAAAAACAACTAGGCTTGCTTCAATACATGATAGACATAGACATGTTTTAATAAATCCAGTGACAGATTCGATAGCAGGGGGGCATTTCACAAAACTTGTCATCATTATAAGCTACTGGAATCCTTGCTTCTGATTGGTTATCAGCAGGCTCGTAGCCACGGGAGGGGGGGGGGGGGCACGTGCCCCCAATTTTTTTTCCAAGATCGGTTGAACTTTTTTAGACCCCTTTTTTTTTAACCTCGATCGATTACATGTATGTGCCCTCCCCCCCCCCCCCCCAACCTCAAACTCTGGCTACGTGCCTGGGTATCAGTAGATTTTTCACTGAGTTTTGTCATTTTTTATTGAAAAATAGCTTTGAGAAACGGTTCCCAGATCATTAATTATACGTGTCGTTGAACCGTTTTTTTTTGTTTGTTTTTGTTTTTGTTTTTTTTTTTTGGGGGGGGGGATGCTGCCATTTGAAAATTGTAATTGAGAATTTTGCCCGAAAACTTGCTTATACCCAAGTTAGACCAACGAGACCGACACCAAACCGACACCAGACCGACACCAGGCCGAGCTAGACACTCCAATACCTAGAATAGTCTATATACCACACGTATGTTTGGATTCAGTGTGGAGTCGGTTTGGTGGTGCACTTGAATCCTATGATTTCAGTATCAAAGTAAACAATAACCTCAGTTCGCAGCAAACTTCGTGTGTGGGGGATATGGATTGCAGGATGTTTGCGTGCGGGTGAGTGTGTGTTTATGTGTGTGAGCGCGTGTGTATGTTATATGAACGTGACTTGTATGCGTGTAGGTAAAACATATGTAAAGTACCATTTGCTTCGTAAAGCAGCATTTATATTTGTTTAATTTGTAGAAGAAAAAAATGTTTTCGAATCACTGTCGCGTGGTGAAACATGGGAGCGAGTAAAGTAAAGTGCTAACGTCATAACGGCTTTTCGTCAAGGTTACTGCTTATAATCAATAGAGCCTGTGCATGAGGTTCACCACGACAACAGTCATTCAAGCATAGGGCTGGAGCAGGGCAAAGTCAGTCGTTGGGGCCGTTGTGATTATCACGCCATTATTTAGCACAAAATTGTTTGTTACCAGCATCCTCGAAAAATTGGTCAGTATATGACGTAAACTCAAAATGCTCTGTTCTCATACCTCCCCCCCCCCCCCCGTCTGCAAACATAATTTGCAAAACATTTATGAATTCAAGGAAAGTTCTGAGGAAAAATGAAGAGAACTACAGTTGATAAAAATCCTTCAAACAAAAACAAAATACATATATATATGTTAATATTTGTTACTCTTTCAGACAAAATTAAGATTATTTTCACCATGCAGTATATTGAGAAAGAGATACCTTATCACTCCTTTGTATAATTTCTTGTAATTTTTTTTCCAATCCTCCGTTTTTCGTCTATTATGAAACCATAGTTAGGCCTACATTTTTTTTTCTTTTCTAGAAATCTTTCAACCCCATGCTTAATAAAGCCACATGCATAAACGTGACGGTAGGCGTCCTAGAAAGAGATGCGTTTCGTAGCCTTTTCAGTACACTCAGAATGTCTTCTTTTGCGTAATTATTCATACACCCGGTAAACTATTTTTCTTCATTTGGTATAGTTCTGCAACAACCCGTCACCACCGGTTTGCGCCGATGACTGCGATGGGAATGGATACTATGTCAGTCCAGATGGAACTGCGTGCATTCCATGTCCACAATGTTCAGCTGGACAGGAACTTAACAAGGTACGTATCTTTATAAAACCTCAACATAACACAGTTCATTTAATCATTTACCTGTTTCTCAATCCATTTTTGAGTTTTTTAGGGTCGACTCCTAGCTTGGATTTAACGTTCTTAAAGGTAAAGACCAGTATTGGTAACGCCCCAATTTCAAAAAATGAAATGGAAGCTCTCATTACCAATCATGTGAAAGAATATGTTTTGACTAATACATGATGATAACAAATTTGCCGGGAAACCGCCTACTAATTCATATATTTGGTAAATTTGTTTCTCTCATGGTCCTGTGAGAGATATAGGGTAGTCCCATATACACCTTTCTGTGTATAGTGCTTGTAACTTTACGAAGAATGGGCCAAATTTCTTATCATTTTGATGATTCCAGAACCTTGCAGATGCTAGATGCTAGATGATCAACCTTTTCTGATCGATTCCACAACGTTTCTTTCACAATTCAATTGCATGACCATAACTGGTCTTTACCTTTAAAAAAGTCATTAATCAACATTTTACACTCTCCACCGAAGTGTAAAATTGAGTGTCTGAAAAATATTGGGGGAAACAATGATTAAGGAGCCTAGCTCAGGGAGAAAAGCATTGATGCTGACAAGGCTTCATGAGATTTTAGGGTTCATCCTAGCTCGGATCTAGCTCGGTTTGACCTCTTGTACACATGCACACCCTATTGTATTCAATTGGAAGCTGCTGAATAGGTATCATGACGGACAATGCCATATCAGGTACGATTATTTGAATGAAGGTTTGCTGAATAATGCATCCTTTTGATGAGCAATATTACACCATTGTCGATTGCGCGTGCAATTAATGTGGAGAGTAATGAGCCATTAAATAGAATGTGTACATTAATCCATTTTTGTTATGTTTCTAGACTGTGTTCATATATCCATGATTTCCGTCTTGAAAGTAGTAAAATGTCTTAATGTTTCGTTTCTCGTTTGATTTATATGATCTTTTAACCAGGATTGTGGAAATGGTTTGAACGGAGATGCAGTATGCATACCTTGTCTAGAAGGATTCTTTTCATTGTCCACGTCACAACGTTGCACCCAATGCACCACCTGCACCAATACCGTTGAGCAGGAAACATGTCAACTCACACAAAACAGAGTGTGTGGGGATTGCTTGCCAGGGTAAGTATTTCGTTCCATTTTGTGAAGTTCCGAAATAACATTAAAAGAAAAAAAATTACAACAATCATGGCCTATTAATCGCTATGTGGAATTGTACAAAATGTGGGAACAGTGCACCATAATTCTGACAAATTTATAAATGAACAGCAAGGCCGCAATAACCGAAAATTGTAGATAAATATTGACAAAAAGGGAATACGGAGAGCCCCCCCCCCCCCAAGAGGAAAAACCACAAGAGACAAAATCAGATGATATATGATTTCTAATACATCCATTTTCCACTAAAATACGTTCCATTCTAAATTGGTTATGAGCCTCATTTTAAACAAAAAAAATAATGCGAGTGTGTATGCACGGCAGAAGGTTTCAAAGATGTTTCAGACTTCTTCTGCGGATACAGCAAACATTATTTCATGCTTTGTGTTCTTGATTTCTCTGCAGCTTTTTCCGAGGGTCTGACCGATTCTCGACCGACTTTAACGCCTGTCCAAACAGATGTTCAGACCTTCCCCGTGATACGCCACAGTGCGGGGATTGGTGGAGTACTCAAGATAGAGAATCGATAGAGGTAGAGCAACCCACGGAGATTGCAGATGTAAGAAGGCTCCCTGAAGAGGTGTCTCTGGATGGTATTGATGTAAGTGATGTAAATACTGAACATCATGGTTGCTGAGGGGAAATCCCATGAGACCGACAGCTATGAGACCGACAGCCCATGAGACCGACAGCTCATGAGACCGACAGCCCATGAGACCAACAAGTCCATGGAACCAACATCCCATGAGACCGAAAGCACACAAATCCAACAAAACAAAGAAACCCACAAGGGAAGATAGAAAACTATCTGTGTCTGATGTCGGTCTCATCGGCCATCGTTCTATAAACAAAATTGTTAGAAGACCCACACTACCGTTACTGTCGGTATAGTTGGTTGTATCTGGTGAACCTTTAAAAATGATTTCAGAAGACCGGCAGCCCAAGAGAACGTCAGACCAAGAGATCGACAATATTGGTTTCATGGGCTGTCGCTCTGCGGGCTATAGCCGATTGATTAGATGATGGTGATGATGAATATGGTTACGACATCTACTGCACCAGTGCAGTAGAGCAAAAGAATGTACGATGACTAGCAATGGGAATGTGATAATATCCGTCCTAAATTTTGGTCCCATTCGTCATTTTTGTTCATATTTGGGTTAGAGTTAGGTAAAATGGGATGTTTGTGATTGTATTCTGTTAAAAAGATGGGGTTAATGGGGGCAACAAGCAAGGAATTTAAGATCAAGCGGACAAAGGAGCAATGCAGGACAAAATATGCGGGATACACAGGAAACAGACAGTATGACCGATATGACGTAGAACAATAGAATATGAAACCTTCAATGTCCGACTTTGACATTCATGGTAGACTCAAGTAGATGTTGAAAATGTGTGGGCATTCTGAGAATTTTTTCTGAGAACCTAAGCTACTTTTGTCATCCAAGAATTATCATATCCTTTCTTTTTAAAGCCATGTGAACCCAAAACCCCTTTATGCATTGACCCCTGTCACGATGGAAACTTCTTCTTGGACTATGATGGACTTTGCAAGGCGTGTCTGTCATGCCAGCCTGGAGAAGAACTCAATAAGGTATTCTTATTTCCTCCCACTTTAATAGTGCAGATTGGTACTGACCACTCTGCGTAAGAGTAGATATTTTGAAATGCCCCAAATGGGCACTTTAGAAATGTTATTCAATTTGGATGATCAGTACTTGAACAAACGTTAGGAAGTTGGACGTGAGCTGTAGAAATTTTGATCGCAAACATAAGAGACCTTTCCTTTGGTGAAAACTTCTTACCAAGTATTTCTAAGAGTATGTCGGCAAGATATTAAATAAGGCCTACTTTCACCACAAAAAAAACATACTAGTGCTTTGAAATAATATGTTTTTAAAAAGCTAGTTCACATCTTTAAAAAAAGCATTCGTCTGAATAATTAGTTATTTTTTCGTTAATGTTCAGGTTTGCGGTCGAGGGAAAAATGGTGATGCTTATTGTCGACGGTGTCCCGAAGGAACTTTCTCAGAGGACGGACTACAGAGATGCTCCCCTTGTCGTATCTGCGTCAACACTTTGGCGACCGAGTGCACTGCTTCAAGAAACACAGCGTGTGGAGAGTGCCTTCCAGGGTATGATGCCGGTGGTGCCGCAAATGACCACCTATTTTGCATATTTTTGAGAATATTTACCCAAAATGACCCCTTTTTGCATAACACAGATGGGCCCTGTTTATAAATTGAATTTAATTTTGTCTCCTTATGTACACACACCACGTGCCCTATTTTAGGATATGTTGACATTTACACCCACATTCTCATGATGGTGAAAATATGACGTTTTTTCATGAATTTTGTTTCCCCCTTCAAGTCTGAGAACATTTTCAATGCTAGCGAACATACCCGAAAATGTCCTCCTTTTTACGCAAAATTTGAAACTATCATGCGAACATGAATTGAAATGATAACAGGGGGGGGGGGGGTATGATTTTGATTTCGAGTGAAAGCTGGTGTTAATCAAAAGAAATAAGAATCTATGTGAGGTTCTGGAATGATCAAAACGACAACAAAATTATCTATGTGGCATATCGAATTTGAAATTGATATACATGTATGGAAATATGCGAATGTGAAAGTTTGGTCCAAACTTCTTCCGCTATTTCTGGTAAATTTTCGAATATTAAGGCCTTTAGAGAGCAATCCTTTCCAGTAGCCGAGTAGCCGAGTAGCCGAGTAGCCGAGAAGCCTGTTTCAAATCGAGCAAAGCTAGTTTTCCATGCAATCGAAACCGGGCTGACCAGATTAAACTTAAAAAAAGCAGAAACGCGAAGTTGCAAACCATCCAGAGACTCCTAATAAATTACGTTACTGACTAATTAATTATGTAATTACACATCTTTATTCTCAGTTTTCTTATGTTTAACTGATTCTCTTATAAAACTGAAGATATGGCGTATATATTCAATACTGAATGAACGCCACTAAACTATTACCAACAACAACAACAACAATCCTTTCCAGGTAACAATTCTACTATGATATGCTTCTAAATTAATCTTCAAAGAATTATACCAGAACTCAATTTTCTTGTTAATGTTTAGATATTACCAAGACGCAGATGGGTACTTCCCGGACCAGGGAGCCTGCCCGAACAAGTGCCCCGAGTGTCCGAACACCGTTCCACAGTGCCAAGAGTGGTGCGAATCAAGGACAAACCCGGACAAGGTTACCGTCGGACAAGATGACGTCACCCTAGCGGATGTGGCTGTGGATATTCACCAGTCTGGTGCTGACGATGGAAGTAAGCTTGCTTGAAACAATGAATGACATGTTCGTTTGTTTAAAAGCCAAAATCATAATCTTAATGACTTGGGGATTTCCCCAAAATATCAATCCCTTAACTGAAGGATACTGATGTCTTCTCGCCAAACAATACAGCAAAACAACATGACTTTGCAGCTTTACATTTGAAGTAAAAAAAAAAAAAAAAGGTCTTTCAACAAAATTGCGTTTTTTCATAGAATCTCTATAACATTCGACTTCGAGGAGTGCAACTATCAGTGCCCTCTGCCGGAAACCTAGACTAAAATTGTTGACTCGTGTCTGATTCATATCGGTCAACACTATTTTTAGACCCCTCGGTAGATTTGGAACCCTTGGTAGAACAGTTGTAACAGCAGGAAGTACCTAGTCCCGATCTGTTACCTACGAAATTGCGATACGGTCACAATGAGGATAACGCCAACGAAGAGAATTGTGGAAAGTCAACTTTTTAATTGACCGCAATGACTAAAACACTCCATCTTGGGTCAGTTAAGTGCAGAGGCTGATTCAAGAAGTTATCAGCATCATCACCATCACCATCATCATCACCATCATCATCATAATCATCATCATCATCAACAACCTCAGCTATGATTGTAAGGCTCAGCAGGGCAATCCAGCTCTATTATTCTTTGTCCTTTGATTTTTGTCATCCATGAATACAATTGATTAAAAAATAAAAATCTAAACTAAAACAACAAAATTCCTAGTGTCGATAGATCAATATTTTCTCGATATTCTTTCTGTTTCTACAGTCAATGATGAAGCTAAACTTCCTCCAGCTAGCCATGGATCCTACATGCTCATCTTCACAGTTCTCGCATCCCTTTTGGCCGTCGTCATCATCGTCCTCTTTACCGTCCTCTTCGTGTTCCGTTACATGTGGAATAGGTCTAATGGGTCGAATGCGTCGACGACACCGATCCTACCGAGTCCGAGACCTTCACCCTCTAGTTCACCTCCCAGAACTCCACCAAGTAAGGCGTATGTTTTGTTTTAATCGAATAAAGAAAAAGAAAAAGAGAATTGTCTAGATCCCCAGTTTCTCATAACATAGCGACCAGCCCAAAATATGAAGTAAATGAACCCAAAAAAAACACGTGCGATGAGCTTCTGTTTCATGTATGGATACATAACACACTAATATTAATATGCATAAAAGTCTCAGCATTTTTGCTCGCTTGCTTTGATATCCAATCAGGCATCATTATTATGCCTCAATATACGCCACCAAGCATGGTATAAACTTTTGAACATTTGATTAATTACTAATTAGATTAAACAAGGAATCCATTAGGATAAAAAAGTAAATAAGACATGTTTATGCTATTGTTTTATGCTCGAACAGAGAGGTATATATTTCAGATATAGTTGACTCTATTTGGGCTATTTGTACATGTCGTACTCAGAGGCCCGCAACAAACATGTCAATCCTAAAATATGTTTGTACCGCCTGGCGGATTAATTTAGAACCACTGGCATAGAACCACGAGTTGTTACTTGTGTATTTAGATCTCGGCTTTTTAAAAATTCATTTGGAGATAGTATCGGAGGCCTTTTGCTTTGTTGGTTTAAGCTATGATGAACTGATCACCACCACAAAAATATTGGCTGGGCAAATATTTATTTATAAATTCTTGTATTCTGACCCTTTTGGGCTGAGCTAGTAGCCAGTCCTTACGAACCAGTGAATAAACAAATATTATGATAGTAATACAGAATAATGATTGAAAAATTGAAAACAAAGAGCTGATGTGAAGATGATTTTCTTTTGTATTATCAATTTCTACAAACAATATTTTGTTCTCCCTCTGTTCATTTTAAGCTGTTTACGGGCCTACAACCTTTCAGTATTCCCCGGAAGGATACGGCAGGGAATTCTGGAATTTTATTAGGTAAGAGATAGCCTGTCCCTTGCAATGTTAAACGCAATTGCAAAGTCTTAAGAGAAATCGTTTCAAAAGTAATTTCAATACCCTATTGTTTTGCTTATAGAAATCATCAATGGATTACTCAACATGTTACTGTCGTGTTCGCAGATTTCAATAGGTGGCGCATAAGGTTATTGACATCACCTTAGATTGACTTTTTGAAAGTCTTTGCATTTCTGTAATACAACAAACTTACTTTGGTCTGTAAATGAATATGAATGATATGCGACCAAGGGGGATATGGTAAGAAATGAATATCCTCAAAGAAAAAAAGGGGGTCGAAGCTGAATCTTCGACAGTTCACGGGCAGTTGAATAGGGATCATCAGTCTTAAAAGACCTTACCGACAAAAGAAAAAGATAGATTGAGTCTGGGAGGGATTAAAAAAGGGATACCAGGTAGTTCTTTAGACGCATGATACATTTGCAGAAATGACACAGTATGGTATTTGTCGAACAATATATATGATCAACCGTTGTCTTCTTCAGTATGTAGGCTAAGATAATGATTGCCTCATGCATAAATATTGATGATAATACACCAGTCTTCGGTTATGGGCGCCAGAGGCAGATATAAAGTTTCTATTCGCTTTCAAAAGATTCTGGACTTCTGGTTTATAACTCCGGCTTTACCTCCTTTAGCAGTAGCGCTCAGTGTACTGAAGGAATAATTCCTACCAAGTAACCACTTACTTCACCTGGGTTAAGTTTTGCAAAATATAAATTAATGGTTACCCAAAGGACAAAGTGCCGTGGCAAGGAATCTAACCACATACCTTGTGATTTAGCTTCCGATGACTTATCCACTAGACCACAGCACCTCTAATGCATTATGTTTTTAATCTATTCAGAACGGCCTCTCCGCGTCTAACCAGTTCAAGACCCGTTAGTGGAGGTTCAACTGATGTTGAGAATGAGTCATCTGCGGTTTCTACACCAACAATGAACCTAAACAGACGGATGGTCGAAAGAGACCTGCTGAGACATACGCTGGAGAGACAAGTTGTTGTTGATCATGATGGTTCCCCTCGATTAATTCCGCCGTATCCACTTAAACATCCTGAAAGCGTTAAAGGAGAGCGAATGGTCAATTCAGCTGGTAGTATGAACCCTGCTGGACCATTTCATGGGAAAGAGACATTTCCTACACAATCAGTTGCCGCAAAAGAATCTGATCGAAACCCGGTACCAATTGAAAGGTTGGGTTGCTCGGAAGAAAGTTCCTGGTCTCGTTCGACACCATCGGGAAAAGTCGTCACTGAGAGAGCGTCTGGAACTGTCCACCCACATGTAGATGATACGGATGAGGCTCCTAGAACAAGGGTCCGCCGTCGATCTATCATCAGTAACAACAGCCTGGATGAACAGCTCTTGCCACTTCTCAACAATAACAGGAGGAGCAGTCTTTCAGATCTAGTATTAGGCAACAATCGGCAGAAGTCACGGAATGGACGCAATGGCAACACTGCACCAGTACACGAGGCTGTAGCTGCATTGTTTCCTACCGATTCTTCAAGTGACAACGGACCAACTGCCGATAATCCAGTGGATACCAACAACACTAAGTCTGCAAACCCGAATCAGCCAAGTCAATCTCCAGAACCAAACGCTTCTTCACACAAAACCCCAACTGCTGCAGCTGGGAACAAACCAAACGGCTGCAAATGTACCCTGGCCGTTTCACCAAAGGAAATCCCTGTCGAGAACTCCACTCACGAGAAGCCCGCCGCAATTCCGGATGACCAGGGAAGCATTGGCAATAAGTCACCCGGTGACACAAATGTCACTATCAACATCACCATGACCACAAAAGACGTTGAGACTGTTCATATTGGTGATGTACACGATAAACGCAACCTCCATGACGGTGCTCACCAGGGAATCAAGGCATCGGAACCAAACAACAACAACGACGACAACAACGGTGAAGCTCAAAAGTTACTTAACGTAAACATGTCCGCTTGTGAAACTGACACCCTTCACCTTGACAGCAGCGACCATGATGACGACGATAATGCTGAAAGAGACAAATTACTCGACCCCAAATCATCATAGGTATTCGAAACCTAGAATATTTCAAATTATGTATATAATGGTAAATTGTATTCCCAACTTTTAAAACCACTGTTAACCCAAAATACGGACTATTTTTTTAAGGGTAACAAATACAAATTGAACGATGCATTCGTACGAATCTCCCTGTTTTTCCATGGTCTTCCCGAATTTCCATGGTCTGAAAACCGTTCGTACGGCGTTCGTAATGACATTTGTGACCGAGGCTTAACTCATCAAAATCTTCAAATCTGTGACAATAATCTAATGATTGCATCTTAAAGGATTAGATTGAAGCACATTTTCTTGTAATCATAATGAAAAAATGAAGAAAAAAAAGCTGCACACTATTGTGCAAGTTAAACTTTCTCCGAAAAAATAATTCACCAGTACGTTCGCGATGCCTTATTCAATGGTGCTGGTAAGGGAAAAGACATATCGTTCAAAGAAATTACATTTACATAACGTTTAGATAATATATTTTGTATTTTGTATGATATATTTTGTATAAAACACTGTCATGTACGTAATTGTATCAATCATCATTTAAGTGTAACTTGTGGACACTCCTATATTTTAATTTCATCTTACTTCTTTTGATTACAGTCTTACAAACAAATGTTAGAATCACTTACTGGAGTTTGTGTGTTTGCGAAAGTAACTTGTTTAAGTTTCCGTGACATTTAAAGGTTATCGACTATCTTGTTTTTTGTGGATTCTTTTACGTTTCACTGGACTCAAACGGTTATATAAAACGGTATTGAACGGTTATCAAACGATTATTACTTATGATTTACTTTCATAAACATTGTAAATGCTAAATAGATGCTGCTTGTATAAATTTTGGTTTTTCGGAGTATATTTTGTAATGGTTTCAGTTAGAAGTACATTCCTGCGTACTATTTGTTTCTTAATTTATAAATATTTTCTTTAAAAGTTATGCTATTATCAACAACTATTGAAATGCAGAACTCTGACGTGGTTGTAAGGTGAATGTGACAAGGAATTCTTACCGTTTCAATATGAATGACATTATAACAAGACCATCAAACAGTAAAATTGATAATGTTCGTAACACTATCGAATCATTATTGAATTCAAGAAGTTCATATCAGGGGCTGCGGAAACGTGTGGAGAATTCATTTATAATCTGAAGTTTATGAGACGGCTTCAGCCTAAGAGACCAAAAATCCCCGAGACCGAGCTTGTCAGTCCATAGGCCCTTTAGCCACTCTTCACAGGGTTTGATCATGGACCTACTACTGGTTCGATCGACCGAAGCCCCACAAGACCGACATTTGTTTCTCTCTTACCTTATGTCTTTCATCGTTTTTTCGGTCTCGTGGACCGTTGGAAACTCTCTACTTTTCGAAATGTCATTATGTATTTGTCGGTTTGTCGGCCTCGTAGGCTGTCAGACTACTGGGATGACGACGTTTTTAAATTCCGACGAAAGTATCGATTATCATGGGTGTACAGCATTTGATTTTAAAAGAAAAAAGTTACTCAGAAATTTTTGTTTTGATGGTATAGAGGTGAAGGTGTTTACGACAATATTACCAGTCTATACGACAAGTAGTAGCATAAATCAAATACACCAAATATTTAAAAAAATTAGCTCATTAATTAATTATTTGTTTTAAGTACATGGTTGATATGTTTATTGTTTTTTTAGAACGTTAATTCTGTGTTAAAAACAACGCGTTCTTATAATTTTATGATAAATGGACAAAGAAAACATTCTTTTCCTGTAAAAACAAAGTTGTTTTAGTGATTTTATTTTTAAAATAAATTCAATGTTGTTTTCATTTCATTAAAAATGTCTATGTATCGTATTTTGTGGAAAGGGGGAGGGGAGGGGAGGGGCTGTATTTATTTTTCACATACATTCATGTATATGCAATAATATATACTGCAAAGTTACGAGCATGGACAAATATTTTGTTATTTTGTTTCGGTAGGCAATACTGAATAGGACATCGAATAGCCTTCACTATAATATAAAAACAAAAGAAAACAAAATAAACAAGACCCAACAAAACACAACCCAACCCAACACAGGAAAACACAACAAAACACAACAAAACACAACAAAACACAAGAATAAATACCAAACCTACTTTCTGTATGCTACCCGTTAGTGATAACTCCTTACATGTGTGAGTGAGCGAAGCGAGCAAGCTAAAAGTTTAAGAATTGTGAGGTCACAGTGCAAACAATTACATCTTATAGAGAGGAAAAACTATAATCCTGGTGGGGTTTTAAGCAAAATCTAATCATGAAAGAATGAAAAGACCTTTTATTAGAAACACAATTATATCAACTTTAATGCGAGCCAGCGTAGCGAGCGAGCTTTGGGTAAAATTAAAGAAAAGGTTGCTCTTAGTCGCTTCAAATTTGGAGTACATTTTTATGGTGAAAGGAAAGGGGGGCTTTTATCCAAAGGGAAAAGGACACCTATTAGAATAGAAAAGGCGCAGGTTTCAAAACAAAAAGGGGAATCATCTGACATAAAAATGGGGCACTTCTTGCACATGATAAGAAGCACTCACCAGAGATGAAAAAGAAAAAAAAAGGGAAATAATGAGAACGGAAAAGGGGCACCTATTACAAAGTATAATTGGCAATCATCAGAAGGAAAATGACACTTATGAGAAAGCATAAGGGGACACTTATGAGATATAAAAAGGGGCTCTTATTTCAAAGTTAAAGAGGGTACCTCTCAAATTAAAAAAAGGGCACTAACCGGAGATGAAAAGGGGCATACAAAGTAAAAGAGGCACTTGTCAAAATATCAGGGGCACCTCTCAGATTTGAAAAGAGGCAATTATAAGAAGGGGCATTTATCAGAGGAACTTGTGAGAACGGAAATGAGCTTTATCTATCTTGTTGTAGTATTTGATTGATTTATCACAAAGTTCTATTAGCTTAATGGCCTGTAGAATGGCGTATCCAGATCTTGGCCTCAGGAGGGTCAAATCATTTCAACTTACTTTAATCTATAAAAGTTTAGTAAGGATAGCCCTAGTTTAGCGTTATATGAGCGGGGACATCGCTTAAAGGAAAAGAAGACTTATTTGAGGAGGGGGGAGGGGGAGGGGTAAGACTTTCAAGGAAATGCCTACAATTCGTGCATTTCTTGACTCACAGTGATTCCTAACCTGCTTACTACTAATGAGGCTGCGTTTCCTTTCTTTCTAGGTCGGAATTCGGTCAAGAGGGTAACTTATTCCTCTCCCAGCCCCATCCTAAACAAGATATAGCGCTTAGAGACTTCGGTGGTAAGCGCCTTATAAGCACCGTTTTTTATTATTATTATTAATATATTCATCTATCTTTTACACTCTTCACCCAGTTGAGGTAAATGGATACCCGGGATGAAGAAATTACTTGATTGCTGTATCGCCTTAACATGGCTGCTCAGCTACAGCCGGTGTAATAATGCGATGCATGTATTTTGTATTAAGCGTAGTAGAGTATATTCATATAGTAGTTGCGTTATATATTTCATAACATGTTTAACTTTATCCGAAACGCATGATATGATAAACCTTACCGTTTTGTGTTTCCCAATACATTGGTGGTTCTCAAAGGGCCCAGCACACCATGAAGTCTTTTCAATTTCGGTGATCGCTCTCATTGTATTTTGTCATAATGCAGAACATATCTGGTAATATAATAGTTGTGTGTGTGTGTGTGTGTGAATGTAGGATTTTTACTGAGCGAGAAATAGAATGATCAATAATGTGCAATCATATTCCGCAATTCGGAACACGTGAACAATGTTAATGTTTTAACCGAAAACATTTTTCTTCACCTATTCTGTGGTTAAAACTAGCCCATATCGGAAATTGAAAACACAGGTAAAGGACTTCTCTGTCAATATACTTTGCTGGTAAGTGTAACAAAATATGACTTATGATATCTTTCAAAGTTGTATGAAATATGTGTTATAAAGTACACGCACAGTGATTTTGCTATCAGTATAGTTGCGTTATATAAATGAACATTATCATAACATGTTTCACTTGATCCAAAACGCATGATTCAATGAACATGAGATTTTGTTGGTTCCCACCAATGGCATTTCAAAAACTATTGTCGTGAGTATTGACTTACCTGTGAACTGTGTTGACATACATTGATGGTTCTCAAAGGGCCCAACTCACCGTGCACGTCCTTCCTGGAGTCCTTTCAATTTTGGGGAGCGCTCTTTTGTATTTCATCATATGCAAACATCATGAAAATCTGATAATATGATATTTGTGTGTCTGGGGCCTGAGGGTGTGTGTGTCTGAATTTCACTGAGCAAGAAATGGATTGATTTCAAATGTGCTATTATATTCTACAATTCGGAACACGGGAACATTGTTAATGTCTTACCCGACAACCTGCGGTTATACTACTAGCACTTATCGGAAATTGAAAACACAGGTAGAGGACTTCTCTGCCAACAGACTTTGCTGGTAAGTAAAAGATATGACTTATGATATTTTTTCAAAGTTGTATTAACTATGCGCTATAAAGTACACGCACACTGATTTTGCTATTAACGTGTACATGCAACTTTTCAATGATTTACATGCGCTAGTACTACTGTTTGGCTTAATCAACAGGGCTGGTTACGTGAATGTAGGGTTAGTTTCCATCCGCTTATGAGATGTTAGTAATATATTACCGGTCGACAAGAATTTTGGAAATAATGCTTAGCTGTTAATGAAAGTCGATTTTTATAATAAAAAAATGCCTGTATAATGTTGTTTTGACTATGAGAACTAGACATAAATGGTGTATAGTATAGGCCAAATCGATGCCCGGACATTAACGATGCAATCGGATATATTAATATTATTATTATTAGTGGTAGTAGTAGTAGTTGCTTAAGTAGTAGTAGAAGTAGTAGTAGTAGTAGTAGAAGTAGTAGTAGTAGTAGTAGAAGTAGTAGTAGTAGTAGTAGTAGTAGTAGTAGTAGTAGAAGTAGAAATACTAGTAGTAGTAGTAGTAGTAGTAGTAGTAGTAGTAGTAGTAGTAGTAGTAGTAGTAAAAGTAGTAGTAGCAACAGCAGCAGTATTATTATTGCTATTCTGTGTTGTTATTCACCAATCATAATGTGTTTCACAATTTTCTCTGGCTTTGACCAACATCGACAAATAAACGTGCAACAGTCAAGAAATAAAAATATGTTTAGTAGATATAACATAATGAAAGTATGTGTTTTGTTTCGTTCAACTTTTTTTCGCTCAGATATTTCAACCATGGTCGGGTACCATCAGAGCCTCAAATATGAATAAACGGATTTTTAAAACATTTCTTCTCTTCATCTTACTGAATGCGCTTCCCAATGTAATTAGCGGAGGTTGGGTAAGTCAATTTGTCTTTCATTCAAGAAAGATTATTCGTTGCATAACGTGTTTGGATGAAATCTGGTTATAAAAAAACAAGGCCCCTAAGGAAAAACGAAAAAAATACAGTGTTAAATAGAACGTTGTTGTATCAGGGGTTTAAAAAAAGCAATAAAATAAAATAAAATAAAGTGATACTGGTGAAATGACTAATAAGTGTTCCTTATTGAGAACTTGTTGGGCCTTCAAGACTTATTAATGGGTAATGGGAGTCAACACAAGTTAACTTTAATGTGTTTTGCGTACATGGTATAGGTACAGTTTAATAAGCGTGTGTAATGTTGTGTTGAGATTTGTTGATTATTGATATAGGATATCTGTATAGACAGCATTTACCAAATAATAGATTTTGAACCGATATGTGTTCAATTGATTATACTTACTGAAAGAAAAACGAGTCGGGATACAAACAGGGCATGCTTCAACACATGATAGACATAGACATGTTTTAATAAATCCAGTGACAGATTCGATAGCAGAGGGGGGGGGGGGCGTTTCACAAAACTTGTCATCAAATAAGCTACTGGAATCCTTGCTTCTGATTGGTTATCAGTTGATTTGTCACTGATTTGTGTCATTTTTATATAGAAAAAAAGCTTTGAGAAACGGTATCCAGGTCATTAGTTATACTTGGCGTTGAAGATTTTTTTTTTTTTTTTTTTTTTTTTTTTTAGGGGGGGGGGGGGGATGCTGCCATTTGAAAATTGTAATAAGGCCTTTGAGCTGACGGAGAATTTTGCCTGAAAACTTGCTTATACCTCAGTTAGACCAACGAGACCGACTCCAGACCCACACCAGACCCACACCAGACCCACACCAGACCCACATCAGACCCACTCCAAACCGACACCAGACCCACACCAGACCCACACCAGACCCACACCAGACCCACATCAGACCCACACCAAAGCGACACCAGACCCACACCAGACCCACACCAGACCCACACAAGACCCACACCAGACCCACACCAGACCCACGCCAGACCCACGCCAGACCCACGCCAGACCCACACCAGACCCACACCAGACCCACACCAGACCCACACCAGACCCACACCAGACCCACACCAGACCCACACCAGACCCACACCAGACCGAACTAAATATTCCTAAAATGGCACAAATACAATACATGGGCTTGGATTCGATGTGGTGTCGGTTTGGCGGTGTGGCTGGGGTATTGACAATGACATGAATTTAGTCCCTGTAATAGTTCCGCCTTGCATACTGAATGCAACTCGTCTGCCTAGTTAAAAGAAAATTTTGCGGTGGTTGACTATGTATGGTAATTGAGCACTGACGGTTGAATTTGTTCACAAAAGGAGAGGGGGGGGGGGTGGTTCGTCTACTCACATGATTGTGGATCGGATTCCTTTTGTGCAAGATCTTTGATAAATTGCATTATGTAAAAGCGTTGTGGAATGTATCAAAATAAAAGAGAGGCAGAAGGAGAAGGAGCGGGAGAGGAAGTGAGAGAGGGAGAGGAAGAGAGAGAGAGAGAGATAAAGAGAGAGAGAGAGAGAGAGAGAGAGAGGGGGGGGGGGGGGGGGGGAGAGAGAGAGAGAGAGAGGGGGGGGGGAGAGAGAGAGTCGGTGAAATAGAAATGGAGTGAGATTGAAAGAGAGAGAGAGAGAGAGACCCTGACAGACAGAAAGAAAGTTGTGTGTGTTTCTGAGTGTGTGCGTGTGCGCACGCGCGCGTGTGTATGGTGAAAGAGAGTGAGGTAGAGGGAAAGAGGGAAGGGAAAAAAGGAGAGAGTGAGTGAGAGAATGAGAGAAAGAGGATGTGTGTGTGTTTGTGTGTATGTGTGCGTGTGTGTGCGTGGGTGTTATGTATGGGATACATAGAGAGAGAGAGAGAGAGAGAGAGAGAGTCGATGAAATAGTAATAGAGTGAGATTGAGAGAGAAAGAGCTTTGTCATCATCCTCTGTGCGGTGGCAATGAATTTTCATTATTGTATTCCCTATTCTCTTTTTATAAAATGAAAATGCACTTGAATTCTATGATTTCAGTATCAAAGTGAACAATAACCTCAGTTCGCAGCAAACTTCGTGTGCGGGGGATATGGATTGCAGGATGTTTGCGTGGCAGATGGGTGTGTGTATGTGTGTTGAGCGCGTATGTATGTTAAATGAACATGTATGCGTGTCGATAAAACATATTTAAAGTACCATTTGCTTTGTAAAGCACTGAGCATTTATATTTGTTTGTAGAAGAAAAAAAATTGTTTTCGAATCACTGTCGCGTGGTGAAACATGGGAGCGAGTAAAGAACCAAAGTGCTAATGTCATAACCGCTTTTCGTCCAGGTTATTGGTTATAATCAATAGAGCCTGTGCTTGAGGTTCACCGCAACAACAGTCAACCGCACATTTTCAGTCAAACAAAACTCAAATACATAATTATAAATATTTGTTACTCTTTCAGACACAATTCAGATAATTTTCACCATGCAGAATATTTAGAAAGAGATACCGTATCAATCCTTTGTCTAATTTCTTGTCAATCTTCTTCCAATCCTCCGTTTTTCGTCTATTATAAAACCATAGTTGAATTGTTGTTCTTTTCTAGAAATCTTTCAACCCTAAGCTTAATAAAGCAACGTGCACAAACGTGACAGTAGGCGTCCTAGAAAGAGATGCGTTTCGTAGCCTTTTCAGCACACTCAGAATGTCTTCTTTCGTGTAATTATTCAAACACCTGGTAAATTATTTTTCTTCATTTGGTTTAGTTCTGCAACAACCCCTCACCACCGGTTTGCGCCGATGACTGCGATGGGAATGGATACTATATCAGTCAAGATGGAACTGCGTGCATTCAATGTCCACAATGTTCGGCTGGACAGGAACTTAACAAGGTATCTTTATAAAACTTCAACATAACACAGTTCATTTAATCATTTACTTGTTTCTCAATCCAAATGTTGGGTTTGTTAGGGTTCAAATCCTAGCTTGGACTTTAACGTTCTTAAGAAAGTCATTAATCCACATTTTACACTTTCCACCGAATTTTAAAATTGAGTGCCTGAAAGTTATTGGGGGAAACAGTGATTAAGGAGCCCTGAGGGAGAACAGCATTGATGCTGATGCCGAGGCTTCATTTTCTTGCTTCTCAATCCAAATTTTTGAGTTTTTTAGGGTTCGAATCGTAGCTCGGATCTAGCTCGGTTTGCCCTCTTGTACACATGCCAGAGGCGGCGGAGCGACTTCCAAAGTTGGGGGGGGGGGGGGCACCAACCAAAAAGGGCACTTTCTGGGAAAAAAGGGCATCTACAAAGGGAAATCTCAAAGCGAAAATAAACAATTTTTAGACATTGGTATATACCCCTAAAATATGATTACATTATCAGGGATGATTTCAATATTTGTTTCTCTTTATACATCGTATAAAATATTGCTTTTTAAAGCATCATACCTTGCAGTTGGGTGTGATGGTGGAAAAAATCATTTGCGAGCGAGGAAAAATATAAGATTTATGAGGTCACAGTGCGAAAACTACATCTTATAAAGAGGAAAAAACAATCCTCATCGGGGTATAAATAAGCACATTTTAATAACAGCAAACTGAAAAGACCTTTGATAAGTAACATAATTATAACATCTATAAATGTGAGCGAGCTTTGGGAGATATTGCTCTTAGTCGCTTGAAATTAGGGGCACGTTTAATGATGAGAGGAAAGGTGGACACTTATCGAAGGGATAAGACAATTATTAGAAAATAAAAGGAGCACGTGTCAAAGTACAAAGGGTTATTATCAGAGGTGAAAATGGGGCACTAACCAGGGATGAAAAGGCACTTATGAGAATGGAAATTGGGCATTTGTCGACGGAAAAGAGGCAACCATCAGATTTTGATAGGGGCATTTATGAAAAAGGGATAGGTTCCTCATAAGAAAGGAGAAGGGGCATGTATCATTGTTAAAAAAGGTTAATTATCAGAGGTGAAAAGGGGCACTTATCGCACCTGAAAAGGGGCAAACACCATATATGAAAGAGGCACTTATGAGAATGAAAAAGAGGCACTAATAATAAAGGAGAATGTGCATTTGTTGAAAGAAAAGGAGCACCGATCAGATTTTGATAGGGGCATTTATTGGAGGTGAAAGGGGGCTTTTATGAAAAGCGGAAATTATGAAGGAAAAAGAGCATTTATTAGGAAGGAAAAGGGGCACGTGTCAAAATAAAAGGGGGTGTTATTAGAGATGAAAAGAGCACTTATCAGAAGGTAAAGGGGGCACTTGTCAAAATAAAACGATTGTCTCTCAGAATTGAATAGGGTCATTTACCAGACATGAAAAGGAGCACTAGAAGGAGAATGAAAAAGGACTATTTTCATAGGTGAAAAGGGGCATTGATGAAAAGGCAAAGGGCTCTTTGTTAAATGGGGGCACTTATCATAAGGAAAAGGGGCACTTATTAGAAAGGAAAGGGGGCACATGTGAAAATATAAGGTGCGCTTATCCGAGTTAAAAAGAGGTAGTTATTAAAAGGGAAAGGGGCACTTCTTACAAAGGAAAAGGGGCAATTGTCAAAGTAAAAGGGGCACCTCTAAGATTTAAATAGGGCAATTATCATAGGTGAAGGAGGCGCTTAACAAAAGTGAAAAGGGGTGCTTCTCGTATCCGAAAAGAGGCACTTACTAGAGATTAAAAAGGGCACTTATAAGAATGGAAAATAGACACTTATTGCAAAGGAAACTGGTAACTTGTCTGGGAAAAGAGGTACGTGTTAAAATAAAAGGGGCAGATTTCAGAGATGGAAAGGAGAGGGGCACTTTTAAAAATTAACAGGGGCACATATCAAAGTAATAGGGGCACTTTTTATGTAAAAAGGGGCGCTTCTTACAAAGTTAAGGGGGCAATTTTCCCATGGAAAAAGGGGCACTTTTGGGTACTTGAAAAAGTGGGGGGGGGGGGGTAGGGCATTGTGCCCCCCTGCCCCCCGGGTCCGCCGCCTCTGAGACATGCACACCCTATTGTATTCAACTGGAAGCTGTTGGATAGGTTGCATGACGGACAATGCCATATCAGGTACGATTATTTGAATGAATGTTTGCTGAATAATGCATCCTTTTGATGCGCAATGTTACACCATTGTCGATTGCGCGCAATTAATGTGGAGAGTAATGAGCCATTAAATAGAATGTGTTCATTTTTCCAGTTTTTTTTACGTTTCTAGACTGTGTTCCTATATCCATGATTTAATCTTGAAAGTAGTAAAATGTCTTAATTTTTCGTTCCTCGTTTGTTTCATATGATCTTTTAACCAGGATTGTGGAAATGGTTTGAACGGAGATGCAGTATGCATACCTTGTCCAGAAGGATTCTTTTCATTATCCACGTCACAGCGTTGCACTCAATGCACCACATGCACCAATACCGTTGAGCAGGAAACGTGTCAACTCACACAAAACAGAGTGTGTGGGGATTGCTTGCCAGGGTAAATATTTCGTTCCATTTTGTGAAGTTCCGAAATAACATTAAAAGAAAAAAATTACAACAGTCAGGTCCTTTTAATCGCTACGTGGAACTGTACAAAATGTGGGAACAGTGCACTTTAATTCTGACAAATTTATAAATGAACAGCAAGGCCGCAATAACCGAAAATTGTAGATCAATATTGACAAATGAGTGAACGGAGAGGCCCCCCCTCCCCCCAGAGAAAAAACCACAAGAGACAAAAGCCGATGATATATGATTTCTAATACATCCATATTTTTTTTTTTACTAAAATACGTTCCATTCTAAATTGGTTATGAGCCTCACTTTAAAAAAAAAAAGATTAATGCGAGTGTGTAATCACGGCAGAAGATTTCTCAAAGAGGTTTAAGACTTCTTCTGCGGATACAGCAAATCTCACCAGGAAAACATTATTTCATGCTTTGTGTTCTTGATTCCTATACAGCTTTGTCCGAACGCCTGACCGATTCTCGACCGACTTTAACGCCTGTCCAAACAGATGTTCAGACCTTCCCCGTGATACGCCACAGTGCAGGGATTGGTGGAGTAATCAAGCGAGAGAACTGACGGAGGTAGACCAACCCCCGGATACTACAGCTGTTGAAAGGCATATTGAAGAGGTGCATCTAGATGATCTTGATGTAAGTGGCGTAACTATTGAACATCATGATTGATGAGGGGAAATCCCAGTAGATCGACAGCCCATGAGACCGACAGCCCATGAGACCGACAGCCCATGAGACCAACAGCCCATGAGACCGACAGCCCATGAGACCAACAGCCCATGAGACCGACAGCACACAAATCCAACAAAACAAAGAAAGACCCAAGGGAAGATGTCGGTCTTGTGTCTGATGTCGGTCTCATCGGCCATCGTTCTATAAACAAAATTGTTAGAAGACCCACAATACCGTTACTGTCGATATAGTTGGTTGTATCTGGTGAACCCTTAAAAATGATTTCAGAAGACCGGCAACTCAAGAGAACGTCAGACCAAGAGATCGACAATATTGGTTTCATAGGCTGTCGCTCTGCGGGCTTTAGCCGATTGATTAGATGATGATGATGATGAATATGGTTACGACATCTACTGCAACAGTGCAGTAGAGCAAAAAAATGTACGATGACTAGCAATGGGATTGTGATAATATCCGTCCTAAATTTTGGTCGCATTCGTAATTTTTGTTCATAGTTGGGTTAGAGTTAGGTAAATTGGGATTTTTGTAATTGTATTCTATTAAAAAGATGGGGTTAATGGGGGCAAAAAGCAAGGAATGTAAGATCAAACGGACAAAAGAGCAATGCAGGACAAAATATGTGGGATACGCAGGAAACAGACAGTATGACCGATATGACGTAGAACAATAGAATATGAAACCTTCAATGGACTATCCGACTTTGACATTAGTTCATGGTAGACTCAAGTAGATGTTGAAAAAAATGTGTGGGCATTCTGAGAATTTTGTCAACCTTAGCTACTTTTGTCATCCAAGAATTATCATATCCTTTCTTTTTAAAGCCATGTGAACCTAAAACCCCTCTATGCATTGACCCCTGTCACGATGGAAACTTCTTCTTGGACTATGATGGACTCTGCAAGGCGTGTCTGTCATGCCAGCCTGGAGAAGAACTCAATAAGGTATTCTTATTTCCTCCCACTTTAAAAGTGCAGATTGGTACTGACCACTCTGTGTAAGAGTAAGTATTTTGAAATGCCCCAAATGGGCATAGAAATGTTATTCAATTTGGATGATCAGTACTTGGACAAATGTTAGGAAGTTGGACGTGAGCTGTAGAAATTTTGATCGCAAACATAAGAGACCTTTCCTTTGGTGAAAATTTCTTGCCAAGTATTTCTAAGAGTATGTCGCCACGATATTAAATAAGGCCTACTTTCACCACAAACAAAACATACTAGTGCTTTGAAATATGTGTTTAAACAGCTAGGTCACACCTTAAAAAAAGCATTCATCTGAATAATTAGTTATTTTTTCGTTAATGTTTAGGTTTGCGGTCGAGGGAAAAATGGTGATGCTTATTGTCGACGGTGTCCCGAAGGAACTTTCTCAGAGGACGGACTACAGAGATGCTCCCCTTGTCGTATCTGCGTCAACACTTTGGCGACCGAGTGCACTGCTTCAAGAAACACCGAGTGTGGAGAGTGCCTTCCAGGGTATGATGCCGGTGGTGCCGAAAATGACCACCTATTTTGCATATTTTCAAGAGCATTTTTAACAAAATGAACCCTTTTTGCATAACACAGATGGGCCCTGTTCATGAATTGGCTTTAATTTTGTGTCCTTATGTCTTATGATATGCTTCTAAATTGACCTTCAAAGAATTATACCAGAACTCAATTGTCTTTTTAATGTTTAGATATTACCAAGACGCAGATGGATACTTCCCGGACCAGGGAGCCTGCCCGAACAAGTGCCCTGAGTGCCCGAACACCGTTCCACAGTGCCAAGAATGGTGCGAATCAAGGACAATGTCGGACCAGGCTACCGTCGGGCAAGATGACGTCACCCTAGCGGATGTGGCTGTGGAGATTCCCCAGTCTGGTGCTGACGATGGAAGTAAGCTTGCTTGAAACAATGAATGACATGTTCGTTTGTTTAAAAGCCAAAATCATAATCTTAATGACTTTAGGGATTTTCCCAAAAATATCAAACCTTAACTGAAGGATACCGATGTCTTCTCGCCAAACAATACAGCAAAATAACATGACATATATTGCAGCTTTACATTTGAAGAAAAAATTGTATTTTTTCATAGAATCTCTAAACATTCGACTTCAAGGAGTGCAACTACCAGTGCCCTCTGCCGGACACCTAAACTAAAATTGTTGACTCTAGTCTGACCTAAGATTCATATCGGGCGATTTGTAACCCTTGGTAGCACAGCTGTAAAAGCAGGAAGTACATAGTCCATATGTGTTCCCTATAAAATTGCGATACAGTAACAATGATGATAGGGCCAACAAAGACAATTGTCGAAAATCAACTTTTTAATTGACCACATGCACTGACTAAAAAACATTCAATTTCTGAGACATTTTCGGGCAGTTAGCCGCCGAGGCTGATACAAGAAGTCATCAGCATCAGCATCATCATCATCTATAATTGTCATGCTTAGCAGGGAAATCCAGCTCTATTATTTTTTTAGTTTTGTCATCCACGTTATTGATATTAATAAAATTAATTAAAAAATAAAAATCTAAACTAAAACAACAAAATTCCTGGAATCGATAGATCACTATTTCCTTGGTATCTTTTCTGTTTCCAAAGTCAATGACGCGGCTAATCCTCCTTCAGCTAGCCATGGATCCTACATGCTCATCTTCACAGTTCTCGCATCCCTTCTGGCTGTCGTCATCATCGTCCTCATTACCGTCCTCTTCGTGTTCCGTTGCCTGTGGAAAAGGTCCAATGGGCCGACGCCACCGCTCCTACCGGGTTCGAGTGCGACAAGTTCACCCACTAGTTCACCCTCCAGAACTCCACCAAGTAAGGCGTATATTTTTATTCGGATTAAAGAAGAAAAGTGTCTAGATCCCTGGTTTCTCTTAGCATAGCGACCAGCCAAAAAATTGAAGTAAACGAACAGAACAAAACAAACGTGTGATGAGCATCTTTTTCATGCTCCGAATGTATGGATACATAATACACTAATATTAATACGCATTCAAGTCTTAAAATATTTGCTCGCTTGCATCGACAGCCAGTCAGGCATCATAATAATGCCTGAATATACGCCACCAAGCATGGTATAAACATTTGAATATTTGATTAATAATATTACTAACTTGATTAAACAAGGAATCTATTAGAATATTTATGCTATTGTATTATGCTCGAACGGAGAGGTATATATTTCAGATACAGTTGACCCTATTTGGGCTATTTGTACGTACTTGTCTAGAGGTCCGCAAAGTACATGTAATTCCTGAAATATTGTTGTGTTTTTTGGCTGTTTTTATACGCTCAAGGGAAATTTTCCTCCGCTGCTATCACCTCAAGGCGCGCCTGGGTGGGTGGTGCGCCGTGGGGTGATAGCAGCGGAGGAAAATTTCCCGAGAGCCAGTATAGAAACAGCCAGTCCTCGAGTATTAAAGCAGTCGATATCCCTTTTATATGCCGAATTTAAGATTTTATTATTTTCCCGGTAACTGGAATTTTGCCGGGATTTTTACTCTTGGACTATTAAATGGTTTTGGCATTTTTCGTTTCTTTACGGGAATGGCTAAAATCACGACTGCAATTTCGACCAATCAGATGGCTGGATTTCTTAAGTGAGTTATATTAATAAATATATGATAGTAATATAGAATAATGATTTGTATAAATGAAAAAGTGAAAACGAAGAGGTTATGTGACGATGATTTATTTGTTTTATTTTATTTGTTATTTTGTTCTCCCTCTGTTCATTTCAAGCTGTTTACGAGCCTACAACCTTTCAGTATTCGCCGGAAGGAGACGGCAGGGAACTCTGGAATTTTATGAGGTAAGAGATAGTCTGTCCCATGCACTGTTATAGAAATCGTTTCAAAGGTAATTTCAATACCCTATTGTTTTGCTTATAGAAATCACCAATGGATTACTCAACATGTTACTGTCATGTTCGCAGATTGCAATATATAGGTGACGCATAAGGTAATTGAAATCACCTTAGATTGACTTCTTAAAAGTCTTTGCATTTGTGTAATACGACACTTTAAACTTACTTTGGTCTGTGAATGAATGTTAATTGATATGCGATCAAGGGGGATATGCTAAGAGACGAATATCCTCAAAGAAAAAAAGGAGGTCGAAGCTGAATCTTCGACAGTTGACTGGCAGTTGAATAGGGATCATCAGTCTCAAAATACCTTACCGACAAAAGAAAACGAGAGATGGAGTATGGGAGGGATTAAAAACAAATATACCTTACAGTTCTTTGCAAGCATGATACATTTGCAGAAATGACACATTATGGCATTTATCAAACAATATATTGATCAACCGTTGTCTTTCTCAGTCTATAGGTTAAGGTCATGATTGCTCAGGCTCCATAAATATTGGTGATAATTACGATTTTGTATCCAGAATCAGATGTTAAGAGTGTATTCCCATATCCCGGCTATTACCCCCACCTATATCTCCGGCAGCCGTAGCACACAGTGTACTCAAGATAGTAATTCCTTCCAGGTAACCACTTATACACCTAGGCCGAGTGTTGTATATATAGATTAATGGCCACCTAAAAGACCTAGTGCCGTGGCAAGGAATCTAATCCCATACCTTGTGATTTATATTCTGATGATTTATCCACTAGACCACAGCACCTCTAATGCATTATGTTTTCAATCCATTCAGTACGACCTTTAAGAATCTAACCGGTTCAAGACCCGTTAGTGGAGGTTCAACTGATGCAGAGAATGAGTCATCTGCGGTTTCTACACCAACAATGAACCTAGGCAGACGGCTGGCCGATAGAGACCTGCTGAGACATATGATGGTGAGACAAGTTGGTGTTGATCATGATGATTCCCCTCGATTAACCACACCGAAACCACCTAAACACCATGATACCGTTACAGAAGAGCGAATGGTCAATTCAGCTGGTAGTATGAACCAATCTGTGGCTGCAAGACAGTATGATCGAGACATTGAAGATAGTTCCAGGCCTCGTGCACCATCGTCGGGAAAGGTCGTCACCGAGAGAGCGTCTGGAACTGTCCATCCACATGTAGAGGATACGGATGAGGCTCCTCATCCGTACGGAACGAGGGTCCGCCGTCGCTCTATCATGGATGAAAATCTCTTGCAACTTCCCAACGCTAACAGGAGGAGCAGTCTTTCAGATCTGCTCCTACTTTCAGGCAACAATCGGCAGAATAAGTTATGGAATGGACGCAATGGCAACACTGCACCAGTTCAGGAGGCTGAAGCTACACTGTTTCCTACTGATTCTTCAAGTGCCAACGGACCAACTGTCGACGATCCAGTAGATACCAACAACACTAAGTCTGCAAACCCGAAGCAGCCAAGTCAATCTCTGGAACCAAACGCTTCTTCACACAAAACCCCAACTGCTGCAGCTGGGACCGTTTTACCAAAGGAAATCCCTGTCGAGAACTCCACTCACAAGAATCCCGCCGCAATTCCGGATGACCAGGGAAGCATTGGCAATAAGTCACCCCGTGACACAAATGTCACTATCAACATCACCATGAACACAAAAGAAGTTGAGACTGTTCATATTGGTGATGTACACAATAAACGCAACTTCCGTGACGGTCCTTACCAGGGCATCAAGGCATCGGAACCAAACAACAACGACGACAACGGTGAAGCTCAAAAATTGCTTAACGTAAACATGTCCGCTTCCGAAACTGACACCCTTCACGTTGACAGCAGTGACCATGATGACGACGATAATGCTGAAAGAGAAAAATTACTCGACCCCAAATCATCATAGGTATTCGAAACCTAGAATATTTCAAATTAGGTATATAATGATAAATTGTATTCCCAACTTTTAAAACCACTGTTAACCTAAATTACGGACTATTTTTTTAAGGTAACAAATACAAATTGAACAGAAGAACATATCTAACTCATCAAAATCTTCAAATCTGTGACAATATCTTAATGATTGCATTTTAAAGGATTAGATTGAAGCACATTTTCTTGTAATCATAATGATAAAATGAAGAAAAAAATTAAGCTGCACACTGTTGTGCAAGTTAAACTTTCTCTGACAATAACTTAATCTACATTCACCAGTACGTTCGCGATGCCTTATTCAATGGTGCTGGTAAGGGAAAAGACATATCGTTCAAAGAAATTACATTTACATAACTTTTAGATGATATATTTTGTATGATATATTTTGTACAAAACACTGTCATGTACGTAATTGTATCAATCATCATTTAAGTGTAACTTGTGGACACTCCTATATATAAATTCATCTTACTTACTACTTTTGATTACAGTCTTACAAACAAATGTTAGAATCACTTACTTGAGTTTGTGTCTTTGCGAAAGTAACTTGTTTATGTTTCCTTCACATTTAAAGGTTGTCAACTATTTTGTTTCTGTGGATTCTTTCACGTTTCACTGGACTCAAATGGTTATATAAAACGGTATTACACGGTTATCAAACAATTACTTATGAGTTATTTTCATAAACCGATTGCAAAAGCTAAATAGATGCTGCTTGTATATGTTTTGATTATTCGGAGTATATTTTGTAATGGTTTCAGTTAGAAGTACATTCCTGCTTACTATTTGTTTTCTTAATTTATAAATATTTTCTTTAAAAGTTATGCTATTATCAACATCTTTTGAAATGCAGAACTCTGACGTAGTTATAAGTTGGATGTGACAAGGAATTCTTCTTATTTTTTTTTTTATATGAATGACATTCTAACATGACCATCACACAGTAAATTTGATAATGTTTGTGAGAGGGAAAATCGTAACACTATCGAATCATAATCAAAATCCAAAATGTAATCATCTTTTTTTAATTCAAAAAGTCAAATCTCATTTAATCACGTGTGGATCGAGAATTCATTTAGAGTCTGATTTAACGGGACGTCTACAGCCACAGTAAGAAACCGAAAATGTTGGTCCATGGGCCTTCTAGCCACTCTTCTGATGGTTCGCTCGACCGACGGCCCACAAGACCGGCATTTATTTCTATTTTTCCTTTAATATATATTTCCTCGTTTTGTCGGTCTTGTAGACCGTTGGGAACTTTCGACTTTTCTAAATGTCATTATGTATTTGTCGGTTTGTGGGCCTCGTAGGCTGTCAGCATGGGCGTAAATCTGCAATTGATACCTATTGTTCAGGGGGGGGGGGGTGATCTATTCACATTCCCCCCCCCTGAACAATAGGTATTACGTAAGGATTGACGCCCATGGCTGTCAGACTACTGGGATGACGTCGTTTTTAAATTCTGACGAAAGTATAGATTATCATGGTTGTACAGCATTTGATTTTAAAAGAAAAAAGTTACTCAGAAATTTTTGTTTTGATAGTATAGAGGTGAAGGTGTATACGACAATATTACCATTTTATACGACAAGTACTAGCATAAATCAAATACACCAAATAGCTCATTAATCAATTATTTGTTTTAAGTACATGTTGATATGTTTATTGATTTTTAGAACGTTACTTCTGTGTTAAAAACAACGCGTTCTTATCATTTTATGATAAATGGACAAAGAAAACATTCTTTTCTGTGAAACAGGGTTGTTTTAGTAATTTTATTTTTAAAATAAATTCAATGTTGTTTTCATTTCATTAAACAAAGTCTATGTATCGTTTTTTGTGGAAGGGGGAGGGGAGGGGCTGTATTTCATTTTCACATACATTCATGTATATGCAATAATATATACTGCAAAGGTACGAGCATGGACAAATATTTTGTTACTATCCTAGACAGAATATTTGGATGGATCACCCTCCCAAAATGTTTTGTTGTCGGTAGGCAATACTGAAAAGGACAACGAATAGCCTTCACTATAATATAAAAACAAAAGAAAACAAAACAAACAAGACCCAACAAAGCACAACCCAACCCAACACAGGAAAACACAACAAAACACAACAAAACACAACAATACATACCAGACCTACTTACTGTATACTACCCGTTAGTGATAACTCCTAACATGTGTGAGTGAGCGAAGCGAGCGAGCTAAAAGTTTAAGAATTATGAGGTCGCAGTGCAAACAATTACATCTTATAGAGAGGAAAAACTATAATCCTGGTGGGGTTTTAAGCACAATCTAATCATGAAAGAACGAAAAGACCTTTTATAAGAAACACAATTACATTTTTATGGTGAAAGGAAAAGGGGGCTTTTATCCAAAGGGAAAATGACACTTATTAGAATAGAAAAGGCGCAGGTTTCAAAACAAAAAGGGGAATTATCTGATATAAAAATGGGGCACTTCTTGCACATGATAAGAAGCACTCACCAGATATGAAAAAGGGAAATCATCAGAAGGAAAATGGCACTTATGAGAAAGCACAAGGGGACACTTATGAGATATAAAAAGGGGCTCTTATTTTAAAGTTAAAGAGGGTACCTCTCAAATTTAAATAAGGGCACTTACCGGAGATGAAAAGGGGCACTAATACAAATGAAAAGGGGCATACAAAATAAAAGAGGCACTTGTCAAAATATCAGAGGGACCTCTCAGATTTGAAAAGAGGCATTTATAAGAAGTGAAGGGGCATTTATCAGAGGTACATGTGTGAACGGAAATGGGCTTTATCTATCTTGTTGTAGTATTTGATTGATTTATCACAAAGTTCTATTAGCTTAATGGCCTTTAGAATGGCGTATCCAGATCTTGGCCGCAGGAGGGTCAAATCATTTCAACTTACTTTAATCTATAAAAGTTTAGTAAGGATATCGCTTAAATGAAAAGAAGACTTATTTGAGGAGGGGGAGGGGTAGGGGTAAGACTTTCAAGGAAATGCCTACAATTCGTGCATTTCTTGACTCACAGTGATTTCTTACCTGCTTACTACTAATGAGTCCGCGTTTCCTTTCTTTGTAGGTCGGAATTCGGTCAAGAGGGTAACTTATTCCTCTCCCAGCCCCATCCTAAACAAGATGTAGCGCTTAGAGACTTCGGTGGTAAGCGCCTTATAAGCACCGTTTTTTATTATTATTATTAATATATTCATCTATCTTTTACACTCATCACCCAGGTGAGGTAAATGGATACCCGGGATGAAGAAATTACTTGATTGCTGTATCGCCTTAACATGGCTGCTCAGCTACAGCCGGTGTAATAATGCGATGCAAGTATTTTGTATTAAGCGTAGTAGAGTATATTCATATAGTAGTTGCGTTATATATTTCATAACATGTTTAACTATATCCGAAACGCATGATATGATAAACCTTACCGTTTTGTGTTTCCCAATACATTGGTGGTTCTCAAAGGGCCCAGCACACCATGAAGTCTTTTCAATTTCGGTGATCGCTCTCATTGTATTTTGTCATAATGCAGAACATATCTGGTAATATAATAGTTGTGTGTGTGTGTGTGTGAATGTATGATTTTTACTGAGCGAGAAATAGAATGATCAATAATGTGCAATCATATTCCGCAATTCGGAACACGTGAACAATGTTAATGTTTTAACCGAAAACATTTTTCTTCACCTATTCTGTGGTTAAAACTAGCCCATATCGGAAATTGAAAACACAGGTAAAGGACTTCTCTGTCAATATACTTTGCTGGTAAGTATAACAAAATATGACTTATGATATCTTTCAAAGTTGTATGAAATATGTGTTATAAAGTACACGCACAGTGATTTTGCTATCAGTATAGTTGCGTTATATAAATGAACATTATCATAACATGTTTCACTTGATCCAAAACGCATGATTCAATGAACATGAGATTTTGTTGGTTCCCACCAATGGCATTTCAAAAACTATTGTCGTGAGTATTGACTTAACTGTGAACTGTGTTGGCAGTAGATTGATGGTTCTCAAAGGGCCCAACTCACCGTGCACGTCCTTCCTGGAGTCCTTTCAATTTTGGGGAGCGCTCTTTTGTATTTCGTCATATGCAAACATCATAAAAATCAGATAATATGATATTTGTGTGTCTGGGGCCTGAGGGTGTGTGTGTCTGAATTTCACTGAGCAAGAAATGGATTGATTTCAAATGTGCTATTACTGATATTCTGCAATTCGGAACACGGGAACATTGTTAATGTCTTACCCGACAACCTGCGGTTATACTACTAGCCCTTATCGGAAATTGAAAACGCAGGTAGAGAACTTCTCTGCCAACAGACTTTGCTTGTAAGTAAAAGATATGACTTATGATATTTTTTCAAAGTTGTATTAACTATGCGCTATAAAGTACACGCACACTAATTTTGCTATTAACGTGTACATGCAACTTTTCAATGATTTACATGCGCTAGTACTACTGTTTGGCTTAATCAACAGGGCTGGTTACGTGAATGTAGGGTTAGTTTCCATCCGTTTATGACATGTTAGTAATATATTACCAGTCGACAAAAATTTTGGAAATAATGCTTAGCTGTTAATGAAAGTCGATTTTTATAATAAAAAAATGCCTGTATAATGTTGTTTTGACTATGAGAACTAGACATAAATGGTGTATAGTATAGGCCAAATCGATGCCCGGACATTAACGATGCAATCGGATATATTAATATTATTATTATTGGTGGTAGTAGTAGTAGTTGCTTAAGTAGTAGTAGAAGTAGTAGTAGTAGAAGTAGTAGTAGTAGTAGTAGTAGTAGTAGCAGTAGTAGAAGTAGAAATACTAGTAGTAGTAGTAGTAGTAGTAGTAGTAGTAGTAGTAGTAGTAGTAGTTAAAGTAGTAGTAGCAACAGCAGCAGTATTATTATTGCTATTCTGTGCTGTTATTCACCAATCATAATGTGTTTCACAATTTTCTCTGGCTTTGACCAACATCGACAAATAAACGTGCAACAGTCAAGAAATAAAAATATGTTTAGTAGATATAACATAATGAAAGTATGTGTTTTGTTTCGTTCAACTTTTTTTCGCTCAGATATTTCAACCATGGTCGGGTACCATCAGAGCCTCAAATATGAATAAACGGATTTTGAAAACATTTCTTCTCTTCATCTTACTGAATGCGCTTCCCAATGTAATTAGCGGAGGTTGGGTAAGTCAATTTGTCTTTCATTCAAGAAAGATTATTCGTTGCATAACGTGTTTGGATGAAATCTGGTTATAAAAAACAAGGCCCCTAAGGAAAAACGAAAAAAATACAGTGTTAAATAGAACGTTGTTGTATCAGGGGTTTAAAAAAAGCAATAAAATAAAATAAACTAAAGTGATACTGGTGAAATGACTAATAAGTGTTCCTTATTGAGAACTTGTTGGGCCTTCAAGACTTATTAATGGGTAATGGGAGTCAACACAAGTTAACTTTAATGTGTTTTGCGTACATGGTATAGGTACAAAGTTTAATAAGCGTGTGTAATGTTGTGTTGAGATTTGTTGATTATTGATATAGGTTATCTGTATAGACAGCATTTACCAAATAATAGATTTTGAACCGATATGTGTTCAATTGATCATACTTACTGAAAGAAAAACGAGTCGGGATACAAACAGGGCATGCTTCAACACATGATAGACATAGACATATTTTAATAAATCCAGTGACAGATTCGATAGCAGAGGGGGGGGGGGGTCGTTTCACAAAACTTGTCATCAAATAAGCTACTGGAATCCTTGCTTCTGATTGGTTATCAGTTGATTTGTCACTGATTTGTGTCATTTTTATATAGAAAAAAAGCTTTGAGAAACGGTTCCCAGGTCATTAGTTATACTTGGCGTTGAAGATTTTTTTTTTTTTTTTTTTTTTTTTTTTTTTTTGGGGGGGGATGCTGCCATTTGAAAATTGTAATAAGGCCTTTGAGCTGACGGAGAATTTTGCCTGAAAACTTGCTTATACCTCAGTTAGACCAACGAGACCGACTCCAGACCCACACCAGACCCACACCAGACCCACACCAGACCCACATCAGACCCACTCCAAACCGACACCAGACCCACACCAGACCCACACCAGACCCACACCAGACCCACATCAGACCCACACCAAAGCGACACCAGACCCACACCAGACCCACACCAGACCCACACAAGACCCACACCAGACCCACACCAGACCCACGCCAGACCCACGCCAGACCCACACAAGACCCACACAAGACCCACACCAGACCCACACCAGACCCACGCCAGACCCACGCCAGACCCACGCCAGACCCACACCAGACCCACACCAGACCCACACCAGGCCGAACTAAATATTCCTAAAATGGCACAAATACAATACGTGGGCTTGGATTCGATGTGGTGTCGGTTTGGCGGTGTGGCTGGGGTATTGACAATGACATGAATTTAGTCCCTGTAATAGTTCCGCCTTGCATACTGAATGCAACTCGTCTGCCTAGTTAAAAGAAAATTTTGCGGTGGTTGATTATGTATGGTAATTGAGCACTGACGGTTGAATTTGTTCACAAAAGGAGAGGGGGGGGGGGGGGTGGTTCGTCTACTCACATGATTGTGGATCGGATTCCTTTTGTGCAAGATCTTTGATAAATTGCATTATGTAAAAGCGTTGTGGAATGTATCAAAATAAAAGAGAGGCAGAAGGAGAAGGAGCGGGAGAGGAAGTGAGAGAGGGAGAGGAAGAGAGAGAGAGAGAGAGAGATAAAGAGAGAGAGAGAGAGAGAGAGGGGGGGGGGAGAGTCGGTGAAATAGAAATGGAGTGAGATTGAAAGAGAGAGAGAGAGAGACCCTGACAGACAGAAAGAAAGTTGTGTGTGTTTCTGAGTGTGTGCGTGTGCGCACGCGCGCGTGTGTATGGTGAAAGAGAGTGAGGTAGAGGGAAAGAGGGAAGGGAAAAAAGGAGAGAGTGAGTGAGAGAATGAGAGAAAGAGGATGTGTGTGTGTTTGTGTGTATGTGTGCGTGTGTGTGCGTGGGTGTTATGTATGGGATACATAGAGAGAGAGAGAGAGAGAGAGAGAGTCGATGAAATAGTAATAGAGTGAGATTGAGAGAGAAAGAGCTTTGTCATCATCCTCTGTGCGGTGGCAATGAATTTTCATTATTGTATTCCCTATTCTCTTTTTATAAAATGAAAATGCACTTGAATTCTATGATTTCAGTATCAAAGTGAACAATAACCTCAGTTCGCAGCAAACTTCGTGTGCGGGGGATATGGATTGCAGGATGTTTGCGTGGCGGATGGGTGTGTGTATGTGTGTTGAGCGCGTATGTATGTTAAATGAACATGTATGCGTGTGGATAAAACATATTTAAAGTACCATTTGCTTTGTAAAGCACTGAGCATTTATATTTGTTTGTAGAAGAAAAAAAATTGTTTTCGAATCACTGTCGCGTGGTGAAACATGGGAGCGAGTAAAGAACCAAACTGCTAACGTCATAACCGCTTTTCGTCCAGTTATTGGTTATAATCAATAGAGCCTGTGCTTGAGGTTCACCGCAACAACAGTCAACCGCACATTATCAGTCAAACACATAATTATAAATATTTGTTACTCTTTCAGACACAATTCAGATAATTTTCACCATGCAGAATATTTAGAAAGAGATACCGTATCAATCCTTTGTCTAATTTCTTGTCAATCTTCTTCCAATCTTCTGTTTTTCGTCTATTATGAAACCATAGTTTCATAATTGTTGTTCTTTTCTAGAAATCTTTCAACCCTAAGCTTAATAAAGCAACGTGCACAAACGTGACAGTAGGCGTCCTAGAAAGAGATGCGTTTCGTAGCCTTTTCAGCACACTCAGAATGTCTTCTTTCGTGTAATTATTCATACATCTAGTAATTAATTTTTCTTCATTTGGTTTAGTTCTGCAACAACCCCTCACCACCTGTTTGCGCCGATGACTGCGATGGGAATGGATACTATATCAGTCCAGATGGAACTGCGTGCATTCAATGTCCACAATGTTCGGCTGGAAAGGAACTTAACAAGGTATCTTTATAAAACTTCAACATAACACAGTTCATTTAATCATTTACTTGTTTCTCAATCCAAATGTTGAGTTTGTTAGGGTTCAAATCCGAGCTTGGACTTAACGTTCTTAAGAAAGTCATTAATCCACATTTTACACTTTCCACCGAATTTTAAAATTGAGTGTCTGAAAGTTATTGGGGGAAACAATGATTAAGGAGCCCTGAGGGAGAACAGCATTGATGCCGAGGCTTCATTTTCTTGCTTCTCAATCCAAATTTTTGAGTTTTTTAGGGTTCGAATCGTAGCTCGGATCTAGCTCGGTTTGCCCTCTTGTACACATGCCAGAGGCGGCGGAGCGACTTCCAAAGTTGGGGGGGGGGGGGGCACCAACAAAAAAGGGCACTTTCTGGGAAAAAAGGGCATCTACAAAGGGAAATCTCAAAGCGAAAATAAACAATTTTTAGACATTGGTATATACCCCTAAAATATGATTACATTATCAGGGATGATTTCAATATTTGTTTCTCTTTATACATCGTATAAAATATTGCTTTTTAAAGCATCATACCTTGCAGTTGGGTGTGATGGTCGAAAAAATCATTTGCGAGCGAGGAAAAATATAAGATTTATGAGGTCACAGTGCGAAAACTACATCTTATAAAGAGGAAAAAACAATCCTCATCGGGGTATAAATAAGCACATTTTAATAACAGCAAACTGAAAAGACCTTTGAAAAGTAACATAATTATAACATCTATAAATGTGAGCGAGCGTAGCGAGCGAGCTTTGGGAGATATTGCTCTTAGTCGCTTGAAATTAGGGGCACGTTTAATGATGAGAGGAAAGGTGGACACTTATCAAAGGGATAAGACAATTATTAGAAAATAAAAGGAGCACGTGTCAAAGTACAAAGGGTTATTATCAGAGGTGAAAATGGGGCACTAACCAGGGATGAAAAGGCACTTATGAGAATGGAAATTGGGCATTTGTCGACGGAAAAGAGGCAACCATCAGATTTTGATAGGGGCATTTATGAAAAAGGGATAGGTTCCTCATAAGAAAGGAGAAGGGGCATGTATCATTGTTAAAAAAAGGTTAATTATCAGAGGTGAAAAGGGGCACTTATCGCACCTAAAAAGGGGCAAACACCATATATGAAAGAGGCACTTATGAGAATGAAAAAGGGGCACTAATAATAAAGGGGAATGTGCATTTGTTGAAAGAAAAGGAGCACCGATCAGATTTTGATAGGGGCATTTATTGGAGGTGAAAGGGGGCTTTTATGAAAAGCGGAAATTATGAAGGAAAAAGAGCATTTTTTAGGAAGGAAAAGGGGCACGTGTCAAAATAAAAGGGGGTGTTATTAGAGATGAAAAGAGCACTTATCAGGAGGTAAAGGGGGCACTTCTCAAAATAAAAAGATTGTCTCTCAGAATTGAATAGGGTCATTTACCAGACATGAAAAGGAGCACTAGAAGGAGAATGAAAAAGGACTATTTTCATAGGTGAAAAGGGGCATTGATGAAAAGGCAAAGGGCTCTTTGTTAAATGGGGGCACTTATCATAAGGAAAAGGGGCACTTATTAGAAAGGAAAGGGGGCACATGTGAAAATATAAGGTGCGCTTATCCGAGTTAAAAAGAGGTAGTTATTAAAAGGGAAAGGGGCACTTCTTACAAAGGAAAAGGGGCAATTGTCACAGTAAAAGGGGCACCTCTAAGATTTAAATAGGGCAATTATCACAGATGAAGGAGGCGCTTAACAAAAGTGAAAAGGGGCGCTTCTCGTATCCGAAAAGAGGCACTTACTAGAGATTAAAAAGGGCACTTATAAGAATGGAAAATAGACACTTATTGCAAAGGAAACTGGTAACTTGTCTGGGAAAAGAGGTACGTGTCAAAATAAAAGGGGCAGATTTCAGAGGTGGAAAGGAGAGGGGCACTTTTAAAAATTAACAGGGGCACATATCAAAGTAATAGGGGCACTTTTATGTAAAAAGGGGCGCTTCTTACAAAGTTAAGGGGGCACTTACAAAGTTAAGTGGGTGGGGGGGGGGGCACTGTGCCCCCCTGCCCCCCCCCCCCCCCGGGTCCGCCGCCTCTGAGACATGCACACCCTATTGTATTCAACTGGAAGCTGTTGGATAGGTAGCATGACGGACAATGCCATATCAGGTACGAATATTTGAATGAATGTTTGCTGAATAATGCATCCTTTTGATGCGCAATGTTACACCATTGTCGATTGCGCGCAATTAATGTGGAGAGTAATGAGCCATTAAATAGAATGTGTTCATTTTTCCATTTTTTTTACGTTTCTAGACTGTGTTCCTATATCCATGATTTAATCTTGAAAGTAGTAAAATATCTTAATGTTTCGTTCCTCGTTTGTTTCATATGATCTTTTAACCAGGATTGTGGAAATGGTTTGAACGGAGATGCAGTATGCATACCTTGTCCAGAAGGATTCTTTTCATTATCCACGTCACAGCGTTGCACTCAATGCACCACATGCACCAATACCGTTGAGCAGGAAACATGTCAACTCACACAAAACAGAGTGTGTGGGGATTGCTTGCCAGGGTAAATATTTCGTTCCATTTTGTGAAGTTCCGAAATAACATTGAAAGAAAAAAATTACAACAGTCAGGTCCTTTTAATCGCTACGTGGAACTGTACAAAATGTGGGAACAGTGCACTTTAATTCTGACAAATTTATAAATGAACAGCAAGGCCGCAATAACCGAAAATTGTAGATCAATATTGACAAATGAGTGAACGGAGAGGCCCCCCCCCCCCCAGAGGAAAAACCACAAGAGACAAAAGCCGATGATATATGATTTCTAATACATCCATATTTTTTTTTACTAAAATACGTTCCATTCTAAATTGGTTATGAGCCTCACTTAAAAAAAGAAGATTAATGCGAGTGTGTAATCACGGCAGAAGGTTTCTCAAAGAGGTTTAAGACTTCTTCTGCGGATACAGCAAATCTCACCAGGAAAACATTATTTCATGCTTTGTGTTCTTGATTCCTATACAGCTTTGTCCGAACGCCTGACCGATTCTCGACCGACTTTAACGCCTGTCCAAACAGATGTTCAGACCTTCCCCGTGATACGCCACAGTGCAGGGATTGGTGGAGTAATCAAGCGAGAGAACTGACGGAGGTAGACCAACCCCCGGATACTGCAGCTGTTGAAAGGCATATTGAAGAGGTGCATCTGGATGATCTTGATGTAAGTGGCGTAACTATTGAACATCATGATTGATGAGGGGGAAATCCCAGTAGATCGACAGCCCATGAGACCGACAGCCACAGAGACCGACAGCCAATGAGACCGACAGCCCATGAGACCGACAGCACATGAGACCGACAGCCCATGAGACCGACAGCCCATGAGACCGACAGCCGATGAGACCGACAGCCCATGAGACCGACAGCACACAAATCCAACAAAACAAAGAAAGACGCAAGGGAAGATAGAAAAATGTCGGTCTTTATGACTTGTGTCTGATGTCGGTCTCATCGGCCATCGTTCTATAAACAAAATTGTTAGAAGACCCACAATATCGTTACTGTCGGTATAGTTGGTTGTATCTGGTAAACCCTTAAAAATGATTTCAGAAGATCCGGCAGCCCAAGAGAACGTCAGACCAAGAGATTGACGATATTGGTTTCACGGGCTGTCGCTCTGCGGGCTTTAGTCGATTGATTAGATGATGATGATGATGATGATGAATATGGTTACGACATCTACTGCACCAGTGCAGTAGAGCAAAAGAATGTACGATGACTAGCAATGGGATTGTGATAATATCCGTCTAAATTTTGGTCCCATTCGTCATTTTTGTTCATGTTAAGGGTAAGAGTTAGGTAAATTGAGATTTTTGTGATTGTATTCTGATAAAAAGATGGGGTCAATGGGGGCAAAAAGCAAGGAATGTAAGATCAAACGGACAAAGGAGCAATGCAGGACAAAATATGTGGGATACACAGAAAACAGACAGTATGACCGATATTACGTAAAACAATAGAATATGAAACCTTCAATGGACTGTCCGACTTTGACATTAGTTCACGGTAGACTCAAGTAGATGTTGAAAAAATGTGTGGGCATTCTGAGAATTTTGTCAACCTTGGCTACTTTTGTCATCCCAGAATTATCATATCCTTTCTTTTTAAAGCCATGTGAACCTAAAACCCCTCTATGCATTGACCCCTGTCACGATGGAAACTTCTTCTTGGACTATGATGGACTTTGCAAGGCGTGTCTGTCATGCCAGCCTGGAGAAGAACTCAATAAGGTATTCTTATTTCCTCCCACTTTAATAGTGCAGATTGGTACTGACCTACTCTGTGTAAGAGTAGGTATTTTTAAATGCCCCAAATGGGCACTTTAGAAATGTGGCCGTCCGTCACTTTCTTAAAGGAGCTACACAAAGAAAAGTCACTAACAACTCATAATTAGAACAAATTACACATGGATGGAAAGATTTTCTCTCAAAAAAGACGAACAATTTGCTGAGAAATCATATAGATATCATGGAAAGGCGTAAAATGCAATTTTTCAAGACCCTCCTTACCTTAGATGAACACTTCTTACCAAGTATTTCTAAGAGTGTCTCGGCAATATATTAAATAAGGCCTACTTTCACCACAAACAAAACATACTAGTGCTTTAAAATATATGTTTCAACATCTTGGTCACACCTTTTTTTAAAAAACACCTGTCTGATTAATTTGTTATTTTTTCGGAAATTCTCAGGTTTGCGGTCGAGGGAAGAACGGTGATGCATATTGTCGGCGGTGTCCCGAAGGAACTTTTTCAGAGGATGGAATAAAGCGATGCTCCCCTTGTCGTATTTGCGTGAATACTTTGGCGACCGAGTGCACTGCTTCAAGAAACACCGTGTGTGGAGAGTGCCTTCCAGGGTATGATGCCGGTGGTGTTGAAAATGAATATTTTCCAAAATTTAATTTTACCCCTTTTTGCATAACACTGGTAGGCTACAAGATGAGTTCTGTTCCTAATTTGGCTTTAATTTCGAGTGCACATTCACACAACGTACCCTCTTGTGGCAAAACATCTACATAATGACACACTCCCATGATTGTGAAAATATGACGTTTTTCGTGAAAAAAAAATACTATTTTTCAAATCCGAGATAATTTCAATGCTAGTGAACATCCCCGACAAAAACCTTAATTAAGTAAAATATGCATATATCATGCGAACACAAATTAAGATGATAACGAAAGAGGAAGAGGGGGGGGGGGGGGGGGGGGGGGGGGGTTATGATTTTGATTTCGAGTTAAACTGGTGTTAATAAATGTAAAAGAGAATTTTTGTCTACTGTGAGGTTCTGGAATGATAAAAATGAACAGAAATTGAGTCAATCTTTGTCACAATCTTTGCACTGAACACAGAGATTGATATACATGTATAAGAAGGCCTATATACATCTGAAAGTTTGGTCCAAACTTTTTCCACTATTTCTGGTAATATTTTGAATATTAGGGACTGGGAAGAGTAATTTTCTCCAGGGAACATTTTCTACTGTGGTATGCTTTCAAAGTGGCATAAAAAAAGATGGAAAAAGCTAAAGAATTGTTCTTCATCTTTGCCAGAACTCAATCTCCTCTTTAATGTTTAGATATTACCAAGATGCAGATGGATACTTCCCGGACCAGGGAGCCTGCCCGAACAAGTGCCCCGAGTGTCCGAACACCGTTTCACAGTGCCAAGAGTGGTGCAAATCGAGGACAATGTCGGACCAGGTTACCGTAGATCCTGCAGAGACCCACGGCCAAGATGCCATCACCCCAGCGGCCGTAGCTGCGGACATCTTCCAGTCTGTTGCTGACAATGAAGGTAAGCTCGATAGAAAAATTAATGACATTTTCGTTTGTATAAAAGCCCAAATCATAGTTTTAATGAATAAAGGAATATCGAACCCTCACTGAAGGTTACTGGGGTCTTCTCGCCAAACAATACAGCAAAAAAACATGACATTATAGCTTTACATTCTTTACATTTTTCATAGAAATTCTAAAACTTCGAGGAGTGCAACGGTCGGTGGCATCTGCCTGACACCTAGACTAAAATTGTTGACTCTTGTCTGACCTATGATTTATTTTGGTCAAAACCTTATTTAGACAACTCATAAGATGTGGAACCCTTGGTATAACAGCTGTCTGTTCCCCACATAATTGCGATACAGTCGCAATGAGGTTAGCGCCAACGAAGAGAATTGTGGAAAACAACTTTTTAATTGACCGCACTGACTAAAAACATTCAATTTCGTGAGACATTTTGGGGCAGTTAAGCACAGAGGCTGATCCAAGAAGTCATCGGAATCATCATCATCATCATCATTATCATCATCGTCATTATCTACAACTGTACAGTTGAGCAGGGCTATTCCAGCTCTTTTATTTTTTAATTTTGTCATCCATGTTTTTGAAATCAATAAAATTAATGAAAAAATCTAAATAAAAGTTAAAATAACAAGATTCCTGATGTCGATAGATCAATATTGTCTCGATATCCTTTTTGTTTCCACAGTCAATGATGAGGCTAAACTTCCTCCAGCTAGCCATGGATCATACATGGTCATCTTCACAGTCCTCGCTTCCGTTCTAGCTGTCGTCGTCATCGTCCTTGCTACCTTCCTTTTCTTGTTCCGTTGCCTTTGGAACAGAACCGATGGATCGCCTGATACACCTGAAACACCGCTCCTACCAGGTCCGAGTAAGGCGTATGTTTTTTAATCGGATGAAATAAAAAGAGGCGTGTCTAAATCCCCCGGGTTTTTTTAACATAGTGACCAGCCAAAAATATGAAGTAAACGAGCAAAACAAAACACGTATGTTGAGCTTGTTTTTCATGCTCTAAGTTTATGGATACATCATACACTAATATTAATATGCATACAAGTCTCAACGATTAGGCATTATATGCCTGATTATATGCCACCACGCATGGTATACAAATTTGATTAATTACTAAATTAATTAAGCAAGGAATACATTAGGATCAACAACAAAAAATAAAGAAGAAATTAAATAACGAATATCTATGATTATGTTTCTTTCCAGAAAGGAGAGGTATGTGAGATATAGTTACTCCTAAATAGGTTATTTTAACGTACACGTCGTACTATTGCATTGACGACTTTTGTCAATGTTTTGTTATCGTTCGCTTTCTGAATTCTTATTTACATTGACGACTTCTCGTCAATGCCTTGTTTCCGTTAGTCTTCTTCTTCTGCTTCTTGATTTTATTTCCAAAATCACTCATGCGTGAACGTCCAGGCGACATCTTGTCTATTTCTGGCCGTTTTTGAGGCCTTTCTTTCGGTAGTCTATCCGAGATGCTAAAGACTTCTTACAAATTGCACTAGATAGTCCGGAAGATGCTCCTTCGTTTGTCACGTAGAGATACAGGCGTCAATAAATGCATATCGTTCTAATACGATTGCATTCTAGTATTTTCCTTTATTTTGCCTTCGCTCTTAATGGCGACGAACGTAGGTATTGCCGATGATCTTCTCGTCAAGCTGGCTGAAGACATTGAGACGAGTGAGCAGATGGAGGCCTTAGGACGAGTACTTGGAGTTAAGGTGGCAGCTATCAATAGATACACTGACACCAACAACATAGGTGGCCGGGTCACTTGCAAGGGAACACGGGACATGCTGTTTGACTGGAGACAGACCGTGGAACCTTGCAACCAGCATCAAAGACTGAAACAAGCACTCCATGATACTGGGCTGGTATCGCTTGCTGAAACACATTTCAAGGGGACACGTAGTATTCCAGGTAACAATCAATCCGTTCAACTGTAAATTCCTTTTGAAGAACGTAAAAACTAAGGCAACTTCCATAAACTTTATCTTTCTGAACTGATTCAATTATACACACCCAATAGGCCCCTTCGTTCTGCAAATCAAACTCTCTTGACCGTTAAAAAAGCAAAAAACAAAATACTTTGGTGATAGGTCCTTTTCATGCTCTGCTCCACGTATGTGGAATTCTCTTCCAGCCTCCATTCGTTGCATCTCTGATATTTCTGTTTAGATCAAAATTAAAAACTTACCTAATGGAAAATGCATATTCAACCTAGTTCTTAAATTGTTACCTAGTTCTTAAATATTTACCTAGTTCTTAAATTGTTACCTTACCTTGTTATCTTATGTTTCATAACTTCGCTTCATATTTGTTCTCTTGTCATTACTCTGTCTAGTTTTAATTGTATCAATATTGTAAAGTGCTTTGATATAAATGTCTTATGAAAAGCGCTGTATAAGTAAAAGTTATTATTATTATTATTATAAACAAGTGAAACTATTTAATAGCGTACAAAATTAAAAAATAATGATCCGATACGATCATTTATCATGGCCCCATAAGGTATTTCTACTACTAATAATTAAAAAATCAAATTGAGAGTTCTCGTTAATGAATTACATTGTGATAAAAGAAGGGGGTGTTTAATTTTTTTAAATGGTAAGGTATTTATCAATTCCTCACGAAAGTGTATGGGAATAAAAGTTGACATGTATAAGTATATGTATAATTAGATTGAGCGTAGTTTGATACATAGAATACGGGCCTAGTACATGAATTATCAAAAGTTTGATTGTTCAAATAAGTGATATTTCACCTCCATCTGGCTACGCGCTTCATGTTGATAATCATATTTCAAGAGATCAAAAAAGGTAAGTGGACACCTCAAAATGTCAAATACAATATTCAACAACTTAAAGTTCTTTGATATATGATTAAAAGTAAGATAAAACGTGATTAAAATTGGTAATCGCACATATTTGCATGTAAACAAGCACTTCAAATAACTAATGATTATTCTCAGTTTATAGCCACTCAATGTGTTATTTTATAATATTCCAAAGTATTTCCTCTATACCTCCGATAGTTTGCGTTTGTTTTATCCATATCAATACGATGTTTACAAAAAATTGTCTTCCAAATTCGCAGTTTTCAAGAAACAACTTAAACCTGCTCTAAAATCACGAACCTTATACCAAGGTCAATGACACTTGGCAGAAATGTGTATCCATACATGTGGCAGCGTTCTGCCAAGTTTAGTAAAATTTAATGACGTCAACGCGAAGATATCGCGTCATGACTTGATCTTCATTCAATACAATTCCATTCGTTTTGCACGCAGTGCTTGCGAGCCCTATCTAGGTCCCTTCCTCGATCTTGATTTCTTTCAAACTTCGCTGGCATAATCTCCATCATCTAATCAAGGTCACCTATTAAACTCTTCGCTCTACGAAATCACTCATGCGTGACCGTCCAGGCGCCAATTTGTCTTTCCAGGCCGTTCTTTAGGCCTTTCCTTCGGCCTACCTATCTACACTATCCAAGATGCTACAGACTTCTTACAAATTGCACTAGATAGTCCGAGAGATGCTCTTTAATTTCGTCTGTCACGTAGAAGGACGGGCGTCGATGCATGCATATCGTTCTAATACGATTGCAGTCGGCATAAACAACTGGCATAGATACACGAGTTTTTACTCGTGTATTTAGATCTCGGCTTTTTTATTCCTATGAACATGATATTTGAGGCCTTTTGCTTTTTTGATATTTTCTCATAAATTCTTATATACTGACCCTTTCAGGCTGAGCTAGTAGCCAGTCTTTACGAACCAGAGTATGAATAAATATATAAAATTAATAATCTGTATAAATGCAAAAGCGACAACGCAGAGCTCATGTGAAGATGATTTTTATTTGTATTATCAATTTCTACAAACAATATTTTGTTTTCCCTCTGTTTATTTTAAGTTGTTTACAAGCCTACAACGTATCTGTCCTCCCCGGAAGGAGGCGACTGGGAATTCATGAGACATCTGAGGTAATTAAGAGATATTCTGTACTGTTAAACGCAATTGCAAAGTCTTAAGAGAAATCATTTCAAAGGTAATTTCAATACCCTATTGTTTTGCTTATAGAAATCACCAATGGATTACTCAACATGTTTCTGTCATGTTTGCATATTTCAATAGGTGACGCCTAAGGTTATTGAAAATACCTTAGATTAACTTTTTGAAAGCCTTTGCATTTCTTTAATACGACAAACTTACTTTGGTCTGTAAATGAATGAGAATTAATTTTTGATCAAGGAGGGTATGGTAAGAAACGAATATCCTCAAATAAACATAGGAGATGCAAGCATGATACTATAATTACACATTATAGCATGTATTAAACAATTAATATGACAAAACCGTTGTGTTTCTCAGTCTGTAGGTTAAGATCATGATTTCTACATGAATATTGATGATAATTCCGTTTTGTATCCAGAATCAGCCAAGTTTATATTCGCTTCCAAAAGATTCTGGACTTGTTTTATTTCCTCGGCTATATCTCCGGCAGCCGTAGCACACAGTTTACTCAAGTAAATAATTCCTTCCAGGTAACCACTTACTGAACCAGGGCCGAGTGTTGTAAGTATAGATTAATTGTTACCCAAAGGGCCTATACACTATGAACATGACGGACAAAGAAAGAGGACAAAATATACAGTTCCTCATTCTACCCTCAAGAATTGCTGTGGTAGACAAAGGAACATCCCTTCACTGCTATTATGTAAAATGTGTAGGACAGGTGAATATGCATGTGACACCTGTTCTACACATTTTTACATAATAGCAGTGAAGGGATGTTCCTTTGTCTACCACAGCAGTTGTTGAGGGTAGAATGAGGAACTGTATATTTTTTCCTCTTTCTTTGTCCGTCATGTTCATAGTGATAGTACCGTGGCAAGGAATTTAATCCCATACCTTTTGATTTATATTCCGATGACTTATCCTCTAGACCACAGCACCTCTAATGCTTTATGTTTTTAATCCATTCAGAACGGCCTATCCGCGTCTAACCAGTTCAAGACCCATTAGTGGAGGTTCAACTGATGTTGAGAATGAGTCATCTGCGGTTTCTACTCCAACATTCAACCTCAATAGACGACTGGCCAATAAAAACCTGCTGAGACAAACGCTGGAGAGACAAGTTGGTCATGATGATTCCTTTCGATCAACCCCACCGCAACCTGATAGCGTTAAAGGAGAGCGAATGGTCAATTCAGCTAGTAGTATGAACCATGTTGGACCATTTTATGGAATAGAGACATTTCCAACACAATCAGCGGCTGTAAGACAATGTGATCGAGACCCAAGACCAATTGAAAGGTTTGGTTTCTGGGAAGATAGGTCCAGGCCTCATTCGTCATCATCGGGAAAGGTAGTCACTGAGAGAGCGTCTGGAACTGTCCACCCACATGCAGAGGATACGGATGAGGCTCCTAGAACGAGGGTCCGCCGTCGCTCTATCATGGATGAAAATCTCTTGCCACTTCTCAACGCAAATTGTAAAAGGTGACGCATAAGGTTATTGAAATCACTTTAGATTGACTTCTTGAAAGTCTTTGCATTTCTGTATTACGAAAAACTTACTTCGGTCTGTAATTGAATGTGAATTAACATTCGATTAAGAGGAAAATATGGTAAGTATTAAACGAATATCATCAATTAAAAATTGGAGGTCGAAGCTGAATCTTTGACGTTTGACTGATAGTTGGATAGGGATCACCAGTCTCAAAAGACCTTACCCTATAGTTCTTTGCAAGCATGAAACTATTGCAGAAAACACACACTATAGCATTTATAGAACTATGTATATGATCAACTGCTGTTTTTCTCAGTCTGTTGGTTAAAATAATGATTGCTCCATAAATAATGATGATATTATTTCATTTTAGTATCCAGAATAAGATATTAAATTTCTATTCGCTTCCAAAAGATTCTGAACTTGTTTATTACATGGGCTTTATCTCCGTTAGCCGTAGCACACAATGTACTCAAGTAAATAATGCCTACCAGGTAACTACTTACTACACCTGGGTCGAGTGTTGCAAATATAGATTAATGGCTACCTAAAAGACCTAGTGCCGTGCCAAGGAATCTAATCTCATACCTTCTGATTTACATTCTGATGATTTATCCACTAGACCACAGCACCTCTAATGCATTATGTTTTCAATCCATTCAGTACGACCTTTAAGAATCTAACCGGTTCAAGACCCGTTAGTGGAGGCTCAACTGATGCAGAGAATGAGTCATCTGCGGTTTCTACACCAACAATGAACCTAGGCAGACGGCTGGCCGATAGAGACCTGCTGAGACATATGATGGTGAGACAAGTTGGTGTTGATCATGATGATTCCCCTCGATTAACCACACCGAAACCACCTAAACACCATGATACCGTTACAGAAGAGCGAATGGTCAATTCAGCTGGTAGTATGAACCAATCTGTGGCTGCAAGACAGTATGATCGAGACATTGAAGATAGTTCCAGGCCTCGTGCACCATCGTCGGGAAAGGTCGTCACCGAGAGAGCGTCTGGAACTGTCCACCCACATGTAGAGGATACGGATGAGGCTCCTAGAACGAGGGTCCGCCGTCGCTCTATCATGGATGAAAATCTCTTGCAACTTCCCAACGCTAACAGGAGGAGCAGTCTTTCAGATCTGCTCCTACTTTCAGGCAACAATCGGCAGAATAAGTTATGGAATGGACGCAATGGCAACACTGCACCAGTTCAGGAGGCTGAAGCTACACTGTTTCCTACTGATTCTTCAAGTGCCAACGGACCAACTGTCGATGATCCAGTAGATACCAACAACACTAAGTCTGCAAACCCGAAGCAGCCAAGTCAATCTCTGGAACCAAACGCTTCTTCACACAAAACCCCAACTGCTGCAGCTGGGACCGTTTTACCAAAGGGTATTCCTATCGAGAACTCCACTCACGAGAAGCCCGCCGCCATTCCGGATGACCAGGGAAGCATTGGCAATAAGTCACCCCGTGACACAAATGTCACTATCAACATCACCATGAACAAAAAAGAAGTTGAGACTGTTCATATTGGTGATGTACACAATAAACGCAACTTCCGTGACGGTCCTTACCAGGGCATCAGGGCATCGGAACCAAACAACAACGACGACAACGGTGAAGCTCAAAAATTACTCAACGTAAACATGTCCGCTTCTGAAACTGACACCGTCCGCGTTGGCGATGAGGGCAACACACTGACCCGTGGTCACGTTGGCAGCAGTGACGATGATGAATACGATGATGACCATGATGGTGATGAAGACAAATTACTTGACCCCAAGTCATCATTGGTATTCGAAACCCAGAATAATTCAAATTATGTATGGTAAATTGTATTCCCAACTCTTAAAACCGCTGTTAACTTAACATATGGACTATTTTTTTAGGGTAACAAATACAAATTGAACAGGAGAACATATCTAACTCATCAAAATCTTCAAATCTGTGACAATATTCTAATGATTGCATTTTAAAGGATTAGATTGAAGCACATTTTCTTGTAATCATAATGAGAAAATGAAAAAAAATTAGGCTGCACATTGTTGTGCAAGCTAAACTCTTTTGATAATTACTAAATGTACATTCACCAGTACGTTCGCGATGCCTTATTCATTGGTGCTGGTAGGGGAAAAGGCATATATCGTTCAAAGAAAGTACATTTACATAATGTTTAAATGATATATTTTGTATTTGTATGATATATTTTGTAAAAAACACTGTCATGTACGTAATTGTATCAATCATCATTTAAGAGTAATTTATGGACACTCCTATATTTTAATTTCATCTTGCTTACTTCTTTTGATTACAGTCTTACAAACAAATGTTAGAATCACTTGCTGGAGTTTGTGTGTTTGCGAAAGTAACTTGTCCAAGTTTCCGTGACGTTAGAAGGTTGTCGACTTTCTTGATTTTGCAGATTTATTCATGTTTCACTGGACGTAACCAGTTATTAAAGTTAACTTAGGAGTTACTTCATCAACATGGTAGAGGCTTAGTAGATGCTGCTTGTATATATTTTGTTTATTCGGTGTATATTTTGTAATGGTTTTAGTTAGAAGTACACTTCTGCATACTATTTGTTTTATTAATTTACAAATATTTTCTTTAAAAGTTATGCTATTATCAACAACTTTTAAAGTGCAGAACTCTGACGTAGTTATTAGGTGTGATAAGGAAGTCTTATCATTTTAATATGAATGACATTCTAGCATGGCCAACAAACAGTAAGATTGATAATGTTTGTGAAAGCAAAAATCGATTAAAATCCAAGATGTAATAATCAGTTATTGAATTCAAAAAGTTCATATCGTGAGGAGAATTCAATTAGAATCTTATTTCTATGGGACAGTTTCAGCCTAAGAGACCGATAACCCACGAGACCGAATGTGTCAGTCCATGGGCCTTTTAGCCACTCTTCACAGGGTTCGATCATGGACCTACTAATGGTTCGATCGACCGATGACCCACAAGACCGATATTTGCTATCTATCGTACCTTATGTCTTTCATCGTTTTGTCGGTCTTGTAGACCGTTGGGAACTTTCGACTTTTCTAAATGTCATTATGTATTTGTCGATCTGTCGGCCTCGTTGGCTGTCAGACTACTGGGATGACGTCGTTTTTAAATTCCGACGAAAGTATAGATTATCATGGGTGTACAGCATTTGATTTTAAATGCAAAAGTTACTCAGAAAAAAACAATTTCTTTTTTGTTTTGATAGTATAGAGGTGAAGGTGTTCACGTCAATTTCATCATTTTATACGCCAAGTACTAACACAAATCAAATACACCAAATATTGAAAAAGATTAGCTCATTAATCAATTATTTGTTTTAAGTACATGTTGTATATGTTTATTGGTTTTTAGAACGTTACTTCTGTGTTAAAAACAATCTGTTCTTATCATTTCATGATAAATGGACAAAGGAAACATTCTTTCTGTAAAACAGGGTTGTTTTAGTAATTTAATTAAAAAAATAAATTTAATGTTTACATTTCATTAAAAAAATGTCTATGTATCGTCTTTTGTGGAAGGGGGGGGGGGGGGGCGGTAGCGGCTATATTTATTGTTCACATATATTCATGTATATGCAATAATATATACTGCAAAGGTACGAGCATGGACAAATATTTTGTTACTATCCTAGACAGAATATTTGGATGGATCACCCTCCCAAATGTTTTGTTGTCGGTAGGCAATACTGAATAGGACAACGAATAGCCTTCACTATAATATAAAAACAAAAGAAAACAAAACAAACAAGACCCAACAAAGCACAACCCAACCCAACACAGGAAAACACAACAAAACACAACAAAACACAACAATACATACCAGACCTACTTACTGTATACTACCCGTTAGTGATAACTCCTAACATGTGTGAGTGAGCGAAGCGAGCGAGCTAAAATATTAATAATTGTGAGGTCGCAGTGCAAACAATTACATCTTATAGAGAGGAAAAAATATAATCCTGGTGGGGTTTAATAAGCACAATCTAATCATAAAAGAACGAAAAAACCTTGTATAAGAAACACAATTATGTAATCATACACTCAACTTTAATGCGAGCCAGCGTAGCGAGCGAGCTTTGGGTACAATTAAAGAAAAGGTTGCTCTTAGTCGCTTCAAATTTTGAGTACATTTTTATGGTGAAAGGAAAAGAGGGATTTTATCCAAAGGGAAAAGGACACTTATTAGAATAAAAAAGGCGCAGGTTTAAAAAAAAAGGGGGGGAATTATCTGACATAAAAATGGGGCACTTCTTGCACATGATAAGAAGCACTCACCAGATATGAAAAAGGGAAATCATCAGAAGGAAAATGGCACTTATGAGAAAGCACAAGGGGACACTTATGAGATATAAAAAGGGGCTCTTATTTTAAAGTTAAAGAGGGTACCTCTCAAATTTAAATAAGGGCACTTACCGGAGATGAAAAGGGGCATACAAAATAAAAGAGGCACTTGTCAAAATATCAGAGGGACCTCTCAGATTTGAAAAGAGGCATTTATAAGAAGTGAAGGGGCATTTATCAGAGGCACTTGTGAGAACGGAAATTGGCTTTATCTATCTCGTTGTAGTATTTGATTGATTCGTCACAAAGTTCTATTAGCTTAATGGCATGTGGAATTGCGTATCCAGATCTTGGCCTCAGGAGGGTCAAATCATTTCAACTTACCTTAATCTATAGCACTTTAGTAAGGATAGCCCTAGTTTTGCGTTATATGAGGGGGGGGGGGGACATCGCTTAAAGGCAAAGAAGACTTATTTGAGGAAAGGGGAGGGGGAGGAGGTAAGACTTTCGAGGAAATGCCTACAATTCGTGCATTTCTTGACTCACATTGATTCCTAACCTGCTTACTACTAATGAGGCTGCGTTTCCTTTCTTTCTAGGTCGGAATTCGGTCAAGAGGGTAGCTTATTCCTCTCCCACCCCCATCCTAAACGAAATATATAGCGCTTAGGGACTTCGGTGGTAAGCCCTTATAAGCACCGTTTTCATTATTATTATTATTATTATTATTAAGATATTCATCTATCTTTCCACGTTTCATCCAGGTGAGGTAAATGGATACCCGGTAGAAAGAAATTCCTTGAATGTTGTATCGCCTTAACATGACTGCTCAGCTACAGCCGGTATAATAATGCGATGCATGTATTTTGTATTAAGCGTAGTCTATATAAGTAATACGCTAAGGCTCCGCGGGGGGCGCGACGTCTCGGCGAGCCTTTGTATTCTATTGTTTTTTAATGAGATCGCCGACCCAAGTTGGTGCGGCTATCTCCTCCTGAACCCTCCCCTCGGGGTACCCGTGCCCGGTGCCATCGTCCGCGGGAGAGTCTACTCTGTGGAATTGGCTATACTCCGCCCGAGGTCCTCCTCCGTGTCGACGTCCAGGGCGAAAACAGACGCGACATGCATAATGCAGGATATGCGTGACGACAGAGATACCTCATGGATATGCAACATGACATCCGTAGACACACGACCGATGACCATCCACTCACATTAAGTCGCGTATTAAATGCACTATGCACAGGGTCGGGATTACCCAGAGTAAAGCGTCTTGCTATATGATGTGCTTTGTAGTAGCTGTATCAAACAGAAACACAACAGATGACCATCAACTCACATTATGTTACGTATTAAATGCTCTATGCAAAGGGCGGGATAACCCCCGAGTAAGCCATCTTACTATAGGGTGTGCTTTGTACTCGCTGCACAAGCCAGAGAGATACACGGGGCTAATTCCCGTCGACGTCCAAACTTAGAGACCTATTTCCATCATGATTGCCGCGATTTTTATATAGTTTTCGTGAATGGAGGTATGAAATCAAAGCTTATTTTGTGATTATTACGGTCATTTATACTTAATTTTGATTATCATTTTCTAAAGGAAAGTTTTCACAAGAAAACCATTGGACTGACAGTTCAGTCGCAAGCTAACTTCAGTCAACACATACAGTATACACGGTGCTGCGGCTGGGGCGCTTTGACCAAGACTGAGCTGCGCTAGAGTCGAAGAGTTAGGGGGGCCAAGCAGGCCAATATTCGTACAACTACACATACGTCTATCCATCCATCGAAGAACCCGTCAACACAACAGCGTGCGGGCCGAAGTGGCAAAAATTTGTTTCTTATCTTTACAGTAAATTACAAGAAAGCATTGAATAAGGTTATGAATTGTACATTTGCATATTAATAGTTCAATATCAACCATGCAGACAGAAGCATGTGACTTCATGCATTGCAAAACAATCAGTTGCATACTAATGAGTAAAATTGTTTGGGGGGGGGGGTGCAGAAAAAAAAATCGGCATCACCATGAACCATTCTTGCATGTTACATGAAGGCTCCAAGAAACATTTTTCAAAGTGGGGGGGGGGGGGGGGTCAGATCGCAGCGGGTTGAGTGTATATAGGCGTGGGGTCCACGGGTTTCGAGGGGCCATAAACCCCCGAAAGCTCGGGGGTTTTAGGCGTTTAATTAGGGTCAGATGAACATATTTTTAATACTTTATTTGTGACATTTGCGGGTTACTAATTGGCGTGGGGTCAATACGTACAGTTGCGTAGTGTTGCGTACCAACTACGCTGGCCTACGTTACTTTATGCTGAGGGACGGAAAGGGGTACGCAAGATGAACGAAAACAATTCAACATGTTTAATTTTTTTCGCGTACTTTCGGCGTAGAAACTTGACGCAGAAAGTACGCCTTTTTACGCAACACTACGCTACATGCCTACGCAACAGTACACTACCCTACGCCAGATCGACAAAGCAGTAAAAGCTTTCCACACAGTAAGCAACCATAAGCAAACCTGTACGCCAGCCTACGCATAACCTACGCAGGGACTATTTTCCCATTAATACGCAGCCTAATTTCTGCGTAGTCGGTACGCCACACTACGAAACTCTACGCAGTTCCAGTGGCTTAAAGAATAACTACCGGTACAGTTGGATCGTTTTTTGTTTTTTTTTATATAAGGCCAAATTAAAAAAAAAAACATGTTTAGCGTCCTGTTTTTTCGAAAAATGGGAAGGAGGAGACCCTTTTTTTTTTTTCTTTCTTTCAAAATGGCCGCTCCGTACATTTTCCCTGACATTCGGGCTATTTTTTCAAGATGGCGGCCGACATTTTTTTTTTTTTTTTTTTTTTTTAAATCAGAAATAAATTTTAGCAGTGCTTTTCATGTTTGTTTTCTTTCAAAAAATTCAAAAAAAAATTCAAAAAAAATTCAAAAAAAAAAAATTGGAGGCGGCCCCCAAAAAGGAAGCGGGCGGGGACGCTGTTTGTTTACCTTTCGAAAAAAAAAAAAAAAATTAAAAAAATTTAAAAAAAAAAAATTGAAGGCTGCCCCCAAAAAGGAAGCGGGCGGGGACGTTAAACATGTATATTTTTTTAATGGCCTGAATGGCAAATAAAGTTCTTGGTGGTTTTAATTTAGACAGTCTCTATATATCTATTTACACCCCCCCCCCTTCTAGAATCCCGCGGATTTCCGCGGGTCCTGCTAGTAGAGTATATTCATATAGTAGTTGCGTAATATATAAATGAACATTATCATAACATGTTTAACTTTATCCGAAACGCATGATATGATAAACGTTACCGTCTTGTGGTTCCCAACGGCATTTCAACATAACACGAACATAACACGAACATTCCAACATGACTTAACATTGACAATACATTGGTGGTTCTCAAAGGGCCCAGCACACCATGAAGTCTTTTCAATTTCGGTGAGCGCTCTCATTGTATTTTGTCATATGCAGAACATATCTGGTAATATAATAGTTGTGTGTGTGTGTGTGTGTGTGTGTGTGAATGTATGATTTTTACTGAGCGAGAAATAGAATGTTCAATAATGTGCAATCATATATTCCGCAATTCGGAACACGGGAACATTGTTAATGTTTTAACCGAAAACCTTATTTTTCTTCACTTGTTCTGTGTTAAAACTAGCCCATATCGGAAATTGAAAACACAGGTAAAGGACTTCTTTGTCAATAGACTTTGCTGGTAAGTATAACAAAATACGACTTATCATATCTTTCAAAGTTGTATGAACTATGCGTTATAAAGTACACGCACAGTGATTTTGCTATCAACGTGTACATGCAGCTTTTCAATGATTACATGCGCTAGTACTACTGTTGGGCTTAATCGTCAGGGCTGGACACCACGCAATCATATGAATTTATGGTTGGTTTTCAGGATTGTATCCGCTTAAGAGATTTTAGTAAGATATTACCAGTCGACTAGAATTTAGAAATAATGCTTTGCTATTAATGGAAGTCGACGTTTTAAAGAAAATGTGTCAGTATGATGTTGATTTAACTGAGAACTAGACAGAACTGGTGTAGTATAGGCCAAACCGATAATAGTAATAGTAGAAGTTGTACTGTTATTATGTGTTGTTATATATGTAATCACTAATCATAACGTATATCACAATCTTCTCTGGCTGTGATTAAACAATGACAATAGAAGTTGTATAGTTTAATAGTCAAGAAATGAAACTTGATAAAGACTTGATAAGATAAACTTGAGTTCTGGTAAATATAGACAATTCATTTTCATAGAATCCACCGAAACGTACCCTGAATATTCAAGATTACAAATAAATGACATGTGCCAAACAATTTTGTACACAGAAATCTATAGTGGCTGAGTAATAAGCATAGAAAGATTTTTTAAAATCTGGGTAAGTGGGCCCGACACCATATGCAAATGGAAGTTCTGGTTTTTATTGAAGATGATTTCCAGCAAGTTTTTGTGAGTTTGTTTTTATTTTAGTGCTTCAAACGATCAATCTACTGCATAATACACAATCCAGAATGAATTAAAGCCATATTTTCGACATACCATTCCTATACCAGAACTCGAATAAGATTAGCTTTTAGTAGATATACGTAATAAAAATGTGTGTTTTGTTTTGTTCAGTTCTTTCGTTCAGACTTCACCCAAGGTCAGGTACCATCAAAACATCAAATATGGATAAACGGATTTTGAAATCATTTCTTCTCTTGATCTTACTGGATGCGTTTCCCAATGTAATTAGCGGAGGTTGGGTAAGTTAATTATTCTGTCATTCAAGTAAGATTATTCGGAGCATAAAGGGCTTGGATGAAATCTTGTTATTAAAAAAAAATGCCCCTAAGGACGAAGGAAATACAGTGTTAAATTGAACATGGTTATATCAGGGGCTTTAAAACAAAACTGGTAAAACGACTAAAAAAGTGTTTCTTATTGAAAACTAGTCTGCGGTCATTGTAACGAGGATCACTGAAACACTGTTTTCATGTGGCCTAAACAAATCGCTGGTAGAATTCTTTTCACCCAAAACTGAACGAATACATTCACTATGAACATGACAGACAATGAAAGCGGACAAAATATACAGTTCCTCAGGAAAACAAAGGAACATCCCTTCACTGCTATTATGTAAAAATGTGTAGAACAGGTGAATATGCATGTGACACCTGTTCTACACATTTTTACATAATAGCAGTGAAGGGCTGTCCCTTTGTCTACCTGAGGAACTGTATATTTTGTCCGCTTTCATTGTCTGTCATGTTCATAGTGATTTTTAACACCTACACCGTCTATAAAATGTGAAGACGGCTTTCGTATTTTGGATTTGAAGAAAAACCTCGCATGAATAATAATAAAAGACACGAGAGAGATTTGGCCCTCAAGACTTATAAATGGGTGTAATGGGAGTCAACAAAAAGTTAACTTTAATGTATTTTATCGTTACATGGTAAAGGTACAAAGTTTAATAAGCGTGTTTAATGTTGTGTTGAGATTTGTTGATTATTGATATAGGTTATTTGTATAGACAGCATTTACCCAGTAATAGATTTCGAAGCGATATGAGTTCTATTGACCATACTTATTGAAAGAAAAACGAGTCGGGAGAAACAAAAGGGCTTGCTTCAACACATGATAGACATAGACATGTTTTGATAAATCCAGTGACAGATTCGATAGCAAGGGGGCGTTTCACAAAACTTGTTATCATATCAGCTACTGGAATCCTTGGTTCTGATTAGTTATCAGTAGATTTTTCACCGATTTTTGTCATGTTGTATTGATAAAAGCTTTGTGAAACGGATCCTAGGTAAATGGTTATACTTCTCTTTAAATTTTTTATTTTGTTTGGAGGGGGGGGGGGGGGTGCTGCCGTTTAAAAATTGTAATTGATAATGCCTTTGAGCAGACTGGAGACTTTTGCCAGAAAACTTGCTTATACCTCAGTCAGCCTAACGAGACCGACATAAGACCCACACCAGACCGACATCAGACCGAGCTAGACATTCCAATACCTAGAATAGTTTATATAACACACGTGGATTTGGATTCAGTGTGGAGTCGGTTTGGTGGTGCGACTTGGTATTGACAGTTCTTGTAAAACTTCCGCCTTGTATACTGAATGCAATTCGTCTGCCTAGTTAAAAGGATATTTTGCGGTGGTTGATTATGTGTGGAAATTGAGCACTAACGGTTGAATTTGTTCACAAAAGGGGGGTACGTCTACTCACATGATTGTGGATCAGATCCCTTTTGTGCATGATCTTTGATAAATTGCATCTGCAAAAGCGTTGTGGAATGAATCAAAATAAAATAGAGGGAGAGGAAGAGGGAGCGGGAGAGGAAGTGAGAGAGGGAGAGGGAGAGAGAGAGAGAGAGAGAGAGAGGGAGAGATAAAGAGAAGATGGGCAATGTTTGATTACAATTTAGATGGGGAAGAGAGAGGTTAAAAAAGGTAATAAAATCATACAAAATAATCTCCAAGGTTTTTTGCATGGAAATGTGTATAAACAGTGAGGTCTTGCAAGGTCATCATATTCCAACTTTACTTACTGTGCTTTGGCGCACGACTGTGCGTTGACAATGACTTGTCATTATTGTATTCATTATTCTCTTTCACTAAAATGAAAATGCACTTGAATCCTATGGTTTCAGTATCAAAGTGAACAATAACCTTAGTTCACAGCAAACTTCATGTCCGGGGGATATGGATTGCAGGATGTTTGCGTGGCGGTGTGTGTGTGTATGAGTGTGTGAGCGCGTGTGTATGTTTTATGAACATGTATGCGTGTAGTTAAAACACAATTAAAGTACCATTTGCTTTGTAAAGCAGCATTTATATTTGTTTGTAGAAACAAAAATTGTTTTCGAATCACTGTCGCGTGGTGATACATGGGAGCGAGTAAAGTTCCAAAGTGCTAACGTCATGACCGCTTTTCGTCCAGGTTACTGGTTCTAATCAACAGAGCCTGCGCATGAGGTTCACCGTGGCAACAGTCATTCAAGCATAGGGCGGGAGCAGGGCAAAGTCAGTCTTTGGGGCTGGTGTGATTATCACGCCATTGTTTAGCACAAAATTGTTTGTTACAGTATGACGTAAACTCAAATTACTCTGTTCTCATACCCCCAACCTGCAAACATAATTTGCAAAACATTTATGAATTCATGGAAAGATTTGAGGGAAAATGAAGAGAACTACAGTTTAAAAAAAAAAAAAAAAAACAAATACATATATATAAATATTTTTTACTCTTTCAGACAATTTAGATTATTTTTACCATTCAGTATATTTAGAAATAGATACCTTATCAATCCTTTGTATAATTTCTTGTAAATCTTCTTCCAATCCTCCGTTTTTCGTCTACTATGAAACCTTAGTTAATTGTTTGTTCTTTTCTAGAAATCTTTCAACCCCATGCTTAATAAAGCCACGCGCACAAACATGACCGTAGGCGTCTTACCAAGAGATGCGTTTCGCTAGCCTTTTCAGCATACTCAGAATGATGATGATAGTTCACAGCATTTGTATGGCGCCATATATCTGTTTCAGATAAAGCTCCTCCAATAAAGTTAGCATTTAAATGTCTGAAGGAAGATGTGAGCTTGGAGTGAAACTATGAAGTGGTCAAGGTTGTCAATTTCGCGAATAGATGATGGGAGGGAATTCCACAGGCGAAGAACAATAGAGGAAAATGCTCGGTCTCCATATCCCTTGAGATGAGTAATGGGCATCTGGAGAGTAAGGCCAGATGAGCGAAGTCCAGGGCGAAGATGACGCCGCTTGATTAAAGTTGACACATATCCCTGGGGTCTGACCATGAATTGCCTTAAATGTGAGCAGCAGGACCTTGAATTCGATTCTGCTCTTGACAGGAAGCCAATGTAGCTCAGCCAGAAAAGGAGAGTGTTTCCTCAGCCCAGTCAGCAAACGTGCTGCTGCATTCTGTACTGCTTGAAGTCTGTTCAAGGTTGCAGAAGGAAGGCCAGCTAGAATGTCTTCTTTTGCGTAATCATTCATACACGTGGTAAATTATTTTTCTTCATTTGGTATAGTTCTGCAACAACCCCTCACCACCGGTTTGCGCCGATGACTGCGATGGGAATGGATACTATATCAGTCCAGATGAAACTGCGTGCATTCAATGTCCACAATGTTCAGCTGGACAGGAACTTAACAAGGTATCTTTATAAACTTAAATATCACACAGTTCATTTAATTATTTACTTGTTGATTTTGAGTTTTTTAGGGTTCGAATCCTAGCTTGGATCTAACTTTCTTAAGAAAGTCATTAATCAACATTTTACGCCCTCTACCGAAGTGTAAAATTGAGTGTCTGAAAATTATTGGGGGAACAATTAATGTGGAAAGTAATGTACCATTATATAGAATGTGTACATTTTATTTCCAGTAATCTGACGTTTCTAGACTGTGTTCTTAGATAAAACTTACGTCTTAAAAGTAGTAAAATGTTTTAATCTTATGGTTCATATGATATTTTTTTACCAGGATTGTGGGAATGGTCTGAATGGAGATGCAGTATGCATACCTTGTCCAGAAGGATTCTTTTCATTGTCCACGTCACAGCGTTGCACTCAATGCACCACCTGCACCAATACAGTGGAGCAGGAAACATGTCAACTCACACAAAACAGAGTGTGTGGGAATTGCTTGCCTGGGTAAATATTTCGTTCCATTTTGTGAAGTTTCGAAACAACATTAAAAGAGTAAAATTATAACAGTCAAGTCCTATTGATCGCAATGTGGAACTATAAATGATGTGGGAACGGTGAACTTTAATTCTGACAAATTTATAAATGAACAACAAGGCCGCAATAATCGACAATAACTGCAGATCAATAATAATATTGACAAATGAGAGAACGGAGAGCCCCCCCCCCCGAGGAAAAAAACACAAGAGACAAAAGCCGAAGATATATGATTTAAAATACATCCATTTTTGACTAAAATACGTTCCATTCTAAATTGGTTATAAGCCTCACTATTTCTTTATTTTTTAATTTTTTATTGCTAGTTTGTATACACGGCAGAAGGTTTGAGATTTTGAACACGTCTCAAAGGGGTTAAAGACTTCCTCTGCGGATACAGCATATATCTCACCAGGAAAACATTATTTCATGCTTTTTTTATCTTGATTCCTTTAAAGCTTTTTCCGAACGTCTGACCGATTCTCGACCGACTTTAACGCCTGTCCAAACAGATGTTCAGACCTTCCCCGTGATACGCCACAGTGCAGGGATTGGTGGAGTAATCAAAGGAGAGAACCGATAGAGGTAGACCAACCCCCAGAGATTGCACCTGGTGAAAGGCATATTGAAGAGGTGCATCTAGATGATCTTGATGTAAGTGGCGTAACTATTGAACATCATGATTGATGAGGGGGAATCCCTAGTAGATTGTCAGCCCGTGAGACCGTAAGCCCACAAACCCGACGAAACAAAGAAATGTGTAAGGGAAAATGCCGGTCTTGTGTGTGATGTCGGTCTCATCGGCCGTCATTTTAGTAACAAAAATTGTGAGAGGGCCCACAAAACCGTCGGCTTAGTTGGCTGTGCCTGGTGAACCCTTAAAAAATGATGCCAGGAGACCGGCAGCCCAAGAAAACGGCAGACCGAGAGATCGACAATATTCATTCCATACGGGCTGTCGCTCTGCGGGCTATAGCCGATTATTGAGATATTGGTGATGATGAATATGGTAAAGTTATCTACTGCACCAGTACAACAGAGCAAAAGGATGTACGATGACTAGAAATGGGATTGTGATAATATCCGTTCTAAAATTTGGTCCCATACGTCATAAGTTTTATGCAGATTTGGGCTAGAGTTAGGTTAATTGGGGTCAGGTGGGTCTACATGGACCCCCTTTTTGTGCTTGTAGTTTTTTTAGATGAAAAATAGGATCAAGGGGTAAAAAGCAAGGAATATAAGATCAAAGGGACAACGGATCAATGTAGCACAAATGTGGGACACACTGAAAACTGACAGTATGACCGATAGGACGTAAAACAATAGAATATGAAACCGTCACTGGACTGTCCGACTTTACAAGTAGTAGAACGTGGTAGACTCAAGCAGATTTGAGAACAAATTGTGGGCATTCTGTGATTTTTGTCACACTTAGCTACTATTGTCATCCAATAATTACCATATCCTTTCATTTTAAAGCCATGTGAACCTAAAACCCCACTATGCATTGACCCCTGTCACGATGGAAACTTCTTCTTGGACTATGATGGACTTTGCAAGGCGTGTCTGTCATGCCAGCCTGGAGAAGAACTCAATAAGGTATTCTTATTTCCCCACACTTTAATAATGCAGATTGTTACTGACCCACTCTGTGTAAGAGTAGGTATTTTTAAATGCCCAAAAGGGGCACTTTAGAAATGTGGCCGACCGTCAATTTCTTAAATGTCATGCTGAAGTAAATCATTCTTATACTACTATTATTCAATTTGTTATGATTTAGTACTTGGACAAATATTAGAAAGTTGGACGTGAACTGTAGAAATGTTGATCGGACACATAATATAGACCTTACCTTAGATGAACACTTCTTACCAAGTATTTCTAAGAGTGTGTCGCCAAGATATTAAATAAGGCCTACTTTTACCACAAACAAAACATACTAGTGCTTTGAAATATATGTTTCAACATCTTGGTCACAGCTTTAAAAAAGCACCTGTCTGAATAATTTGTTATTTTTTTCTGAATTTCTCAGGTTTGCGGTCGAGGGAAGAACGGTGATGCATATTGTCGGCGGTGTCCCGAAGGAACTTTCTCAGAGGACGGGCTACAGAGATGCTCCCCTTGTCGTATCTGCGTCAACACTTTGACGACCAAGTGCACTGCTTTAAGAAACACCGAGTGTGGAGAGTGCCTTCCAGGGTATGATGCCGGTGGTGTTGAAAATTTTCCTATATTTTGCATATTTTCAATGAACATTTTTTTAAAATTACCCCTCTTTGCATAACACTGGTGGGGCTACAAGATGAGTTCTGTTTATGATTTGGCTTTAATTTCGGGTTCACATTTACCAACGTACCCTCTTTTGGCAAAACATTTACATAATTACGGATTCTCATGATTGTACAAATTTGACGTTTTTCGTGAAAAAAAAAATTATTTTTCAAATAATTTTCATTGTTCGTGATCATCCCCGAAAAAACCTTTTTAATTACTAAAAATATGCATATATCATGCGAACACATTGAAATGATAACAAAAGAGGAGGGGGGGGGGGTATGATTTTGATTTCGAGTTAAACTGGTGTAAATAAATGTGAGGTTCTGGAATGATAAAAATTAACAGAAATCGAGTCCACCTTTGTGGCACATTGCACTGAACACAGAAATTGATATACATGTATAAGAAGGACCATTTACATTTAAAAATTTGGTCCAAACTTCTTCCACTATTACTGGTAATATTTCGAATATTAGGGACTTGGAAGAGTAATTTACTCCTCTACTATGGTAGGCTTTCAAATTGGCATAAAAAGAATGAAAAAGCTAAAGAATCTGTCTTCATCTTTGCCAGAACTCAATCTCCTCTTTAATGTTTAGATATTACCAAGACGCAGATGGATACTTCCCGGACCAGGGAGCCTGCCCGAACAAGTGCCCCGAGTGTCCGAACACCGTTCCACAGTGCCAAGAATGGTGCGAATCAAGGAGAAACCCGGACAAGGTTCCCGTCGATCCTGCAGAGTCCGTCGAGCAAGATGATGTCACCCTAGCGGATGTGGCTGTGGACATTCCCCAGTCTGGTGCTGACGATGGAAGTAAGCTTGCTTGAACAATTAATGACCTGTTCGTTTGTTTAAAAGCCAAACTCATAATCTTAATGACTTTAGGGATTTCCCCAAAAATATCAAACCCTAAACTGAGGATACTTATGTCTTCTCGCCAAACAATCCAGCAAAACAACATGACTTTGCAGCTTTACATTTGAAGTTTAAAAAAATGATCTTTTAACAAAATTGCGTTTTTTCATAGAATCTCTATAACATTCGACTTCGAGGAGTGCAACTATCAGTGCCCTCTGCCGGAAACCTAGACTAAAACTGTTGACTCGTGTCTGATTCATATCGGTCAACACTATTTTTAGACCCCTCGGTAGATTTGGAACCCTTGGTAGAACAGTTGTAACAGCAGGAAGTACCTAGTCCCGATCTGTTACCTACAAAACTGCGATACGGTCACAATGAGGATAACGCCAACGAAGAGAATTGTGAAAAGTCAACTTTTTAATTGACCGCAATGACTAAAACACTCCATCTTGGGTTAGTTAAGTGCAGAGGCTGATTCAAGAAGTTATCGGCATCATCACCATCACCATCATCACCATCATCATCATCATAATCATCATCATCATCAACAACCTCAGCTATGATTGTAAGGCTGCTTAGCAGGACAATCCAGCTCTATTATTATTTGTCCTTTGATTTTTGTCATCCATGTTATTGATATCAATAAAATTAATTAAAAAATAAAAATCTAAACTTAAACAACAAAATTCCTAGTGTCGATAGATCAATATTTTCTCGATATCCTTTCTGTTTCTACAGTCAATGATGAGGCTAAACTTCCTCCAGCTAGCCATGGATCCTACATGCTCATCTTCACAGTTCTCGCATCCCTTCTCGCTGTCGTCATCATCGTCCTCTTTACCGTCCTCTTCGTTTTCCGGTACCTGTGGAAAAGGCCAAGTGTGTCGAATGCGTCGATGACATCGCTCATACCGAGTCCGAGATCTTCACCCACTAGTTCACCCCCCAGTACTCCACCAAGTAAGGCTTTTTTTTTTAATCGGATAAAAACAAAGAGAATTGTCTAGATCCCCGGTTTCTCATAACGTAGCGACCAGCCAAAACTATGAAGTAAACGAACAACACACAACACGTGCGATGAGCTTCTGTCACATGCTCTGAGGCCCGCATTCACAAAATGGGTTTGTCGACAAACCTAGGTTTATGTGCGTCATTATGATGCGTTTCGACGCGTTTTTACAAACTGTTAAAAACGCGTCGAAACGTGTCATATGACGCACATAAACCTAGGTTTGTCGACAAACCTCCTTTGTGAATTTGGGCCTGAGTGTATGGAAACATAACACACTAATATTATGTGCATACAAGTCTCAACATTTTTGCTCGCTTGCTTCGATAGCCAATCAGGCATCATTATTATGCCTGAATATATATTATAAAATGGCTCTAGTATTTTAAGCATCGTGATTGGTCAATACGCGTCACATGATCCAACCAAGCAATGAATAAACATTTGATTAATTACTAACTTAATCAAAAAAGGAATACAATAGCATAAAAGAGTATAAAAAGAAATATTTATGATAATGTTTTATGCTCGAACGGAGAGGAATATATTTCAGATATAGTTGCCCCTCGATGGGTTATATGTACGTACTTGTCGTACTCGGAGGCCCGCGACGTAATTTCTATAATATTGTTGTACCATCTGGCGGGTTAAATTTAGAACGACTGCTTGGCATAGATACACGAGTTGTTACTCGTGCATTTAAATCTCGGCTTTTTTGTATTCATTTGAAAATGATATAATAATAATATTAATAATAATAATAATATTATCTGAGGCCTTTAGCTTCGTAGGTTAATCTGTGAGGAACTAATCACCGCCACAAAAATATTGGCTGGGCAAACAATTATTTATAAATTCTTGTATACTGACCCTTTAGACTTATAGAAGTAGTGGCCAGTCTTTACGAACCAGTGAATGAATAAATATATAATACTAATACAAAATAATGATCTGTATAAATGCAACAAAAAAAAACGAAAAATGCAGAGCTCATGTGACGATGATTTGCATTTGTATTGTCAATTTCTACGACCAATATTTTTTTCTCCATCTGTTCACTTTAAGCTGTTTACAAGCCTACAACGTATCTGTACCCCCCGGAAGGAGGCGATTGGGAATTCTTGAGACATCTGAGGTAAGAGATAATCTGCCCCATGTACTGTTAAACGCAATTGCAAAGTCTTAAGAGAAATCGTTTCAAAGGTAATTTCAATACCCTATTGTTTTGCTTATATAAATCACCAATTGATTCCTTACATGTATTTTGTATTGTATTTATTAAACTTCATTGATGTACATCAATATTCTGTTTATAAACATATAATCACTTTACAATGTAATGTAACAATCAATATTCTGTTTGGGAACATATAAATCATATAAGTCAACTTACAATGTAATGTAACATATCAATATTATGTAAACATATATGCCGTATAAATCAATTTACAATGCAGTGTTTATAGTAGTCCAGATTCAGTCCGTTCGTTCTTTTTACCCCCCACACACAGCGCGGTCTCTCCACTGATCGCGCAATCCCCAAATTTCCGTCCACTTAGAGGAATGGCTAGGTCTACTTTCAACGTTGAGGGTGTGTTATTTTATCAGCTGATTGGGTGCGCTAAACGAAAACGGTATAGAGGCTGGACTATGTTTATAGCAAAACAGACGGAAAATTATATATCCAGCAGAAACACTTTTTTTTCTTTTAGTAATAACATGACATAATGCATATAGTAATATAATGTACCATAAGACACCCGAAGATTTAGATATATAAAACATAATACAGCACTTTTCTAAATAAATTATAACTCATGCAATACCAAAACCATAATATTGTACATTTCTAATTTGTTATAACATATAGTATCTAAAAAATTACAATAAGCGACGCATAAGGTTAGGCATGAAACAAAAAGATGTTGTATTGCCATTTAGGTGCCAAAAAATGCCAACACATTTTTATACTATTTTTCTTCCCCCTCTTTGGGCTGATTTTTCTCGGTTTTGAATGCTTGAATGCTTGAATAATTTTTTTTTTTATTCATAAACTTTTTCTTCTAAAAAACGGTTTAAACAAAATAAATAAATAAGAAGCCGACCATAGATTACAAAATTTTTGGGTCGGTTGCAAAGGGCAATACAACATCTTTTTTTTTAACGCCTCATTGAAATCACCTTAGGTTGACTTTTTGAAAGTCTTTGCATTTCTGTTTTACTACAAACTTATATTGGTCTGTGAATGAATGTGAATTAATTTTCGATCAAGGAGGATATGGTATAAAGCAACACATATCCTCAAATAAACATCTTCGACAGTTGACTGGTAGGTAATAGGTACCATCAGTCTCAAAAGACCTTACCGACAGGAGAAAACAAGAAAAGCAGTATAGGAGGAATTTTTTGTATACCCTATAGTTATTTGCAAGCATGGTACTTTTGCAGAAAACACACACTATAGCATTTATTGAACTATGTATATGATCAACCGTTGTCTTCCTCAGTCTGTAGGCTAAGATAATGATTGTTCCATGCATAAATATTGATGATAATTACGTTTTTGTATCCAGCATCAGATAAAAGTTTATATTTGCTTCCAGAAGATTTTGGACTTGTTTATTACACCGGCTTTATCTCCGCTAGCCGTAGCACACAATGTTCTCAAGTAAATAATTAATACCAGGTAACTACTTGCTTCACCTAGGTTGAGTTTTGCAAAATATAGATTAATGGCTACCCAAATGACCAAGTTCCGTGGCAAGGAATCTTATCCCATACCTTGTGTGATTTACCTCCGATGACTTATCCACTAGACCACAGTACCTCTATTGCATTATGTTTTTAATCCATTCAGAACGGCCTATCCGCATCTAACCAGTTCAAGACCCGTTAGTGGAGGTTCAACTGATGCTGAGAATGGGTCATCTGCGGTATCTACTCGAATGGTCAATTCAGCTGGTAGTCTGAACCATGCTGGACCATTTCAATCAGCGGCTGTAACACAATCTGATCGAGACCAAAGACCAATTGAACGGTTGGGTGATCAGGAAGATATATATAGGCCATCATCATCGGGAAAGGTCGTTACTGAGAGACCGTCTGGAACTGTCCACCAACATGTAGAGGGTGAGGAGAAGGTTCCTGGAGGAATGTTACTCCGTCGCCGCTCTAGCGGCAATATCGAAAATTCATTGAAGAAGTTACAGAATAGACACAATGAAAACACTGCGCCAGGAACGGAGGACGAAGCTGCATTATATCCTACTGATTCTTCCAGTGACGACGGACCAACCGCAAGTGTTCAAAAGGATACCAACAACAATATGTCTACATACCCGAAGCAGCTTAGCCGATCTCTGAAACCAAACACCTCATCCCACACAACCCTGCCCGATTTACCAGAGGAATCCCCTGTCGAGAACTTCACTCACAAGAAGCCCGCCGCCATTTCGGATGACCAGAGAAGCATTGGCAATAAGTCACCCGGTGACACAAATTTCACTATCAACATCACCATGAACACAAAAGACGTTGAGACGGTTCATATTGGTGATGTACATGATAAACGCAACCTCCACGACGGTGCTCACCAGGGAATCAAGGCATCGGAACCACACAACGACGACGAAAACGGTGAAGCTCAAAAATTGCTCCATGAGGGCAACAAGCTGACCCGTGGTCGCAGTGGCAACAGTGACGATGACGACGTCGACGATGGTGACGATGATGGTGAAGGACACAAATTACTTGAACACAAATCATCATAGGTATGCAATACCCATAATATCTCAAATTATGTAGGGTAAATTGTATACCAAACTCTTAAAACCGCTGTTAACCTAACATACGGACTATTACGATTGCACATAAAAAACATTATGTAACTTATCACAATCTCCAAATCTATGACAATATTCTAATAATTGCATTTTAAAGATTTAGATTGAAGCACATTTTCTTGTTATATATCGGTCCATGGGCCTTCTAGCCACTCTTCAGATGGTTCGCTCGACCGACGGCCCACGAGACTGGCATTCATTTATATCATACCTTTTATACGTATTTCCTCGTTTTGTCGGTCTTGTAGACCGTTGGGAACTTTCTTCTTTTCTAAATGTCATTATGTATTTGTTGGTTTGTCGGCCTCGTTGGCTGTCAGACTACTGGGATGACGTCGTTATTGAATTCCGACGAAAGTATAGATTATTATGGGTGTACAGCATTTGATTTTAAATGATAAAGTTACTCAGAAAAAAAGATTTCTTTTTTGTTTTTATAGTATAGAGGTGAAGGTGTTTACGACAATGTTATCTTATACGTTAAGTACTTACATAAATCAAATACACTAAATATTTTTAAAAATTCCAATTGATACAAAACTAGCTTGTTTATCAATTAATTGTTTTAAGTACATGGCTGATATGTTTATTGTTTTTTTAGAACGTTAAAATTCTGTTTTAAAAACATTGCGTTCTTGATAAATGGACAAAGAAAACATTCTTTCTGTAAAACAGGGTTGTTTTAGTAATTTCATTTTAAAAATAAATTAAATGTTGTTTTCATTTCATTAAAAAATGTATATTTATTGTCTTTTGTGGAGGGGGAGGGGGGGGGGGGGCTATATTTGTTCACATATATTCATGTATTATGCAATGATATATACTGCAAAGGTATGAACATGGACAAAAACATGTGTTTCTTTTTGTCTAGAAAGAAAATTGTGGATGGATCAACCTCCAAAATGTTTTGTTTTCCGCAGGCAATACTGAAGATGGCAAATGAAAAGCCGAGTCACTATAATATAAAATCAAAACAAAACAAAATAAAACCTACTTACTGAATGATATCCGTTAGTAATAACTACTCTTTCTGAACCTCGGCTCTTACACCAACGAGGGTGTTTAAACGAAATAATGGATGCAACCACTTATAGCGTTTGATATCTAGTTACAATCAAAGAAATTGATTTATATCAGGACCAAAATGATCAACTTAAACCATAAGTTCAAGGTTAATGTATACAACTTCACTCTGTTCCACATGTGTTTGTTTTTTACAAAACAATATATTTTTAACATATATAGTTATGTAGCTGTTTCCACCTTGGTTTCTGTTCATCCAAGGCGGTGCAATTGATCACAGTACCTTATTGGTTCTTTCCCCTCAAAATGATCAACGCCCCTGATTTATACGGTGAGGGTAAGAACATATGCGAATAAAGGATTAGCCTAGGGGGAGGGGGTGGGGGGGGGCAAAACTTCTAAAATCTCTGAAAAAAATCTTTTTGGAATCTAAATTCCTGCTGGCTACATGGAAGCCAAGAAGATGGCCCATTCATTTAAAAAAAATGACTTTAACGTATATACTTAAGGTTTGCTACAACAATGATAAAATAAGAACTTCAAATAAAAGGTAAAAAAGGTAGTGGTCTTCACCCAGTTATAGCTCAGTGAATTGAGATATGAACACTCCTGGTAAGCATCACAATATTTATGGCAAAATTTTGTTTTTCTGATGAGTTTTTATGTTATTATCCATATACAAAAGCATGAGGAAAGGAGCCTTAATATATTAGGTTATACGTTTATAAATCAATAAATGAATGTAGTAAAAAGTTTATATGATATTGCAGGTTTTTTTCCTTCGTTTTTACACCATCTGTCGCTGTGGTATTGTAACGTCCTTTAGCGGCTACATATCCAAGTAAATATATTTGCACAAACTTCTTATCAATGTTTGCGAGTAACCTTTAAAAAGTGCGCCGCTTCTCGTCCTAACCTTCTCGGCAAAGTGTTGTTGACATGTACAAATAAAAGTTCAATAAACTTCGAGGTGCATGCTGTTGCAGTTACGTGAGAGCTTATTTCTACCCTCACTCCCAAACAAGGAGAAAATATTGAGAAGAATCATCGTGATTCTGATATTTTTCTATTCTTGATTTAATATGATGAAGAGGGAGTGGCGCCGTTATCACTGCTCGACAAAGCACAATGCCATCATTGTGTGAACATTGTGCAGAAGAAAAGCACTTTATATAGATGTAGTTTGATCTAAGGAAAACTTTCCCATTTCCTTTTTTCAATATGTCTTTGAAATTAATACACAGATAACACCTACTCACGCTTAAATAGTAGTACTGAAATGGCGTTATTTATTAATTTTTGTTTTTTTATTTCAATCCACAATAGTTTTGTCTTACTTCATTTACCCCACAAATTTACCCTCTATACCAATGAGAATGGACTTTTACCTCGCTCAAATACATAACCACCCCAGGGACTGAAGTGCACCTGTCTCTACATATTGAACATTTCACATTCGACGATATCTATTTTAATGTATAGATGTTTTGATGGCAGGATTAAATGTCTTTAATATTTCGAAAATATTCGTTACTTCAATTTTTCTTTTACGAGTATTATTTCAAATACCGGATATTACATGATATTAAGAAGAAAATTGTTAATACGGCTCAAACCTGAATCAAGAAATAATGATTTTGTTTAAATGCAATTGCCAATTGGTGATTGATTTTTGAACCCTGTATTTTTTAACGTGAATCACGTTATGCCGGTGTCATAAAAATCATTCTGTTAGCGCTATCAATGACGTTGAAAAATCGTTTCGAATGTATGTTTTGCAGAAGTTCAAATAATTATGTAGAAAGCATATGATACTACACCATCATAAACTGAAAAAAAAAGGAAATAAAAATGCTCCATATATATACAAAGAAAAATAGTCTACCCGCATCGAACTAAAGTTTAAAATTGTAAAGCCTTTTATGTGAAAGTTATGCCATTTCTTCAAACATGGTTTTCAAATAAGGTATCAATAAAAAGAGATTTATCACTTTTTGTGTGAAATCAAGACCTTATCATCCAGTAATTATTTGAGAACACATGACTAAAGGATCACAAAGACTTTCAAGAAATCAACCTAAATCAAGTTGAGTGGATTTTTCATACATTGAAATATGCGAACATTACAATACTTGATTACGTAATCTGAACATGATTCTAATGGGCGATGTACAGTGCGTCCCAGAAAAAAACAAAACCCAGAATTATCGATGTTTTATCATAACTTAATCGCAATTATAACTAATAAATGACACATATTGGTAAAGTTTGAGTGATTATAAACAAGTTGAAGAGAGGAACCTAAAAAAGTCATTTGGCGGACAGTATCTGGATTTCAAGGAGAAAATAACGTTTCTAGAAAGTTCAATTTCTGCCCTTTCATATGACACCTCAATCAGGAAAAATGAGCCAGGAATAACAAAGTACTGTTTGTTTAAAGTAATGCTTGCATTTCCATAATTCGATTAAACAAGTTCGTTTTCACTGGCTGCCTGCCGTAGCAACAAACAGAGTTGACAAAAGACTTAAATCCGTTTCGTTGACGATCAGCCATGCATCAAGTCTTTCGTCTTCTTTGTGCATGGCTGATCGTCAACAAAACGGAGTTAAGTCTTTTTCATATGAGTTACACCAAATGAAAGAAGAGGATCTAAGCTTTACAGATATGTGTCCTTTATTAATTGTATAAAGTGTGATTAAGTTATGATAAAAACATCGATAATTCTCGGTTTCGTTTTTTCTGGGACGCACTGTAGATTAGGGTATTGAAATTGCCATTGAGTTATTTTTTTGATAGTATTTGAGATTGTGTAAACAGTATCTTTTGACTGTCAAATTCCGCTGTTCAAAATATCTTTACCCTATTAATGTTTATTTATCATGTTTATGACACTAGGAGATTGAGAGGGCATACGCCCCCTTTTAAAACCAAGGTTGAATAATTTTCGTACTCGAAAGAAAAATGTGCCCCTTCCCCTTTTCCAAAGTTTCGATCGTCTTCTTTTTCTCCTCCTCCTCCTTATCCTTCTTTCTTCTTCTTCCCCTTTCTCCCCCTCTCCCTCCTCCTCCACCTCATCACCATCATCACTTTATCACAGGTTATTAGATGTATTTAACTCTTCGACTTTCTAAAATTTATAGGTATTCTACGGTTTGATGCTAACTTATTTTGAAGAAAATAGATGTAATCCCCTAACCTCTTTTAGTGGTAGGCTTATATTTTAGGCAGCCATGTAACATTATTAGACCAAACTCTTTTTTGCAGAATGTAAATGACAAAAAAATACTTTTATTTGTATCCATTTGAAATGATAAAGTAATTCAGCAATTGCATTTTGCTATGACGGTATTTGTTAGGCAGCCATGTAACATTATTAGACCAAACTCTTTTTTCAGAATGTAAATGACAAAAAATACTTTTATTTGTATTCATTTGAATTAAATGATAAAATAATTCAGCAATTGCACTTTGCTATGACGGTATTTTTTTCCTTCTATTTATTTGCGGTAACCTTTTATTACTCCCTTTTTTCTTGTCCATGGCTGTATATTTTTGGTTATATTTTATATGCGGAAAGAAAGAAAACCCTGTTTTCTGAATGAGAGCAGGAAATTGTCATTATTCTGTTCACAATGCTTTTCCGCGATATGTCCGTCCGGATTACGAGCGTCGACGAGAAATTGGGTTCAACAAACTTTCATACGTCTTACTTCAGCAGTCAATAAGGTTAACAAACTTTTGTTCGCTGCATCACGTTCGTTGTATGCATCGATTTGCTTTTCAATAGTGTGTCCAGGGACTTGTCTCTGCGTCTGAGTCTGGGCGTGTAGCGGCTAAAACACTCTCGAACGTTTACTTTCATTAAATGTGATTTTTTTGTTCTAGTGGTGAAAGTTCTACATGTAGCTAGTAATTTGACAAGGTGAATTTCAACTTAACGTCGTAAATAATAATTGCACAATCATGTTATTGTGTGCAAGGTAGAGAATCCTTTCTACACGTTTCTTAATTGATCAGTGAGATAAGGTCAACCAATTGGATTGCTGTAAAGTGTCGGTCTGAAACACACGCACACACACACAGGACTTATTAGAAGGAAAACATAATTATGGATGTCTAAATTCGGTCGTTCCGCCGAGGCCGAGTGTCGATATATGAATCGCCCAGCTTGTATTCTCTTCATTTTGTGAATTAACCTTCATCAATCACACTAGCCATCAATCTACTTCCATGTGCACCATGCTATCAGTAAAGTAGGCATCTGCCATCTAGTAATAGGCTACTAGACGTCTTCCTACGTAGCCTACGTAGGATACCATCTAGAAGTCTTACAACATTTCAGGAAATTAAAGGTCAAATTCACAAACAGAAAGATGGCTTCGGTAAAGCAAGATCTGTCTTTCGTCTGGAATAATTATAGCCGTATACCCATGGACATGGCGGGTCTTGATGGCAGTCGTTCGGCCCTTCAGCCTATCTGGGACGGGCTTCGTAGCTTTTTTGGTGACGAGGTGCTCTGCTCCCCTGCTTTCCCCGTCGGGATGGCCATCGGGTACTACTTCTTTCTCTGCATGATCTACATGTTCCTAGACGTGTATGGCGTTAAACACTGGGCATGGCTTCGTAAGTACAAGCTCCACCAGGACATTCATATGACACAACCACAGCTCTACAACACCATGGTTTTGACTATGTGGAACCACGCCCTGTACATCGTACCAGCTGGGGTCCTCCAATACATGTACGGGCCACCTTTCCCCCTCAACGATGATGCCCCGCTGCTGATGCAGTTCCTCTGGGACCAGTCGATCTGTCTCTTCATCTTTGACCTCAGCTATGGTATCCTCCACTACTGGTTCCATACTAACAGATGGGCTTACCGGGCCATTCACTCTGTCCATCACCAGTACCACTCCCCCTTCTGCTGGGTTACCCAGTACCTCCACCCAATCGAGCTTATCTTCGTCGGCGCCACGACTGCCATCATCCCCAAGATCCTTCAAGTCCACACCCTCAGTTACTTCGGCTTCCAAATGTTCAATATCTGGATCAGCGTTGAGGCCCATTGCGGCTACGAGTTCCCCTTCTCGCTCTCCCTCGTTATCCCTTTCGACATTGTCGCCGGACCTCGTAAGCACGACCTCCACCACATGAAACCGATGTCGAACTATATGCCGCATCTGACGTGGCTCGACAAGTTGATGGGATGGGAGTTCAATGGATACGACACAAAGAAGAAGAAGTAGACGACAATGGAATAATGGTATTTGACTATTCCAATAATAATTATAGAATTCATTGTATATATATAATTTGTTTTGTTTTTCTTTTCTTTACATACCAAGTATACTTCCATCCTCACACAATGTACTGATTTCACAAATGCACGATAAAGTGCAACTTGGAAAAGCAACTTTAAAAAAAAAAAAAAAAGAATTCCGTTTGAAGACAAATAAAGCGAGCTACGAGATGAACAATTAAATAAATTATTATTCAAATGTATAATATATGTTAAACAGTTATTGGCTGATCCGGCTCGTTCACCCTCAACGAGTTCTTGTTGTTTTATTTTAGTATAAAGGAAAGCAAGGGATATACGCAAGAGATTTTTTTTTTTTTTTTATCCTAATTTTATTTTTACATTTTTATATAAAATAGGGCTTATCGAACTGTATATAAAATTATGACCAAGATCAAATACCGATTGTAGTAGAAAAACAAGTATACATAATTCTCCATGTTTATTTTCCCCCTCTTTTATGATTTTATATAGTAAATAACATTACTATGTTACTTTTCGTTGCAATTTCTTTGTATTTGTTTGGATTCTATATTTTTGTATATAATCAGTTTCAATATGATTTTCCAGCTTGAGAAGGTGATTCATAACATGAACCCAATCATATATGTGATTTGTAATATTGTCAACGTGTTATGCTCTAGAAGGATTTTAATTTTGCATTTGCTTTTAATCATTAAAAGAAATTCTTTTCAAAAATGCCCAATACAAATTCGAATTTAATGTTCGTATATATATCAAAATGACGCTGATGACGCTGCCGTGACGCTGATGATCTTGTATTGTTGTATTATGATTTAGTTAAGAGTATTATGCGTAATATTTTGATTACGAAGTATTTATTGTATACATATTTGTATTTCTAAAATCAATCATGCTTTGCATTAGGCTAAGTGTATTTATACACGCTATGAGTATGAGATATATACGAACACAGAGGATATGCCAGCAAACGGGGTGTATCCACTATTCGGTCCTTCTAGACAGCAACATGCGTACGTGAATTTGTGTATATTTCGGTTAAACACGTATATGTCTTTGTGTAGTAGCTGTGGACGGCAAGCGATGATTCAGATGTGTACGAATATATGAATTTATATGACCTTACCTGTCTGCCAAAATGATATGACCCGCAATTCACTTTTCACCCAGACAATGGAGTAATATATGCTCAGACACATCAAACAGATACGGGAATGAAGACTGTTTGGCACAGTTCAGCAGTTGCTTTCTATTTAGAGTAGGGGGGTGTCGAATAAATATCATTTTGAGTGATGTTAAGGACAGCTATATGAAAAATAAAAGACATCAAGAATTGAATATATTTGGACATTGTTAGAGAATTTGAAACTGAAAATTGTTTAATTTTCAGCCAATATTAAACAAACAGTGTAACGTAGAACAAATATGTTATCCCGATTTTTGTTATATTTGTTTGAAAGCAAGCATTTTGTAATTGACGGGTTTTGATACAGGTGTGTTTTGTATTTCTTGTGGGTGTCTGTGGGCTTTAAAAAGTATAATTTTATGCGATTTCATCATTCTTACGAGTACATGTAGCAGGGTGATAATTTGTAAAACATCAAATATATCATATAATTTCATGTCCTTTTTAAACTAAAAAATTAAGACAAAAACTCCGATATGTGCATAATCCTAGAAACTGGTGTCACTGACTTAGTCTTTAGTGTATGCGTATAATGTTTTTTATTTCATGCAATTTTTCCTTGCTTGTGACATTGTAAGTATTACGAAGGCCGCACGAAGGTCTATCTTGCTAAGCCTTTATTTTGCATTCCTTCGCTGTACATTATAGATATATGATACATTCAGTGCAACTACCTATGCATTCACATATGCTCATTGAATCCTCTGAGCAATAATCGTCAAACAGTATTGTCATTCATTTGAATGAAAAGCGGGTTTATATCCTGATTAGTAAACAACTGATCTTATTACCTTAAATATATATATATATATATATATATATATATATATATATATATATATATATATATTTACATATACAGACAGCACATTGCATGCGAGAGCTACAATGGTGAACAGTATTTATTGTTTGAATGATTGTTTACACAATCGTAAAGCTTGCGAAAAATAAACATGAAATTCGTCTCATTGTATATCCCATGCACATCATAATCGGATTCCGAATGATTTTGCGATCGTGTTATAAATAATTATATGTATATATATATATATATATATATATATATATATATATATATATATATATATATATATATATATGAATAAACACGCGAATTCCTCAAACACTGTATGTCATGTTGGTAATTTGAAACAAGTTTCACAAGGTGCTTTTGACTATATTATGCAATTACATTTACATTACATGCAATTTGATCATGTTATAATTATTAAAAAATGTAATCAACTACCGTTGAATATAGTCAACAGTAAATGCGTAAATGATTATCATTATAAATGATATGATCGCAGGTAGGTACAAAACAGTATTTCTTCAAATGAATATAAATATGCTGTTAAATAGTGGAGCTGGAAACCTGCACATCTCGAAACAAATACTAATTACAATGTCAAATTGCCAATGACTTTTTTTTATTTTGCATTGCAAAATGTCAACGTATTTATCTATTTTTAAAAGTGCAGTATTCTATTCTATATATAAGCCATGTTATTTTGTAAGATGCAATTTCATGAATTATGATTGTTAAATTTAGTTATCTTGAAAATGACCCTGAGTCTACTGATCTCTTGATGCACTATAGTGTAATTCTGTGATTATGGAAATGAAATGTGACTCAATAGGTGAAAAGCCTTGATGAATAAATTGTGATAAATTGAGATATTCTGTTGACTGTTTGTGATGATTTTTTGTCGACTGCATGTAGGGTCGAATAAGATCATTCGAAGAAATATAAGGAATGAAAACCTTTTCTCGGAATTCGTAGAAACATTTCATCGTTGTGTTGATATAAATACATAAAACAGATTTTGTTTGGTATTTTATTATATAAAGCACGTTAACTTTCCCACTTTTTTTCAGTATGAAACTAAAAGATTTTCCTTTTACGAAACAACTTTGCGATTGCATTGTGAAAGAAACAGTGTGGAATCGATCAGAAAAAGTTGATCATGTCGCATTTATTATTGGTGTGTACTGCAAGGTTCAGGAATCATCAAAATGATACGAAATTAGGCCCAGTTTTGGTAAGTAACAAGCACACTACACATAAATATGTTTATGTGACTACACAAACATGTGGCATAAAATTGAGGCCCGATTTTAAAGTTGTTACTTGTCATATTTAGAATACGAAGGCATTTGAAGAGCCATGCTTTTTAGGGAACATTTTCTGATGTTCTTTCACACTTGCATAATAACAATGAAACGCTCACAAATTATATTCCACCTCTCCCCAAAACTCGATCTTTTCTTTAAAGTAGACCTGTAAACATTTCAAACCAGTCTTTTAAAATGTTGTAGTTCCTTTCATTACTCAGATCATGATATGAGAGAGAGAGAGAGAGAGAGAGACAGACAAACAGAGACAGAGACACAGTTAGAGAGGGAGAGAGAGAAAGAGATGAGAGAGAGTGAGAAAGAAAGAGAGGGAGAGAGAGAGATGAGAGAGAAAGAGAGAGAGAGAGAGAGAGAGAGAGAGAGAGAGAAAGAGAGAGGGAGAGAGAGAGAGAGAGAGAGAGACGCACATGTACACACACATAGCCAAATGGGGTGGAAGAGATGTTGATTTTTCTTATAATGCCTCCGTTTTGGTAGAACTACTGTTTGTACTTTCGTTTAACATCTGTGATTATGTAATGCATTTACATACATGTAATTCATATTGAAGAATGGCAACGGAAATAGACATACTAAAGCGATTTACTCTGATGAGAGTAAAACGGAAAGCTTAGATCTTTATTCGTTTGCTATTCTTCGACTTTGTATTACCGAACATCTCTTTATTCTAAATCGATTTAACTGACTTTTGCGTTACATAACTGTTTTCCAAAGAATGATAACCAGTTTCTTATTAGAATGTCCATTAGTCTACTCTATAATAGTCTGTCTATACCTACACTCTCATTAAATTATTTAGCCCCTTCCTCGTTTCTCTGCACGTTTCTCTTTCTCTCTCTTCCATTCATTACATTACATATTTCTTCTATTTTTCTTGATTTACCTTTTTTCACAATTCCTTATCTTTCTCTCTCTCTCTCTCTCTCTCTCTCTCCCTCTCTTTACGATCTGGTTGATCAGGCCGCCCGTCGATCAGATATTATCTTACACTAGGGTATTTTATGCGGGCCTTAATAATAATTGCATCGCATATGGTTATGGATGCGATATAGGCTAGGAATAGGATAAGGGTTGGGGTTAAGGTTAGGTATAGTGGGTTTGTTCGATGGTCAAAGGCAAGAATTAATTTGCCGTGGAACAATATCCACCGAGCACCGACTCCTCCCCCCCCCCCCGTAGCTACTCCAATGATGGTTATATTTACGAAAAGTCTAACCGATGAAGTTGAAAAGGAGGCAATGGCGGATTTGTGTTGCCATATTAGCAGCCGATATTCTGCTAATCGCTTTATATTCTCATGCGCTTTATATAACTGATACCCCCCCCCCCCCGTCAAACCGACAAGAACGACAGCAGACCCACAATAGACCCAACACTAGAAAAAAGCTAACAAATGAGTTGACTTGGAATCACTTTGGTGTTAATTTGGGAGTATTACACGCAATTCGAAAATAATAGTCCAGGCTAGACCTACGAAATGTCCGACCTTTTTTTTTTAACGAAACGATCGCTAAAATGGGACCGGCGTGGAGGCGGTTTGGAGGTGTGACCGGGGTAGTATAAAATGATTGTTTTCTAATCTGCCAGCGAGACATCAGTTCAATGAACTATTAGACGATACAGTTAATGACCTTAGCATAGTGATATAAGTCAAGATTATCGTGATAAGTATAGTTATCACGTTTCTTTGTTTGCTTGACTAGCAGACAATAATGACAGCCATGTCAAAAGATTTGTTAAGCAACAGAGAGAAAACGACAATGAGAAAGATAAGCGTTTGAGAGACCTGAAATCATAGGAGTGCAGGGGAAGTAAAAATGGGGAAAAAAGATAAACTAAAGAAGATTGGAGGAATATGATGGAAAGAAGAAAGAAGAACAACAAAAAATGGGAGGGGAGGGGGGAGGTTTGGCAAAAGAAGGTCTGAACAGGTGGAATCATAGAAATCAAAGGAACGAGGGAAAGGTGAAGGGATAACCCAAGGAAATGAACTAAATGTATGTTTCTCCTTCTTAATAATATTTCCAAGCATGGAATCTAGTAGACATTACATGCTTTTCATTAATAGAAATCGGATGACATTGCGTAAAGCCCTGCAATTTAAAAAAAATGCAAAGAAATACAAAGAAAACACTGAATATTTCGTTTGTTCATGTTATTGACCTCGATTCACTCACCTACTTATAACGAACACAGGACCAACAATATTTGTTTGCTCAAAAAGTTCGCCCGGCAAAACATGATTTAATTGGTCTGTAAAGGTCATGTGAAGTTTGGTGAGTTAGTTATCAAGATAAATACCATTACTATGACCCTTTTGCGAACTTTTTATAAGCTCTTGTTACTTATCATGAAAAAACCAAGCGAAGGACTAATAAAGGAATTGATTTGCTGGTGGCGTCGAACTTTGTGTATTTGAATTACATGTAATCCGACTATGCTCTATCTGGCGTTTATTGCTCCGAGCTAAATTTACTCGAGAGGATTTGATTGTTATGGTTAGGATTGGCTTTAATATTAGGTTTAGGCTTAGGGACAGAGTTAGGGTTAGGATTGGCTTTAATATTAGGTTTAGGCTTAGGGACAGAGTTAGGGTTAGGTATAGTGTTTGGTCCAGAGTTGAAATGAGGAATTCGGTTAGTGTATAATTGACAGAGGCGAATTTGTCGTAAAATTTCAAATGTTGTCAGAAGTACGATTTGGCAGGGAATATCAGCATTCCAATTTCTAAATTTGAAAATATAAGCAAATATGAAATGATTAATGTGGAATACCTATCTATACCATTTTCGAAATTTTTACTCGAAGGGAACCTGATAACTCTCCTTACCTCCTCCTCCTCCTCCTCCTTCTCCTTCTCCTTCTTCTTGTTCATGTTCTTCTACATGTGCTTCTTCTTCTTCTACTACTACTACTACTACTACTACTACTTCTTCTTCTTCCTATTCTTCTTCTTCTTCTTCTTCTTCTTCTTCTTCTTCTTCTTCTTCTTCTTCTTCTTCTACTTCTTTTTGATTGAATGAGCCCTTTCCAATAGCTTATTTCTTTAATTTTTTTGAAAGCGTTAACCCATGTCCCTTTTTATTTTATTTTCGTTGTAATTGTGAATTATGTAAGTGTAATGCATGTTTCTCAAGAAATTGAATATTGTTATGCTCATCACGTGCACGATTCGTTAAATAAACTAATAACATTTGTATACATATCCCCTTTTATTGTTATAATTATCAATATACGATCGTGACTGTTTTTATGAAGCAGAATGTGACACTTAATTACCTGCAAATAGTACCAAAATAGCTCACATTAATTGAACACATCATGGTAGCATGCTTCTTATATAGGTATACGTGCGTTATTTTACGCGACACCTTATTTGTTCTTTCTTAATTGTTTGTCATTCCTTTGAATATTAAGATATTCGAGATGATAAAATTACAGACGATAAAGTTCGTTGATTATCCAAACTTTTTTTTAACGAAAGAAAAATCTAAGTAAGCTATGCAAATCAAAAGCTTTTCATACCCTTTGTAATAATAGGGTCAATATACTCTCTTACCATGTGGCTTATCAAAATTGAAGTAGATTACTAATTAACCATAAAATATCGTACGATGTTATTTGATGAATGAATATTCATAGCGGCCGTTTTAATATTTGATCTCTCCATAGTTTAGCCCTCCCCCGAAAGAAAAATCCCCTATAGTAGACAGTTGCCCCGATAAAACCAGAAAACTACATTAGGTAAACCAGATGTATCGATATTTAAAAATCTAATAACGTTTCCTCCTCCTGGCACATAGCTTAATATGCGTGTCAATGTCAAGAAATGTCTTTCAAATTCGTGAAAAACAACATGAGGAACTTTTCCCGTTTACGTTGATCTTTTTTTCCTTCTACTTACGGGAAATTTCAAAGCATACCCACGTGTATGAATATATGTTTATTTTTCATAAAAAGGAATGTGTATAAAAACCCGACTTTTAACGGTCTTTATTTATTTTTTGTTTTAAATTTATTTATTTATTAACATATTTATCTATACATTTATTTGTTTATTGAATTCATTATTATTGGGGGGATCTTTTACATACCATAGTGCAAAAAAAAACAAAAACATTACAAGTAACACAGAACTTAAGCTTGACAAAAAAACAATATTTTATTATGATAATCGCTTAATTTCGAACTGCAATAATTGCATCAAAGAATTTCGGAAGTACAATGCTGATGGTGTATAACGTCTATGCCAAAAATATGAAATAAGTGGCCATTGATTATCTTCTTCAAGAATGCTCCTGGTTACTCCCCTTCTCAAGGAACATTGAGTCGTTTGATGATCTTCCTTCATTCGAATGGATTAATGTAGAATGACTGCTGAGAAGTTAGAAGCTTCCTGATGTTCCATGTAGCTTTTGGATGCATGGCTGGGCGTGGAGGGGTTAATCGAACGCGGTAAGAAGAATTCTGCGCAAAGAGCAAAATAAAGAAAAAGTAAAGATAAAGAAAAAAGAGGTGCATGCAGTTTCATTTTCACATGTTTACTTTTTTTAATGCCAACATTCATTATATCTTGAATATTTAAATAATATTTAATGTACATGGATATTTGCTCATTGACTGCTGAATTATCTTATTCCATATGCTCAATACAGGGACCATCCAGTTTTGGTAAGCAATGGGTTAAATGAATAATTGAAGTTTGTATAAGAATACAACTAAGTAATCTAGCCTTCGACTAAAAGCGTTATATTACGGTAACTCTGGAGGGTGGTGGTGGTGGTGGGGGGGGGGGGGGGTGGGAACAACTGACCTCATCCTTTTAAAACCCAATATGCATACCCTGTTGAAACATATACACAACTGAAAAATGTACCCCCTTCTAATTATGTTTCTGTACCTCTCCTTCAAATTTAGACCCTTTGATAGCCTTTCCCTTTTTTTTCTTTCTTTATCCTTTTCTTGTCAGGAATTCGTGGCATCGACCCTCGCCCTACAGAATTCTTGATCCGCCCTGATACTGCTATATGATAGCTAATGCCCGATCGTATTTATGTGATACCTACACCTTTGAAGAGTAAAACTATTCAGACATAAAGATATGAAATACAATATGCTGGCTGCTAAAAATGTGGTGTGGAAGGGGAAATGATATTTTGTCAACTGACAAAGATCAATCAACTGCTGTCAAAGTCATCTGCAGATAAAAATACAAAATTCTTCTAAATTACCGAGACCTTCGGAACTTTGATATCATAGCAAACTTCATTAACCCTTGCACTTAGGGCGGACAGGGGTCCAAAAAATGAGGGGCACTGTACGCATGGGGGGGGGGCGACGTTATTAACAACGGCATTTCATAAGGGGATGGTGTGGAAGATGGACTCTTCATTTTTTCTCAGGATACTTTCTCCTCTCCAATTTCCACTGTTTCCATGATTTATCTATAATTATGCTTTCTTTTGCTCGCCATTCAATCGGAGACACGTGCCCCGTGCCCCTGAAGCTATGCCACTACTTGTGACCTCTATCTGTTTCTTCACGAATGAAACTTTAGTCAATGAACTTGTATTTGATCATCATAGTTCTAGACGCACTTTGTAACACAGTTCGTCTCTGCAGCAAGTGTTAGATGCGAAGTTCTTGATGCAAATTTTAAATGATACAAGAGTTCGTCTTTTAATATTAAGGAAACTCAATTAAATGTAGATACAAATTTGATTGGACTAAGCAATCTTTGATAATAAATGTCATTGACCCCGGTCTCAAAAGTCAACATCAGCGAACTATTATTACATGTAACTTGAATTAAAGATATTTACTAGTGGTAATTGACTTTTTATCAAACAAAAATAATATTAATGAAAAACACCGACTAGTTAATTGAAATAAAAAGCATGCTATAGTTTACAGATTATCACCAATTGGGGGGCCCACCAACATTTTAATTATCAACAAGATGTAACGTAGCCACATGGGACACGTGCCCCAGGCCTGTAGAATTAAAACAGAAAGGGGGGGGGGGATATATTTGAAATAAAGATAAAGAAAGGGAGAGGGTGACAGGAAAATGGTACAACCGAGTACCACATTGTACCGATGGATTTGTTTCTCGCATCTAGTAAGCCTGAGCCCCCCATCCCCTTTCCCGATTAAAGTACCCCTTCGATGAGTGGAACAACGCTACGCCGCCTTTGAAGCAGCCTTCACAGAAAGGTTGCTACATGGTGTTACCAAAAGGATACTGTACAAGGGTATGGAGCAATATTCCGTAAAAGAAAGAATAACTCTGGCAAGGAAGTAATCAAGGGGGACGGGTAGAAAGAGAGAGAGAGAGAGAGAGAGAGAGAGGGGGAGAGAGAGAAAGAGAGAGAGAGAGAGAGAGAGAGAGAGAGAAACAAAACGCTGTTAGTATCGTACCACGGGAAATGTCATAGTTTGGTTTTAATAGGGAGCTTGTGCCGGTTAAATATATGACCCACCCCCCCCCCCCTCAAACACACACACTTACATGTAAATCCGACAATGACTCCCTCACCATATGGAAGGGGAAAAGGAACATAACAAATGGTTTAATTTTCTCACCTCAAGCAAGACGCACAGTCACACTATTGATGGTATTGAGGAAGAAGATGACGATGAGTGGGATGACGAGGATGTTGATGAGGATGGAATATAAAAGTCATCTTCATCCTCCTCTCTGCCACTGAACCTCCAGAGGATGAGTAATCTTGATATACTACTGAGAACCCCGGGGATATTGGGCAACTAAGATGAGAGCAATAGATTAATGGATGGAGTATGTGTTTCATAAAATGATTCTGAGTTACGACCCTATCTCTGAAGTCTACAGAATATGCTAACATCTGCAACATGATTAACAAGCAGCAATGGAGCAGGAGATATTAAAGGATTTTCTAACGGAAAACGACGCATCACTTGTAAAGGAATCAAATTTAATATTAATTTTGATCAAAGTATTAAGTATATATCATCTATTCGCGAAATTGACAACCTTGACCACTTCAAAGCTTCACTCAAAACTCACATCTTCCTTCAGACATTTAAATGCTAACTTTATTGGAGGAGCTCGCGCCTTTGAATGTTTTTTGAAACAGATAAATGGCGCCATACAAATGCTGTGAATCATCATCATCATCATCAAAATACAGAACAAATTTTTGACAATATGGGTAAGATGACATGATTTTTTTACGAAACAAACATGTGATTTAAGAGCCCATTGCACTGTATTTTTTTCTTCTGTGGTCAAAGAATCTTTACAAGGCAGTTGACTGAACATGATGAACGTTACTTTGGAATTGTGTCATTTTCTCTGTTTTTAGTACTCACAGATATAAACGTGTCGTGGCGGAGTATACCATATGAGAGCCATAGGGACGAAGCGATGAGGGTGGCAACGCTGAGAGAGGCCGAGATTGTCTTGGCTGATTTGGCTCGTATACAATGCACCTAAATATCACAAAGATCAAGGAAGATTCATAACAATGCTAGCTTGAGTGACTCATTTTTTTTTCATGATTCGTAAAATAGAAGTAAAAGTACAATATTTTTCAAACGATAAAATTACTTTCTTCAGTGAGTATATTGTCCCGGTGACTTAAATTAAAAATGCCCAAACTCGATGTTCCAGTTGGGGAAAGAATGATAAAGAAGGCATGTTCGTCTATTATTAAAAAATATGTTAGATTACCCCTTTTGGGTACAAATTCATAGAAATATGTTTATTATACTCTGCCTGAAATAACTAGAAGCCGTGTATCTGGATGAGAGGCGAATTCATTATAATTCTAACAAAGTAATAATTCAAAATTTTTAGTTTTGACAAGACTTTTGACTTGACTTTGCGTTGACTTACCATATCACAAACTGGAGCGACGTACATGAAAATGGTGACTATGCTGGCGACGAGACCGACTTGTTTGAGGGCCGAGGCGCGTGTTGGGACGAATTGAGACATGTAGATGTAGAGCGCCACTAGAAAGGCGACTCCTGCTATGGCTTGTTGAACAGGACGGAGCTGGAAAATAAGAAGAACATTTAATTACAATTTATCATCACAATATTTTGTTCTCGTAAAGTACATAGACACACGAAATCAATTCAAATACACATTTGCTAGTGATGTGGGAGTAGCCTATAGCTGCCATGATGACACTCCCAAGCTATAGTATAGGCAATGTGTAGGCCTACTTACAATTCACTACACCTGGGTAATGAATGGTATATGCAGATTAATGTCTTCACAAAATAATAAGTTTGATATTGGGGTTGGGATGTGAAATCGATCAAGATAGCCCTCTATTATAACATCGATTTCCATTCAGGCAGATTCAGTGAGTGTACATAGTGTAGAGCTCATGAAGCCCACCACCCCCCCCCCCCTCCCTCCTCCTTTGGGGGTAAAACTCCGGCATAATTATAGACTAACAATATGTCTTTTCCGGATTCATTCTGAAGTAAGCAGAACAATTATAAATAGTTTTCAAGAAGCATTATGGAAGATCTGTTTTCAAAATGCCCTTTAATAATTGATGAGGGCAGATTGCACGTATTATATTATAGGGTTTACGGATGCCAGCGACAGGATTAAACAGAAATTAATAATTTATAAACATAATTGTACCCACCTTGTTTTGGGTAAAATGTATGTAAATGCAGATATACGACAGCTGGACAGTGAGGCCTACCATATTCACGATAATAATAGCCGTGTCAGGATACAAGAACCCGTATGCTCCCCACATCACAATACTGAGGGAAAGGAAATGAAAGTATCAAAAGGAGCTCTGAATTATATATGATGCAAGAATAACTAAACGATGATGCAGGAAATAATGCACTTCTGCAAATATGTAGATCCTTTTCTTCGGTTGAATTCATGCAGTTCATTCTTTTAATGCATTCGTTATTTAACTTGGTATCTAAAAAATATAAATGTGTTCGTCTAACATTTAGTCGAATGCCTATTAAATGCCTTGTAAATGTCATCATTTTAAAGAAGGCAAGTGAGAGACGAGTGATATAGAGAAACGGACGGTCAGATAGCAAGAGGGAGACTAAAGAAAAAACGGGAAAGAGAGAGGGGTAGGGGGTAAATAGGGAAAATGAGAGGGGATTGTGGTGCGAGAGAGGTAGAGAGAAAAAATATGAGAGTCGGGAAGAGAGATAGACAGAGAAAGGGAGAGAGAAATAGAGTGAGAGGGAGAAAGAGAGAGAGAGAGAGAGAGAGAAGACAAAAGAGAGAGGCAGACAGACCGACAGAGAGAGGGAGAGAGATAATGGGAGGGAATGAAGTCGTATCAAATCGAAAGATAGAGAGAGAGAGAGAGAGAGAGAGACAGAGCCGACAGGACTTGCACTAGCAAATTACAGGTGGCGCTGTTAATGACATAATGCTTTCTACGATTGAGCTTTAATACAGTAATAGCCAAATTTCCACTCACTTGACGGCGGTTGTTATGAATGGTATGAAGGAGATGTTAGTTGTTGACCTGACCCGGAAAAGAAGTGTACAGGTTGACCTTGAGAGAAATATAGAGAATAGAGAATCAATCATTTACATGTATATTACATAAGAATGAGAGAAAACATTATTTAAAAGTCAGATGACAGTAGTAGTCGTAGTAGCAGTAGTAGTAGTAGTAGAAGTAATAATAATAATGAATATGATAATAATAATGATAATAATGATAATAATAATATTGATAATAATAATGATGATAATGATGAAATGAAAATATTGATAGTAATAATAATAATTAGAAACGTTTAAAATACATATACTAGCTCCAGCTTCAAAATATATAATATTATTCCATTAAGCCTTAATGGCAGCGACCTTACGCAGGCCCGTAACTTACGAGGATGCCGTACGCGTCCTTTTTTTTCCTACGAACTTTTATACTTGACACATGCAAAGAGGTCACAAACGATTGGACTTATTTATGGATTATTTCTTGCTTTGCCTCACTATTTATAAAGGCAAAAAACTAAATAAACTGAGATTTGAACCCTCACGTCAACTCCAACGTTCTATTAGTATCACGCTGTCTTTACCGATTGAGCTAGCGATGAGTTGACAAAAGAACGATTTGCGCTGTTTTCCTTCGCGAGTGCCCATGCGCAGGTTCCCCTCGCGAGCTCAAAGTTCGTAGGAAAAAAAAAATCGCTGCCGGTACGTGATCCCGCTATAGCGACAAAAAGTCCGCTTAAAAAATAACACAAAAATAATTGTGTTTTAGTAAAACTATTTTTAATTTGGTGTTATCAATTGTATCTAAACACTTGACAGAAATATGCCCAGGGAGGGGGCACTTCCATGGTGAAGATTTATTTACAATGTCGAACTAATTAGTTCCATATTATACTGCATAATTATGTTCTGTTCATGCATTGTATACTTTCATTATATACTCAATCAGATAACTTACATGCCAGACAAATACATGTAGACAGTACACATGACAGTCAGCCATGAAAACATAAATACGGGATCCATTATGATTGTGATTGTTTTAAACTTGTTCTGTTTGCTGCTTTTCAAGCATACAAAAATGTCCTGTTTTGTCAGTGAGAGCACTAAATGCTCCGGTCCCCACGTGACGAAATCTTTTCCGACAGGTCGCCGGAAACTCCGGTGTCACATGCGCCGAGCCCACTCCATGCCGCCTTGTCGATTCACGGTCACGCCAAGAATGACACGCTCGATCAAGGCGCAAAAAGAGGATGCATCCCTTTGCGTTGCTTTGGGAACTACGCATGTGTGCGTAATCTTGTGTGACGTAATAATATACTTGCAAGTGCGCGTTACCCAAGAATAGCTCTGTGTCTGTCATTTAAGGTAAATGGTGTTCAAACAAGTTTGAATCAGTTAGATGAAATTCTAAAGATTCACTCGAGTCTTAATATCCCGTAAAAGCGTTTATGTCATAAAGATGATGAAGTTCAGTCATCTTAAAGTGCTTGCAGACGGAAAATGGAAGCACTCCCACTGAGAAAGATTCGTTCTAAATGCGTCGGTTACCAAGACGAATTCAACATGAATAAGTCGAGGCTTTATCCCCATAAATCATTCTCAAATGCACTTCTGTAGTGAAACTTGGTGTCTATCCTCACACACTCAGATTATATCATGCTGTGTATTAATTGGGAGTCGATCTGAAGAGAACCTTAATAAAGTCAGTATGACGTATGTTTTTACATGACGTATTAATTATCACAGAAATGTCATGTAGCTGCCATTGGGAGCACACTGCTATTCTATATCGCATGTCGTATATGATTCAAGTGTGTAGTCAGAGGTGCATGAAAGGGGGGGGGGGCAGGGGCACGTACCACGTGCGGCAATCAAGGGGTGAAGACAAAAACCTGCAAAAGATAGCAAGGGGAAAAATTTGAAGAAAACAAAAATCTTTCGCTCGTTCGCTTTGCTTCCTTCCGTCTACATTTACATGTTAAGTTTTGGCTTCCAATAAAGGATTAAGTGCATAAAACTGATTTTAAAATTCAGAATAGTAACAATTAACCTATTATGTACATTTCTTGTAATAAAAGTGAATAATCAATGACGCATATATCTTGTATATGTCCTTACTCAAATGGTAGTATGGTTAAAGCTAGAGTTGTGGCTGTACTGGGATAATATTAAGATTAAGCTAAAAAAATCAGAATAAATTGTTTTTGGGTTTCATGGACGTGATCATTTTTGTGCTCTCAATTGTATTATGATGGTGGTAATAAAAGGAATTTTACAGCCAAGTGCAATCTTTTATTCTTCAATTTTATTATTGAAAATATTATACATTTGTCAGCTATAACGATAATAAATTGACAGCTGTACATTATTGAACATAGTTTAAACAATGTTTGCTGTTGTTGTTATTGCTAAACTTTCATTTCGAATTTCAGCTCACATCGTTTCATTAATGATTATGTTGCAAGAGAAGATGAGTATATCATCAACAGTGATGAAATGGGTTTGAGAGGGAAGCGAAAGCCGTTGATTTCTCAGTCGATTATAATCTTTGTGTACCCGCAAGTGGAATATCCGGACAGGTTGATAATCCCAAAAGTTATTTGAAAACAGTTATTTCGAACAGATCATAGTAAGAGGACACTTTTTTTTTTTTTTTTTTTTTTTGGGGGGGGGGGGGGGTCTCGAAATTTGAAAAATTGACTCCCCCCCCCCCCCTGCGTACGCGCCTGGGTAAACGTGACTTGGGTTCGGTTGAGCGCCTTTGAACCTGTGGTGTAAATCCGTGTCAATGAGAAGGGGAGGGGAGGGGAGGGGAGGGGCGGGGGACTGGACACACACACGAGCACACAAACACGCATACCTACGAACACATCAAACAACAATTTAAAAGATTTTAGTGATATCTAAACGGATTTTATTAGACATGAATAAATTAAAAAATTGTGGTCTGAGAATAATTTCAACAAATATGAGGAGAGGAAAATTAACAATTAGCAAAATATTTAAAAACAAGGCTTATAAGAAGTTATTATAGAATAAACAGTACACATGGTGCGTACCAAGACTTCTGTAGCGACATGGAAGTATTAAATCACTTTATAGAGGTAACATAATCATATCTATTCAACTCACTCAAATGCAAAGCAAGTGTACATGCCGCACTTTGAATAGTTACAAGAATGTCAATCTCGCTCATTAATGCTTTAAACTATAGTCCCCTAAATGTTACCACACTCTTATCTAATTTGGCAACACTTACTGCTATAAATCTACTTCAGCCAGTATTTCTTTTTCACTCAACATTTAGACAAAAACATGACGGAAGAAGTTTAAATAACAAATGTTGATTTAGTTATGCAAATGATTTTTTGAATGAAAATTAAAACACTCTGTTCTATAAGGAGGATTCTAGAAGGGGCAGTGTGAAAGGGGTGTGGCGCCCCAACCTCTTCAAAATTATCTTACCCTTGTTAGCAAAACTAAAGTTAAATTCTGAATATTTTTCTTATTTTGGTGGGGGAGGGGGGGGGGGGGGGGTGGCTTGTGCCATTTTAGGCTAACCTGTCGGTAAATTTGGTGCGAAAATTCCCTCCCCCCGGACTATTCAAATAGTCTTCCTACGCCCCTGGATTCAGCCGATCACATTCGACCATTAGCTATCGAGATAATCATGTTTCACTATTCTCATGCTACTACAACTTCGATTAATACATTCCTTAATACTTGATATTACAGGCACAATATTGCTATCTATCTTTTGGACGCTACTTTTATTTTCTCGTGAAAGATAATATCAAATTCTTAATTACATTAACGCATGACTTTTATATAAAAAAATTATTCTATTTGGGAATCTTTGGGACATTTTAGAGTAACGAGTTGAAAAAATGCTAAATCCTCTCAAAAAGGTCCGATTTATTTATCATTGTTGAGTTTGATTTTGGTCAGTATTGTTCATCTTGTTCTTGGTTGTGATGTAGAGGAACACGGGTGAGAATAAAGTAAGTAGATCAGCCACAGCAAAACCAATCATCACCTGAAAGATGAAGAAAAAAAAACATTAAAAGTCTTCAAAACTGAGTATAAAAATGTATCGTTGAGCTAATTCTAAACTAAATCGATGACTGCGAATGATTATGAACATAAAATTATGTAATCACTGTCATTGTTCTTTTTCTTGAGGGTTGACAATTTGAAGCAAGATAATTTGATCGAAATTTGATCGAGATTTCAGCTTCAAATCACAAGAATGAAAAGAAGTCAAATAATAGTAATTAGTCACAAATTTGTGTTTCTCTTTCAGATCCTTTTTTTTTCTTCAATTGTTGTGTTCTACTTTTCTAGCGAGAGGCCCAAATTACCAATAACTAATTTCGTTCTGTATACACAAGTATAATAACAAATGATAGTTATCTATTTATTTATTTATTCAGTTTTATTTAAAAACAGTGTAGTCTTTTCAGTGCCAAAGGCCTGCTTTACAATAAACCCTGTGCATACAAAGATTTACAAAACAAATAGAATACATTGTAGAAAACAAAGACATTTTATAAACAACATACCATAAGAGATTGAGAAAGTTATATCAAATTAATAAAAAATTAAAAAATTAAAAACTCTAGGGCCGATTATATTCAATCACGAATAAATGCTTATTCAGATATGACGCAGCAAATCTGCGGCAGTTTAACAAAATTATGACTGAAGTGTGATGCGCTTCACATTTCTGCAGAACTCATCGAATACAAGTCTTTTGTTGTGCGCAGTTGCCATTGATTTACGCGTTTAAAAAACCGCGGCGCCTTTTGTTTTTTTGCGGCGGTATACGTCGCCATATCTGAACAAGCCTTCAGCTGTCGAAAGATATTACTCACATAGAACGGATCATCATCCAGATATTCTTGAATCAGAATAAAGATTGGGTATTGGAGAAGAGTAACACAGCCTGTGATAGTGCGGATCACGCCGTATATGCGCCCAAAATACTTCTGTGGGAATCTGTGAAAGAAAACAAAATAGAGAAATTGGTATTAATTAAATAAGGAATGCTCTTGTAGGTATTCAACGAAAACTTTAAGGACCACCAGGGAGCGTTTCACAAAGAGCTTTGTGAAACGCCCCCAGCTCTTTCTTTCTCTCTCTCTCTCTCTCTCTCTCTTTATTAGGGGGACGTTTGGTATTTGAAAAAGATTAAGAAACAATTTGAAAGTAATAGAATATTTGGGACAGACAGTTCCAAAATCTCCGGTTCTCAATGGAAGATGAACATTTCTATGTGCATCCAAACATCCTTCCTTCTAAAAATAATTGGTCCTAAAAATAATTGGTCCGGAAGCCAGATGGGGAAAATTTTAATAATATACAAAGGGGTATGAATATGGCCTGACAACCCCTTCCCAACAAATATTTTCCAGTTTGTTCCGCTCAACCATATTTCTTCGTATCATCCATAGACTATACATCCTAGTTAAAATCAAGTATGGGTCAGCGGGAGGCTGGGGCCAGAATCAGCGGCTTCGAATAGGTTGACAAAGATGGTCTAAATGAATTCAAGAAGTCTAAAAATTAATGTAACGTCTATTACAGAGGGGCGCCACTCTCGAGACAGGATCAATAACTACATAACATATTTCCATTGTAATTCTTACATTGAAGCAATGATCACAGGTCCGGTACCAAAGAAAAACACACGAAAGAAGGTGAAGATCATAAAAGCCAAGTACTGGACTTCCAAGTTGGGAATGAGGAAGATACCAGAGTAAGCCGCTGAGAGGAGACTTGGTAGGGCGAGGGGAAGACAGCAGTCTAGAATGTCATCGTAATAACTTCTAGTATTGTTTCCTGGAGAACAGGGAGATGGAGAATAGCGTAAAGAAGAAGATGTAACATTTCAGTGGTGTATAAAGAATGCGATACAGCTTAAAATGCTTAAAAAACAACCGCTTTTGAATATCAAAATCAAAGAACAACAGTTGTCCCGAGTAAGGAGCTTTAAATATCTCGGTGTACATGTGGATGAAAAATTAAAATGGGATGTTCACATTAAACAGACGTGTAACAAACTAATTAAAATGGTTAGTTATTTATGTAGACTAAGACAATTTGTGAATATGTCTGAATTGAAATTAATCTACAATTCCATCATATTACCTCACTTTGATTACGGGGATGTAGTATGGCAATCTGCCTGCAGTAACAGTTTAATACAAGTCCAAAAAATTCAAAATAGGGCCGGTAGAATCATACTAAAAGTTAACCCTTATTCGCATACTTCTACCAGTCAAATTCATAGCTGTCTTGGTTGGCAAATGATACGTGAAAGGCAACAAATCCATTTATTACTCTTAACTTACAAAACATAACATAACATGACCCCTGAATATTTGAAAGACATGTTTGAGTTTAAACCCTCTCCATACTCCCTCCGTAATGCACATAAGCCCTCTTTACCTAAGCCAAGAACTAATTATTGTAAAAGAACTTTTGTGTACAGAGCTTCTTTTCAATATAATAAATTATCCCCTGATTTGCGTCAACTACCCACTTTTGCCACCTTTAAGACTAACCTAAACAGACTGTATGTTTATATGATGTTTGTTTTGTTTTGTTTTTTGTTTTTTTGTTTGTTTGTTTTTGTTTTTGTTTTTTTGTTTTTCTTTTCTTCTTTTCTTTTAAGTATTTGTATTATGTTTTCGAGGGATACTTTGTAATTATTTATTTCGTTAATTTGTAATATTATGTATATTTTGCATATTGTAAACTGGCCCCATGGAAGACTAGCAGCAACAATTATAGTTGCAGCTGAATATGGGCTACCAGCCGTATACGGTCCCTTTATCTCTGTATGATTATTTTATATGGATTTGTATCTGATTTTATTATACGGAAATAAAAACAACAACAACAACAGCTGACTCAAACCTCTCATATTTATCACAAACCCCTAGACACGCTAGTGTGCTGCTGGGCGAGGTGGAGCCCCCCCCCCCTTCACACACACACACACACACACACACACACACACGCACACACACCGTTCTTCCATCTAAAAATACTGGAAGATGGTACTAAAACAGTCATTCGCCATATGGCGCGGTAAGCCACTGGGGAAAAAACGCCACGGTCTTTTTTTCACTCACGTGTATTTCGCTGTTAAGCACAAGTAAATCATTCTGTTCGAAAAAATTAAAGTCCATGAGTCTGTCCCATGAGACCATCATTTTCGGTCCCGTGTGTCTTTTCTTAAGTTGCAGTTTCGTTAACTACTGGAGTGGTCCTTATCATCGGGATAACACCTGAATTCTCTATTGCTTTGGCTATAATCATTGTACATGTATACCGCTTTTATGAAGTGATGCAGAAATATATATATATACCAATTTGTATAATTCACCTTTTTTGCATGGTCCAGCCCTATTCCTTTCGACGACTAGACCTCCTAGTGGACCCAATAATATAGCAGTTAGCTGTATTATGATGAAGCCATTTGTATAGGAACTCACTGCAAAAAATGTAGAAAAAAAAATCTTTGAATGAATTTAGCATTACAGAAAAAGTCAATATTTTTTTTTTTATACCTCTCTTTATAAATCTAGCCATCTGATTGGTCGAAATTGCAGTCGTGATTTTGGATATTCCCTTAAAGAAAAGAAACATTGGATGCTTGATTAAAAACCTTCGATTAAACGTCTAAATCCTAAATCCTAAAAAATCATACTCATATCAAACACAAATTTCTTTTTGGTTAAACATGCTAAAAGTCAAGTTCGGCATGACTTTGGGAATTGCTTTCAACTGCAAGTAGAGGACCATGCGGTCAGTTTCTCGAAGCCGTCATCAGTCTAAGTTCGTGGACATCGAGTAGACAAACTTGATATAGAATTGACACGCGTTTCAATAGGATATCTACAAATTTCAGTTTAGTTTAGTTCAGTTTAGTTTATTTCCACAATCTGATAAAAATACAAATCAATCAAAAGACAAACAAGAATACACCATAAATAAACATAACAGATAATGGTGGGATCAACAATACAGGCCTGTCTATTGTCAATCCCTTGGGTATAGATGAAAGTCAAATTTAACAAAAACATAAACTAAGTAACTAACACTACAACATCAACTACAATAACAAAACAAAACGGATGGGTAAAAGGAATGGGAGAGGAAGGGAGAAGGCAACTTAATAAATTTAAAAGATGATTTTTTTTTTTTTTTTTTTTTTTTAAAGTTCGTTTAAAAACTACGAGAAACTGACCCCAGATTTGTAAGTGAGAAAGAATGATGACGAAATAATCTCCTTTTCGGGGGGGGGGGGGTGGAATAAAAGAGCAGGACAAGAAAAATGTATCGTAGAAAACGAAGAAATTGACAACACCTTACAAACAAAATGGAAGAAGAAGAAGGCCTACTTACCAACTGCCGTATCCCCCTTTGCTAGTCTAGTCAAGAAATAATTTAAGACGCCTAAGGTGAAAGTGGCATCGAGTTCGAGGATTGCCTGCCATAGCAGTATGGCCCAGAACGGGAATGACAGTATACAAGATCTGAGTGACGTGTACTTGGCCCACTGTGGAGGATCAGGGGCTGTCGAGGACGGTGAGGGCGCTTGTCCATTTGAACTGTCATTTTTGTTCTCTGTTGTTGTTGGTTTATTTTCGCCAACTTTAGTTGTCTGCAGATCCCCTGTAACAAAATGATAGCGAACGTTCTTTGGTACCAGGAAGATCGTGTTAGTACTATTGCGAGTGATGTTTGAACTATTTCACGAACCAACAGACTTTCATTTTCTTCAACAAAATAATGTATAATAAATCAATTCTACTATTAACCAAGCTTCAATCAAGACATCCATCTATTTCTGGGATCAAACTCAATACTCAATATCCATGAAATCAAATGTAATACATGTGATAATTTTGTAAGGTAGTTGATGATACTTCGAATTTCAATGTGATATTCGACATACCTACCATTATCATTTAATACCTTTAAGAATATCAGATTGAGACTCCTCCTCCGCTGTCCCCCCATCAACTACATACGCCTCGTTGTACATCTCAGAAGCGGTAGGGGGCGGGGCCTTGTGTGGACTGCTAAAGCATTGGATAGTGAGTTTGTAGTCCTGGGGGAGTGGCCAAGGTATATGATTGACAGGTAAGAAGATGAAGGTGTTTATGTTCAGGAGAAGGGTGCAACCGGCTGAGATGAAGAAAGCTGTGTAAAGGGAGAACCCGGCTTCGTAGGCAATCTATGAAATATGGGATAAACACAATTATTTATATAGACAGAGCGAGAGAGGGAGGAATAGAGAGAGAGAGAGAGAGAGAGGGGGAAACTCGTTTCATTAACACTGTAAAGAAATTGATAAGACCCCGACTCCCATCATGCCTCGTACGCCTAAGTTGGGAAATCCATACATGATTACCTTATCATGACTTCCTAACAATTTTTGAATTTTCAGCTATAAATCATGTCGATTAAGTCCGACACCCAGATATAAAACGACGCTCCTTGTACAGACATTGCTTTCCTTTTGAATATGTACCATGATCTATAAACAAAAATAGAATGCAAAAAATAGTGGATCTTTTAAATTTATGCTAACCTTGGACATCCAATCATACCGAAAATAATAATAACTACATTAATATTGAGCACATATCCATCCTAGCGGAGTAGTATTAATTCACTGGCTTTAGCCCAGCTGCCCTTAGGTCCTAAAAGAATTCAAAGGACACCATTCTACCAGGTACCCATCCGTGGTGGAGAGTGACAATGTAGATTGATGTATTGCCTAAGAACATTAGTGCCTCGGCGGGACTCGAACCGCGAACCCTGTGATGAGCAGTCCAGTGACGTATCAATCAGACCACAACACTTCTTCCATTACTTCCAATAGTTTTTAGATTCTATTGGCAATAGCATCTAAAAACTTCAGATGTGCCCTCTCCCTTACCATAGAGACTCACCTACCTTTAGTATGAAGAAGACGACTTGGGATGAACCGTACAGACCCTGCAAACCTGTGATGACGGTCGATTTGTGCGACGGGAACAGATTACCAATCTGAGTAAAAAGACATTGCAGATTGAAAAATAAGGAGGGCAGTATTAGAATTAGGAATCACAAAGATTTGTTAAATCATAACTGCTAGTTCTATAAATATAGTGGTTAAATTTTATTTCCCTTTAGAGTAGTCCTAACTTCTTTATCTATCTTGCATAAATATCATACCATACAAATACATTTACAAGCTTGAATATTTCTAGAGGCATTTTAAAGGCCTCTATAGAAACATTTCAATATGTATCCACTTGCGTTGCTTTACATAAAGGCCGTTTATATAAAGGCATGCATGTGGATATATTATAAGATAAGACATTTCAATTCAGTCCTTCATGTTGTTCTTAACAACTTGACGACAATAACAAATATTTCATTGAATCGAAATAATGTAATTATCCTTTCCAAAAAAATTCCATTTAAATATTCAATAGATACAGATGAACAAAAAGGAGTTTATCTTCTAAGGCAGCTTTTAAAATCATTTGGCCTACGCAATCTGACTCCCACCAGAAAGTCATTATGATGGATGAGCAGATAATGCAGATTAATCGTTCTGTCTTCACAAGTTTGGTGCCGATAACGTATTAAAAAAAATCATAGACAAGAGAAAGCAGGTCACAATATATAACTTATGGTAAGGGCTTTCTTTTCCTTCACAATTGCAGTCAAAAGAAAAAGATCACTAATTAAAATACGTTTTCTGTACTGAAATACCTCCATGCTAGAGATTATGACTGCTGTGCCACCTGCCACCATGAGGATGGTTCCTGGATAGAGTAGACCCGGGAGTTCGGGGGAGCTGAACCCCATCAAAAGGTTCCCAGCCAGCAAGAGTACACTGAGATTTAAACGAACAGGGGAAAAAAGCTTAACGAAAAGCGGAGGAATATGCACCAAATGTAAAGTAGCCAATTCTTTTTTTTTTTAAACGGACGATATGAAAATTCGAACCAAATAACACAGGACAAGTACATTCAAATCCATCTACTGTACTGAGGTGAATTTGCTTTGTCATGCAGTAGCATTGTGATCATGGGTTAATTGTCCTGGATATCCCAGCTAATGAGCGGTAGTCACCCTGCAAGTTGTAATGTTCCCCTTTTGAAGAAGGGGATTTCGACTCAAGGTACAACAATTTGCTCACTCTCGGGCAAGGGAGCACTCCATACCCTGTACAATTCTGCCCCTGCCCCCTCCCCTCCTTTCAATCAATCCGTACGCTCAGGATAGATTAGAATATACTAATCTGGGGAGGGCCTTGGGGAACAGGCTTCTTGGCTTCTTGCATCTAATTTCTACCTGTGCCCTGCGAAAAAACTATACATATTTTTTTTGGGGGGTGGGGGGGGGGGGGTTTGACTGAGACTTCTATATAAAACCGCTATGCCACTAACTGTTATATACCTAAAGAGGAGTCGAGTGAATCTGGTCCCCAAAATATCGAAAAGAACACCCATGGGAAAGAAAGAGAAGAGCTGGCATGCAATGGCTACTGAATACATTAGCTGCAGACTGGCGTCTTGAGTTGGACAAGCGACTAGCGATGAAGAGTTGGTAAAATAGGCATCATCGTCATCTAAAAAAAATAAGAAATGAAAACAAAAGACAAGGAAATCACAGTTACACCTACTTCTCTCTTTATACATCTCTTACTTTCTTGATCATCAATGTGATTAAGTAGCAGATTGGAACATCATTGATAAATAAAAAATGATCTAGAACTATTGACTATTGAATTGCAGTTATCGCATATGAAAAAATGTAATGTGTACTATTTGGTACAGACCACCTAATTATTGTGTTCAAGACTGTTTGAAAAATGTCGAAATGTATTACAAAGACTTGATGATATGACTTGTGGTTATGTAATACTTGGTGACATAAATTGTAATGTGCAGGCTGATACAAGATCGTGGCAAACAAACCAACTTTCAGAAATTGTTGATTATTTTAATTTTCCCCAAATTATTGATACTCATACAAGAGTCACAAAGATACTGCTTCTATTTTGGACTTGATAATAACAAACAGACATGAGAAAATTGATAAATTCGTGAAAGAAACTTTCGAAGGAAAAAAGCAATAAACTCTAGGGTAGATGATGATTGGACTGAATAAAAAAGTTTAAGAAATCAAGTCACTAAGAAAATTCGTAAAGCAAAGGCTGATTTAATTATTTTGCTGTCGATAGTGATGTATCGATTCAAGCAAATTAATGATGATCATGAACAACTTTCACAGACAATTCCTGCAACAATTCGTCTTCAGCCAGTGATCAGATTGTTAGAGAAGTATTGATGAATATTCCCGATAACAAGATGTGTGGAAATGATAATATATCAGTAACGCTGTTGAAACCAGTCTTTGAATATATTTTGAAGCCGTTGGTGTATTTGATTAGTTTGTCACTTGCAACTGACGAGGTTCCATTTAGCTTGTACGTGTATGTTTTACTTAACTTTGCATGTAAACCATGTAAATCTAATGTATGTTTCTTTGTAAAATTGTGATTGCTTTTATATGCACGGCCATTCTGAAGAACATCCATTTGGCTGAAGAATGTCACCGTGCTAAAAAAAAATAAACGAAACGAAACGAAAGGATACTATGTCCTGCTATTTCTGCGAGTTCACAATTGCCATGATAATGATAATATAGCTACATTATTATTTTACATATTCGTCACAGGGGATAGTCAAGGTGGCTGCGAATTACAAATATTATCCAAACTTTAGCCAGGCTACATTAAGGAGCTGAAAGCATTCCTTTCTACCTGATAACCATTCACTACGCTTAACTATACATGTATTAATTTTTGTTAATGGTTAAAATGCTGCTGCTGGCTAGGACTCGAATTGCATAGCGGTTGATGCACAGTACGGTAAGGTATCCACTCGACCATGAAGTCCTGTACACATTTTTGTTGTTCTCCCTTTATAATCCAAAACCTTGGTCCCAAACTTAATGTTTAACAAACAAGGACTCTTTCCTGTGACAGACGTAATTACTTGAGAAATATTTGAGTTAAGAGAAATTTACCGATTGAGCCATGATCCTCATTGGGAGGACGAGGCGAGGCGGAAGACGATGAGGCTGGTGTGGTGACGTCATCACCGGTCTGCAGACAGTCTTTGCCGAAGTAGCCGATATCCTTGAGTACAAATACCAGTGATGGCCAGCCGAATATGGTTCCTCCGTAGAAGAGTGTCTCAAGACAACCAATCATAAGGGTGATCTGCCTCTCAAATCCCATTACGTCTTATGTGTACGTAAAGATGAAGTTCCATCCGTGGTCGACTAGGGGTAAATGGAAGACACGGTGGAGGAATGTGGTCTTCTTGATATTTGTAAGGACTGCAATCGGTAAGATGTCACGTCTGCCAGTGAAGAGAGATAGAGAGAAAGGTGTTATAAACGGATAACTAGCATATCTACATTGATTAATGGCTTACAAATTAATAGTATAGTTCCCGATGAACCCGTACTACCAATGAAGTAGCAAAGGGCAAGGGGATGTCCATTATTAAAAACAATCAAATGCACATAAAAGGGTAAAGAGAAAATGCTGTTTTGAAAGTTGTCTACATCCCATGATGATCTGAAACAGTATGGTAACATACCAGCATTATTCAGTTTGTTCGTCTTGATTGATCTTATTGAAAATGGGTACTGTGACGCAGATTAAAGAGAAGAGGCTATACTGATCGTGTCTGACGGTGTTTAGAAAATCGATCCTAGTTTGCTTCATGCATGTAAATACAGGTAAATCCTAAACTAGTACACTGGATAAGTCCACTCCTGTATCAAAAAACGACAAAGCGAAAGCGAAAATCATCAAAATAACATTACATTTGAAAAATGTTAATGGGAGGTGTCCTTTCAGAAACAAAATTTGGACCATTGTTGTTTATGATCATGATAACAGGAATAAGATTAAGTTTTTCAAATTTTAGTTACATGTTTGTAAATTATGTCAGTGACACAATCACCTTTAAGATCTGTCCATATGGAGAAATGGTGCCATTCAGAATGCTCTTAACGTACTGGCAATGAGATATGATTCAAACGACATACAAATAATTCGTCTGATAAACAAGATATTGTTGTGTGCTTCATGCATGTCATGTAAAACACACACCGCACCTACCGCACCTAAATTTTGCCGAAAACAGGGTTCAGATAGTTCATTTACTGGGATTTATCCGTTAGTTGCAAAGGGGAAGTCCACTCTTATAATTAGCTTGGTTTAAATAAAATCAGATAAATGAGAGAAACAAGTTAGTGAAAGTTTGAGAAATATCCGAATAAAAATAGGAGAATAGTGAATGTCTCAAGTTTTCATCACGAACTGGCAACACTGTGACGTATCTGGCGAGGTCCTCTCCAATTTGCTCTGTACAAAAATGTCATAAACTTTCATTTCCCTAGTTATTGATGACGGAATATATTCTTTTCAATCAGGGATTGTGCAAAAACATATTTGCAATTATTATGCTGAATGTATGATTAAACAATTTTTAAATGGATAATACAAATTTTGAATTCAAAAAAATAATAATAATAGTAGGGCAAATGCAAGATACGTCCCAGAGTTGCCAATTTGCGTTTGATTGATCGCACATTCAACAATTTCATAACTTTTATATTTGTAATCAGTTTTTCCTCAAACTTTCACTTACCTGTTTTTCTAATTTTTTCTGCTTCTATTAAAACAACTTCAAAATCAGGGTGGATTTCCCTTTAAGGGTGCAAAGAGCATATGCTACTCAGGCCGCAACCCTAGATCCGCCAATGAAAGACTACCCATATATCTTTCCGATAAGCTGGTAGGTGGATCCACGCTTTACCATTAAACAGTATAGTACTCCCCCCCCCCCCAATAAAAATATACTTAAACAAAAGTGCAATGAGGTAACATTAAACAAAAATCCGGAGTAGTACCAAAGCCTATAAAGACAGCATGAAAATGTATTTTGGAAATGTATTGTGACTTTTGAAAGTATAGCATTTTTTCTTCTGTATCTGGTTAACCAGATCCATGCTATATCTTCTTAGTCGTTCACAACAGCAGAACAAATAGTATAGGCCTACTTACCAAGCTGTAAATGGTGTAGACAACAATGTATCATTTTTGTGCAGTATGATTGACTTTGCGTATACCCTAATTTTCACATCTCTTGGTCCAAACAAGTGGAGCAGACTACGGAACGCACCCTTACTTTACCGGATCCACCTTAGTTGCAAAGGTTTCGTTGAATAACCCTCAAAATAGCTCAGCCCACCCTCGAGACTACCAGCTTCTTTCTGTACTCAGAACTTCAAGTGACTGACTGTTTGGAAAATACATTAATTATTCCGTTTAAAAGAAAGTGAAAAGGCTATCCGTCAAGCATAGCCGCCTGTAATAGCTTTTTCACTTGCTTTATACCTCTCTAGCTATGGAGAAAATCGCTGAAGTATTTAATTCCAGGTAGCTGATAAATGCATCTGTGAACAGCACAGTTAAACGCGAAAATAAAATGAGAAGCATTGTGTATCTTGTGTATAATAACTTTTGTCCATTTTGTTGTGATCGATATGCTTCAGCCGAGGGCATGGGTGTCGATACTTACGTAATACCTATTCATCAGGGGGGAGGGATGAATGAATAGATCATCCCCCCCCCTGATGAATAGGTATCAGTTACGGATCGACACCCATGGCCGAGGGCATACAAATGGATCCTGTCTGTATAAACATCACACACCAAAGAGGATAATGGTGATATACGAAGCTTACACCTCCAAATTGTCAACTCATTTCAAGTCAATATTGGTTATATTTGACAATGCTTTGCAGCCAAAGGATAAATTGCTTATGTTCATAATAATTTCTCAATATCATTTCACATTACATTGTACTTTTAGTCTTTATCAAATTACATTGAAAACATTAGACAAACTTACGAATAGAATGATTGAGACATATGTAATTATCCTATAACTACATTCATTACAAAATATGAAAATATGAAGTAGACTAATTCACAAAAATGATCTTTCCCGCCCCTCGCCTTTCAGGTACAAACCATTGTCAGTCGCAGGTAATATCAAAGTGTCGGAACCATGAGACTTCAGTCGTAGGTAATATAAAAGTGTCTGAACCGTGAGACTACAGTCGCAGGTAATATCAAAGTGTCTGAACCATGAGACTTCAGTCGTAGGTAATAGCAGAGTGTCTGAACCGTGAGACTACAGTCGTAGGTAATAGCAGAGTGTCTGAACCATGAGACTTCAGTCGTAGGTAATAGCAGAGTGTCTGAACCATGATACTTCAGTCGTAGGTAATAGCATAGTGTCTGAACCATGAGACTTCAGTCGTAGGTAATAGCAGAGTGTCTTAGGTAGTAACATAGTGTCTGAACCTTGAGACTCCACTCGTAGGTAAAAACATATTGTCTGAACCGTGAGACTATGCTAACTGCATGGTCTATTGCAGGCCTTCTCAAGTGGGGCCGCGAGCGCCACTTGTGGCGCTTGGGGTCAGTCGGAGTGGCGCCGGACTGTTGCAAAAAAAAAAAAAAATTGTATTTAAGAATTAAAAAAACAATAGTCGAAGCTGAACCCAAAATGTCTGCTTAACAAACAGACAATTTTAACCTTTTGGTACTATTTTATACGACTCTTAATCGACCTGAGCCCTAAACAACAATAAGCCTACGATGGGCTACCAAATTTAACATTACCAATCCCGGGAAACATCTTGTTTCTGTTTGCTTGATTTTTACTTAATTTGAACAATTCCTGTGTTTATTGCACCAAAATAACTACACATAAATATACCTCCAGTGTGAATGTACCGAGGAATTGTATGAAATTATGATTGATATATTTTGGAATAAAAAGGAGTTAAAAGTGCAACATCTGGGCCTTTAGAAAGCCCTAAAATACATCAGCTTCAGGGGGCTCCACCCCCAGCACCCCACCCGTCGTCTGCTCGGTCGCTACGCTCCCTCGCATCAAAATCAAACATACAGGTTGGCACTTGAACTAAAAATTCTTTTCGCTTAGGCACTTCTAATAAATTAGTTGAGAAGGCTTGGTCTAATGCATTTATTGGCTCTGTACTATAGCTATTCGTTACATAGCGAGATACTGAAGATTACAAGGAGGTGTGTTCCCGCCCCCACCCCTACTCACTGTTATTTAGGGTACGCATATGCGTGTTCCCAGCGACCCCCCTTTTTTCACCAAAGTCCGTGTGTGTAAAGTCAATACGGGTAGACCTTTTTCTTTTGTTACGAGCTGGAGATTTTGGGAACACGCATGGTATCCCTCCGTTCACGGAGTGGGGGGGGGGGCGGGGTGTGTTCAATTGTCAAATAAGAGTCTGTGCCTGCAGAATAAACATACAACTAATATTTGCATCAAGATTTCCTCCAAACAGTTTTGAAATCCAAATATTGTTGACACTGGTACTGAATGCATGTAAACCATATTTGGTTTATTTCAAATCACTATATTCAGTACGTGTCAGAGTTCATTGTTCGTTTCTTTTCATAGTATGATTGACAGTGCTGTCGAGTATTTACATGTAAACCAACTTCTGTTTAATAAGAATAACAAATCTATGACACACATCTTTAGGCTTCCTTTGAAGCGTGAAATGAACAGTATCAAACTGAGTACACATCTAGAAAAGTGCAACTCGTATTTGCATTCACAGGTCTTACAAGTATAATTCATTTATAATCAAGGTCGGAATGAGTGTATTATGAGAAATGCAATCATTTATATTTGAGGGATAAACATGTCTGAATACAGCATTTAGGAATTGATTGACCAATATCAGATTCTGAATCAGTGGAGTCTACAGAAAACAGTAATCAGGGGACAGGAAGTAAATTTGTCTGTGTCGCCACTCTCCAGCACCTACGAGGGCGAATCGAGATTCAAGGCATTCTCCTGCAACTTTAGAATACCAAATTAGGCGTATTCAAGTTGAGAAAATTTGGCCACCCGTTGGAAAATAAATCTGGTTTTATATTGCCACGTGACTCAGTTGTCATGGACTTGCGCACTTTCTAAACATTGCAACCCCCTCCCTTTCAGACATTCCTACTGTAAACCCGCCCTTGCAGTGCTTGCACTTTGATTGATTTTTTACTGGAGGGGGCGTCCCCTATGCTGGATACACGCCATTCAAGATGGCTGTTACCCAGTGAGTGTGAATACTAACAATGAAAGATGCGTCACGTTGAACCCTCAGTCACACCATGGAGTTACTCAATGGCCACACCCCTACAAACCATGAACGATGGAGCACGGTGTTTAGAGTGAAAGAGAGGGTAGAGAGGCTGGTATGAAAAAAGTGCATGACTTTCACGACTCGTCTGAATGCTGTTAGAGTTGTTATTGTGATGGTGCAGAATATGTCACTCCATTCATGAATGGTTGAATAAAAGTATTTAGTTAGCAGATGTGATGAACAAAGTTGCAACGCATGTATATATTGTATATCAGTTTTATATAGTGTACATGTGGGAGAGGGACCCTCCAAAATAAGCTATAACTTCTTCGTTATCACGCATGCATGTTCTGTATATGATTATTGTTCATAGTTAAACATCAAAAGAGATTATTATAAATAGACAATTAAGTGAATAGAAATTGGAAAGGGGAGAGATGAATATTATGCTCTTAGTGGTCAGCATATTATATTCACAGTAGTTTTCTGACTATTCTTGATAAGATTAGGTCTATGATGCGTAGTAATAAAACTGTCAAAAATCAAAGCATACGTTTTTGTTTAATGTTCCGTAATACGAATCAAGCTAATCGCAGGAAGAAACGTATGGCAAGAAATAAAAAATAATTATTTTGATTGATCACTTGTTTCTGCCAAAATGTTTTTAAAAAAATATTTAAAAAAGTAAAAGTATTTTACTTTTGAAATTTGAAATACTTCACAGCATTAGAAATCCAAGTTTGATATTTCATTTAGGTAAGAAATTTTCTGATGCCTAATGGCGAAACATGTACTTTTTGTATAATATATAAACTGCTAATTACCCTCTAATTATATACAAATTAATTAGACAGAATCGCAGGAAAAATAAAAATTAATAGGAGTATTGTCTTCTAAATGACCTATAATCATGTATTTATTTTTGTAAGTGAAGAAATACATATGTTGCAGTTGAAGTAGTTAATATATTGAACCAAAATAGATTGAAATGAATCACGCAATACACTTACATAAAATGAATGCTGTATGTAATGCAGAAACTAATATATACATGGTCGAAATTGAAGATGAAAGTTCCACGATAATAACCAAATGAAATGGAAAAAATGTGATGAAATATAAATGACATACCTGTTTCGGCTTGGAGAATTGACCTGTTTGTTAGAGTTCGTCTCGACTGCGACCGCCAAGTACTTTGCACAGGTCATATAATAATGTACGACTAGAGGGGGTATGTCTGTGATAAGTGTATTGTATATAAGATACGCGTCTATTCATACAGATCAAACTCATACAATCTGTGTACATTGGTTGAATACATATTGACACGAGGAAGTTGATTCAATAAAGGAATATAAAGGGTATTAAAATGAAGTTTCAATCATAATTATGTCGAATAAATTCTCATATTTGCTTTTAATCTGTCAAAGGGAAATCCAACCTTGATAGCAAACTACTCTAGAGGAAAGAAGATAAATCAAAGAGCTAGACTCGTAAAAGTTTGAATGAAATCAGACAAAATGAAATTGTAATCACTAAAGGTATGGGTTCTGCAAATTGGCTGAATCGGTAGTGTATCTGTGATTTATAGTGGCGGACAACTTTCCACTTTGGTTCCAACACACAAACTGACTCTAAAAATTTCTTTTTTTTCTCGAAAATTTATGACTAAGGATGCTTTTCTTTTTAGAGGACCTATAATAATATGCTATCAATGACACATTCGAGTAGTGCACCAAGGGAGAAGGCACTTAGGAGTAAAACATAAATTAATGTCTTATTTGTACATAACAAACAGGCTACACTACAAACAAATGGATGTGTACACATACATGCACTCTATTAACAAACCTTATTATCTGTTTATCTGCTCTGTACATTTCATGGTCATAGTAGTAACTTGGCTTATGAAATCTGATTTCCCTGTTACTCATCCACCCTTGCTCACACACACAAAATAAAAAATAACAAGTTATGATTTTCTACATAATTATTGTCACTCAGCATCATCCGAACTATGGTAGAGCTGATGCACCACACATTTTCCAAAATCAAGAAAAGTGCCCATCCTGCTACAATTATTTATGTGTGAACATAAAAACCGGAATTGTATAGCGCATTATCAAATAACATGTTTGATAACGACCTTATGCACTTCCAATTATTATTACCCCGCCTTTAGCTGTGTCATTCGTAATCAGTACACAGCGCATTTCAAGAAAAAAAAAGAAAAAAAAAATCTGACGGGTACATTAATTGTATTCATTCAACTTATGCATTGAGAGTGGTTAATGTGGAGTAATGTATTGCAAAAAGACGTGAGTGCAAGGATAGGATTCGAACCCTCAACCCATGGATTGAGAGTCAAGTGAAATAAACCACTATACCACAAGGTCCACTCTGACTGAAGAACAAAAATGACAAATCAAGTCACTTGTCGTGTTTAAAGCTCTAGTTGCTGCCATCATAAACCAGAGCCATCTATACACAGAGCTTGGCCAGCTTGGTTTCACTGGGTCACAACATGGCGTATACTCTTTTATTTTGTGCTTGCCCAACAAAGCAGTAGTCGCAATATTGTGTCCAACTCGAACCGGGTTTGCCCAACTCTGTGTATAGTTGCTGCCATCATAAACGATCAAACGGCGCCACCTAGCGAGAAGGCTGCCTTCTGGATAGAACACGTGATCAAATTCGGAGCCAATCATCTTTTTCTATAGGCAACCGAACTGAATGACATTCAACTCAAGGTGTTATATTAGCGTGCTAGGCTTCGTTCTCGGGCTCTTCTTCTCGTGGATCTGGATAAAGTGTGTTGGTTATGTAGACAATATCGTCGTGCTTTAAGCAAAACAGCTGTAAGCAACTCTAAGAGTGATTAGAACATAACTGATTGAATGCATACCTGCATTTAGATTCGTAACATATATACTTATTATGAATTAGTTGCTCCATTTGAGAGCAAGTTGTGATCCTTGTATTCACTGAAAAGGAAATGCATAGCCTCAGTCATTTGTAGATGCATGTCCTGCCTTGCTTTAAACTCTACTCTCTAAATGTGTAAGAGAGGAAATTAACTCTTCTGTGGCGTCAAATTAGGGATCACTCTGTTTGCAATGAAATTCACAAATAGTTGAGTTTTGGTAAAGACGCTACACAAAATAATTTTGTTGTGAGATAATGAAAAACTAAGTGTCAAATTTGAAAGAGCATACAATTTAAATGACAAAAAAATCTTTGAAATATCCATAAATATAACAATTTCTAATATTTGTGGGGCCCCTCAAAATATTATTCGATAATTTTAAACCGGCCGTTGAAAAAATGAAATAGCGCATTCTACGTTTTATTCCAGCTAATGCTTTTTCGCGTTGGTAACAATACGCACAACCAGCCGGCCCGTATATCGTTATTATCAAATAATTCATTAATCAACAGTCACCATATTTTTTTGAAAGTGGAGCTGAATTGGTATGATCGGATTTAATCTAAACTGTTTTCACACATTTATGGGTCTAAAATTACCTTCTTAGCAATTTTAGGTTTTATTTTATTGATTCCTCTGATTATGATGATGCTATGTACAATTTTGAGGAAAAAAAGTAATATATTTCAAAGAAATTGGCTCGTTAGTGTTTTCCTATTGCATACTGATGCTCAATCTATCAAACCGATTATTCCTCTTCGATGGTTACTGTATCGTCATGAAAGCGTTTTACAAGTTACAATTTCATTAAGCATATTGGTTGTGCGATGACTAAACTATAACAAAAAGACTGCGTGTGCCTTTTTTTTATTATGTTAATTTGATAATAATTCAATTAAATTAAATTTTATTTCACCAAAGCAATTATATAAAATACATTCATAGAACTATACATTGTTACATACAGAAATAGAATCCATGTACATACATTGTACAACATAATAACATTGGATTGGCAGGAAGCAGCAAGAAAGGACCCCTAAAGATATATAATTGAAAGATTAATATAAGTACCTGATTACATGACAAAATGCAACAATACAGGGGGGGGGGGGGGTGGAACAACCCAGTGCCTGGCACACAATATTATACATAAATGAAACTATTTTTGTATTTAATGTTGGTATTGTATGGTCCAATGTAAACAGGTGGTCAGCTCTGGTGAAGCTACATACCACTGTATCTTGTTAGCTCACTAATGATTGACAGATGATGTCACAAGATGAATGAGAGCTGGAGCTTTTTTTTTAGGATGGATCTTAGTCAGTCTGAGGAAATAATTAAACAAATATTTTAAAATCTATGAAATATATTTAGGTGTTTGAAGAAGAAAATATGAGTTTTATGCATTCCTGCA